>NC_056471.1:27253936-27853936 GCF_008729295.1 Plectropomus leopardus
AGGTCTAAGATATAAGGGGAGGATGGGAATCTGGGCCATCTTATACTGCTCCCCTCCTGCTCCTTGCTCTTGTTCAGGTTGTGCTTGCTTTAGTTGTATTTCAGACGGACTTCTCTTGTGGATTAATGTTTGTGTTAACGCTACCTTTCCAGCCTTGGCTCAGAAACGTAGCTGAGAGACTTCTGGTTTCATTAAGGTAACTCAGTTAGCTTTAGCCTAGCTTGTAGCTGGTAACTAGCCTTTACAGTCCAGCAACTCTGAGTGGTCGGGGGATGTTGTGATAACCGTGCATTTAACAAAAGCATTAATTCTTCTGTGCAATGAGCATGAAACCCAACCCTTTTTACAGTCGTTATACTGTAACCTTAGCTAATCTAAATACTTTCTGCTGATTACTGTAGCTTTGGATAAGCATGTGCTTCACTGTGTCTGCAGCATTTGCCAGCCCGGTCACAGTACTTTTGTACGCACACACCCAGGAGAGTCTCACTTCTCATAACAAACGTAGCCAGACTATGTCACATATACACTGACATGTCTTCAATGTATTTCAGTGCTGAAAAGATGGTCTATTCATAAAACTAGGCTGTCTCTGCAGTAGAAAGACAAATATTTTTGGTGCAACATGACCAGAGAAAAGAGAGGATAAGGACTGCGGTATTTGCTTTTGCTCAAAAGGGTAGAACACCTATAACCACCACTGTGCTGCACCAGACCAATAAACGCTCCTGCTGGTGGATGACATAATGCATGCTTGGCTGTTACGACACAGGAAACAACATGCCGATTATGAAAATTGACAAAGCATCCCTCCAAAGGGGGAAGGCTTAGCAGCTAACATTGATCACAGAAAACGAGATACAACAAGTTCACCAAAACACGCACATCTAAACATCAAAAAAGGCTGGGTGCTGGACAAGGGATAATACAAGAGAAGAAAAAACACAGTCCATACATGTGATTATGCTCTCATGAATATTTATTATATTCACCACCACAGTAACGTCATCATGGGTTATTATATTAAATATTCATGGGAGCATAATCTAGTGTGTGGACTTTGTTTTTTTCTTCACAGAAAATGAGAATCATGTAAGCCTTCCTTTTGTTTCAAGCGAAAATAAGTTGTAGTATGCTACTTTTGAGTTAATTTGCCTTACTTGAAATTGCAGGCCCTGTGATGTAACCTCTGAGCATGCACAATGTTCGTGCAGCCCTAATACCTCTGTGTTGTATGTATATTTGGAGGTTCATAATAACCATCTTTTTAATGCTGCAGAGTGACAGTGTATAGCGTATGACATTAAAACCTTCATGAGGGGAGCACTGTAACACATCAATGCTAACATTCATTAGATCCATCTATAATACGGAGGTGACAAAGAGATGTCAGTAGCAATTTTATTTTTGAATCTGTTCTAACTGGCAGCAGATTCAAAAAACCTGCATGTTTAAAGAACTGTGTGTTCTGCAGTCCTATTTTGAAAAGCCACCCACGGATTCCCCCGCTATCAATACGCCCGCGGGTGAGATGCATATAACTACCATCTTCAAGAGGGAACCTGACACAGTGCAAGGATGCCAGCAGCTCTTTCAATCATGTCTCAGTTCACAGTGTCCAAATTGCCTCTCCTCCTTAAAAAATATTTATAAATGAACAAGAGGAAGGCAAAAAGAGTCAGGTCATCATCTTGGTTTACACATCTATTTCCCTATATATTTCAGTCAGAGTAACTTTTCTTTTAAGCAGGTAGTGTCTGGCCCTCCTTGACCTGTGTCTGTTCATAGCACTAACAATATTAAAGTCAACACATGGCTATCAAAATCTATAATAAGTCATGCATGAAGCCCTGCTGCTATTCCTTGCAGACCACATTTAAACATGTTAATAGAGACGCAAGAGATTAGCTTACCATACTGGAACAGAGGCCAAGAACATGTCTGCTTTCTGCCAGGAGAGCGGAGAGGTGCCTACACAGATTCAGTCTGAAACACAAAAAGAGAAGACTTCTGTAGGGACACGCAACATGAATGACTTATTTTACAAGACAGTAACCTCTGAAATTTGGAATGTCAGCATGCGGAAAGCTTGTGTCATCCAGTTATTGTACCTTACATCACACTGGATAAGAGCATCAACTGAACGCCTCAAACATACATGTAAATCTTTGGCTTTATATAACTCCCACCCATGCCTCCCTGTATATTATTATACATTTATTTTGTGTATTTTTAAGGCCTGCTGTTGTTTATATTTTGTTGTTTCTTTTTACAATTTTCTGTTGTCTTATTTTTAAAAATGTTATTCCTGTGAAGCACTTTGTGACTTGGCTTTGTAAAAAACTATATTAAATAAACTTGACTAACTTACTATTTACTTAAAGGACAGATAGCATTACTGACAGGACAATATAGCAGAAACTTTAATGTGACGTTCTACACTAAAATCAGAGAACTGTTGCTTGAAGACATGGAGAGTCCTATTTCTCCATAAACTAACGAACGGTGTAGTTAATCACAGTGCACTCCGCCACTCAAACTAAGTATTTCCAAACGTACCCATAGTGTAACAATAGAGATTCCTAATATTTCTAAAACCGAGTAGGACAACCCACACCCTAGTTGTGTCAAAGCTTGGGACCGTCAAGTTTTGTCATATATATTTTGCCGAAAAATTAATACAAGATATAATGCCTCTATAACATCTGTATTTGTCAGGTATTTCATTCACTGGATAAACCAAAAGAGATCATAATATAAAATGAATATACCTTGAAGAGAAATGTTATCTACGGTGCCCATCCAATCTGAAATTGCATCATCAATCCACTTTATGAAAGAAGTGAATCTCGTGGATATTTTGTACAGATTCAGTGTAAACATGTACCCACACTGTCAGGCGTTTTACAAACAACACAGAGAGTGCTTGTTGTCATTTCAATTGAATTGCTTTGCCAGTTGTTTTCCCCATAGGAAGACGAGCAGCAGCAGCACTGGGTGGCTTCTACAGCTGTCAACCTGAAGCACTTTAAACACCAGAAATATGCCTCTGTGCAGCAGCATTCAAAACCTCCCTCCGTCATTTTCAGTGTTAACACAATTCATGCTCACTCTGGATTGTTTACCTTTTGTTGGGGAAAACGTTTTATAAATCTAACATTGATGCAGCAATTGGTTTGTGTGCTCATTTCCAAATACTTAACATTCAAATTCTTAACTTTTATATTTTTCACTATGTCTATCATATCTGATGAGATTGTGTTTGAAGTGAAGGGAAAAATAACAAGTACAGAAAAACCTCAATCTGCCATTCACTGCATCTCTGCCTTTCTGACAGCAATGTTTTTGAAATAATGAGATCTCTGGCAGGGTTTACCCCGGAAAGGTATGAGCCAGCAGAAATGAGGATGACAGGAAAAGTCAAACAGCCATGAGAGTTTTTAACATAAAGCCGTCTTAATGATTGCATCCGGGCTTACTACTGGCTGTAGTCTTCACACTCTAACCACTATGCTGTCTGTTTTAATCACAGCCTTGTGGAAAATTATTCAGGTGGGGGAGTGAGATGCTGCGCCTTGTTTTTTTTGTTGTTTTTTTTTTTTGTCTGGATCTGCTGGATTACTTTGGCTCTTCTTCACAAAGGGAGAATAATAGCACTGTCCTGGGAGGGGATTTGGGTGGAGTAAGGGTGAGAGGATGGGGAGAAAGAGAAGGAGAAGAGGGGGATGAGATACCACTGGGATGAAATCTTGAGTATGCCAAGGTCAGCAGAACACTCACTATGAAATGAAATGCTGCCAAACACACACACACACACACACACGACACACACGACACACGACACAGAAAAAAAACAACACACACACACACACACTTTCACATAGCAACCAACTGCCTACATTAGCTTGTCCCTGAAGACAACCTGCTGAGAACTGCTAAATTACCACTGGGCTCACATCGGCTGTATGTGCTTGTTCACCTAAACAAACAAACACACACACACACACATGCTCTCTCTCTCTAGCTTTTTTTATGTCATTACACTGGTCATTTTCACCTTTGCCCTTACTGCATTAGATCCTTTCTTTGTGAATACCAGGATATATAGGGTTTCGTATGAGTGTAGGCTGTCACTGGACATGACAAGCGGCACTCATGGGGGTACTATTAAATACTCTACCTCATCTTGGGTGATCTGTTGGGGTAATACATTGTCTTGTCTTGTCTTGGTCTGAAACTTTTCTTGTTTATTTCACCCAGCACTCCAGCAAGTATGAGCGTTACCGACTTTAAAGTTCTTTCCCTTTGGCCAGTAAGAACAAATGCGCTTCACAAACACTTGGCTCTAAACATTGTCTCACAGTAACACATATTTCACACATAAAAGCCAGAGTCAAAATAAAATTCATGTCTCTCAAAAGATATTTAACCTCCTGCACAGAATCGCCAAACGCTTGTCTGTACACATAGGCTGGATTTATGCTGAACCTAACCTACTGCTACACTGGCATATTTCCATTTCTTTTGGCAACCAAATAGGCTGCCATAATTCAGTTAAATCGCACCTTCCGCTGCACGTCAGAGGACATTACATTCCAGCCCTCCCACTTGCAACTGCTTTCTATTTTTATGACTATCACTTTTATTTTTTTTTACTGTGCTACTGATCATAAGGTAACTGATGTATGTTGTGCTTCACCATCTAGGATGCCCACCTGGCTTCACATACTAAAAACTGGTGGACAGCACATTTTATGATGTGAAGGTTGTCGTCAAAACAATACAGTGCACGTACAGTACATGTGACGTGCTGTATCATTGTCAAATTGACCCTCAAACCCATTTTGAGTTTTATACACTGTTAGAAAGAGGAGATTCTTAGATCTGTAATAATAACAATATTGATTTTGTACTCCAAATATGAAGCAAAAAAACTGTCACATTACATGATGACTGTCACTGAGGTATGATTTTGACAAAAGGCCCTTCAAGTTTGCAATATGCTGGCTACAAATAAGCATGGCGGAGTCCACCGGCATTTTAAACTGTGCTCCCTTTACTCCTCTGATTAAAAATAATACATAAAAAAGCTGGGGGACACTTTTGTAACAAGCAGATAAAAAAAAAACAAAAAAAACTTGAATTGTGGATTCTATGATCAGTGGACACCTACAGATTAAAAGAACATAAATAATCGAGAATTTGACAAAGATTTGGACTTTATGACCACTTCAAAGATAAGGGGTCACCATCAAATCTGGCTATCCTGGCTAATCTGACTTATACTTACGGAGCTTGTTTCCATAAACTGAACTAAATGGTTGAATCGTGAAGGATCTAACAGTGCTAACAATGTGTAGCATGTCCATATTGACAAAAGTTTAAACATTTGACAATATATTTTGCTGCACAATACTAAGCTGATTAGAGCTTTGTTAGTTTAAGTGGGTAAATGGTGTTCTGGTGGGTTTCACGAAGTTTTAATATTATGAAAGCCAAGACTTTTTGTTCACAATTTCAGGTAACAAAGAGCGAGGGACAGTGGCGCTACAGCAGAACCATGACTTTACAAGCTTCAAAATTGTATCTATCATCTGAATTTGGTGATAATTCTTATTGTCGTAAACTTTATTTATTCAAAATCAAACACAACCCCAAATACAATATGACCAAGAACTAAGACGACATAAATCTGCTATTTCTGGAAATGCGCCGTTGTGACATCCAGCTGATTTTTTATAGAGCACGTCACATATGGTCATCCAAACTATTTTGGCATCTTGCTACACTGAAGCCTTGTGACTTTAAATGAATTATTTCTGTGATTAAATCTCAACTTTACTTGTGACTACACCCTGTAATACTGTTGAGGCATGAGACTCACATATCACACATTTTGCTTTCATCTTCCTTCCCTACATGACTACAAAGGGTGTGATAGGATACGCACTCCCAACCCTCATGTTACTATTTCATCGATGCCATTTTAAATCCGCTTTTACTGTGTACTAAACACAAGGAAAATTCCCATATTGTACACCGCAGTCATAACCCGGAACGAATGTCTTAAACTGTACTCTAAAAGGTTATTTAGTGTTTCAATATAATCCATACAGTCCATTAAAGACTCATCCTTTAGTCCTCTTATAAAATTTCAATGAGAGACAAAAACAATGTTCTTGTTTGGCTGCATGTTGAACTAGTTATCAGTCTTAAAACATTCATGCTTATTCATAATAAAGGACTCAGTGCAGACAGGGAGAATAGGGGAAACATTTCAACATCACATGGGTATTTACCCACTATAAACAGAGTGCCTTTTGTAATCCTTTCAAAGGCCTCCCTTAACTACCAAAGTGCTTTTTGTGATTGTGCGTGTTTTTTTTGCCGATACGGTTAGGGAGTTCTGCAAAACATTCAAATTTTCACAGCATTTCAATCAATCTTTGCCTTCCAACTCCTTATTAAGAGATATTAAAACTACTATGAAAAAATATATTTAATAAATATATATCTTCTGTCTCCTGATTGCATTCATCATCATAATTTCTCAGGAGTTCCCTGAAGGCAACAGGCGCTAAATAATTGATGGGCCTGAAAGCTGTTTGGCTCTGTGAGGGAGCGCCTGCAACTCTCTTAGGAAAAGAAAAGCACCAGCAGCTCTGAAACCGGCGGAAGCAGGCAAGCCTCAGTTAGAATTAGTATTGTGTTCCGTCATGCCAAACATTTGGTGCTGAGACAATGCAATACAGTTTCATTACAATGCCCGAGCCTCGCAGGCAGAGACATCAAAGGCCCGGTTTGTCTCGGCCTCAGTTTACCAAGACAATGAAGAGATGGAGATATAGTTAAGACTAATTTCAAAGAGAACTACTGACAGTTTCATTATGAACATGTAAGAAGCTGAAATAATGAAATACTACAGTATGCACCTCGAGGTAGGATGTCCAACCTAAAATGGAGCCCATGTTTTGTATTTCTTTCCTTGAATGATTCAACTATTTGCAAAAATTAACGCAAAGCTACAAAGCAGAGGATGCAAACATGCTGAGGCAAGTCCATTAATACTGTAAAATAACCGATTTGTTACAACATTTATTTATTATATCAGATTTATGCACTTCTAGTTGTATTCAATTACAAGATAATCTGTTCTGAGACGGGCAGTTATCTTAAAAACAACCAAGTACAAGTTGGTCTTCCATGAATTATCAATCAACTAGCTGAGAGCTGTGTTTCTTTATGATGTGGCTTATGTTGCAAACTTTGGCAACAACTTCTTCATGTTCAGCAATCTAGACTCAACTGCCCCAAGATCAGACAAATGACTGAATTTTTTATGGCTGACGTTCATTTTAAAACAGTATGCAGTCATGGTTGGCCTCATAATTTCATTTTGCATTGGAAAAAAAAAAGTTATTTTCAATTTGTTTAAATGGATGATAACCCTGATTGAGATAATAGCTGTTCAATAAAATATCTGGAGCAGTCCTGTAAACAGTGTCACATTCTCCACTGGGACGTTTGCAGCATACTTTGAGGAGGCTTTAAATCTCAAGAATCAGTATGTAGGCCACAGTACAAAGGCTTTGCAACACAGAGAGAACACCGGATTCAGTCAAGGTTTTTAAATACCACAGTATAGTCAGATAGTGATGGAGTGAATTGCATCCCTTGAAGGAAAATGGTCACATCCAGTAAAAACCAGTAAAAATTAGGTGCCACTTAAAAGTTTCCCACCTACAGTGAGAACTGCACACCTCTGACGCAGCACATAGCACATGTCAAAGCCATGAAAGGGCAACATAAAATAATATCACAATATTTAGGGGCATTTTTGGGATAATGATATTCTTGGTAATAAGACAAAATACAGGAAAATACATTATTAATTTCAAGAAAATAAAAAGCAACAAAATAGAGGTTAAGAGTTTTATATGTCAATATAAACACTTTGCCTTCAAATATTAAGTAAAAATTAAACAAAATTATCTCTCATTTCAAAAAACATTTGGAGTGCCATGACCCAACGACATCACCACTGAAGTTGCTCCCCTTTTGGAAACTTAACTCCTCCACTGTGGAGCCAGTAGCAATTATACTTTCAGCCATGCCTGCTGTTGCCGTACATCATTATTGCTGTACAGCTTCATGTCCATAAGTCAAAATATTGCCATTATCATCATATGCATTTTTCTTATATTAAATATTAAACCTGTGTTATTGCCAACAATAAGATAGGGCACGCCCCAGGTCACAGCTACTGTGCTGTGACATTTAACTGATTGGTGTGTGGTCACTCCAGATCATGATCAGCTTCTTACTTTAATGTTCAGTCACTACTGTAATGACAGATATAAATAAATGTCCTAAATTTAAGATGTATTCAGCATCCTGATATCTGATGCAAAAGTAAGGGAGATATTAAACATTGTTTATTCATGGGAAGGTGCAAGTGTGAGTCAGTGAAAAAGAAGATGTATATCACATCTTTCACCTTTTTGTCTGTCTTTTGTTTTGGAAATGTTGGCTGCTGTCTGTAAGAAAGGTCTCAAAAATTTTGTCTGTGGATTAACTTTGTGCTCCTGACGTGTCATGATTCTCATCAGGGGTGACTAATAAATTCTTTGAGAATTTCCCTGCCATCAAGCAGTACAGCTGTTGACATTAGCCTTTGTTGTTTATTTTGTCAGACAACTTCATGATCACAAAATTAAAATCCAATAATGACTCAGTCAGCAATATATAAACAGCCTGAAAACACATGAAAACAGACTGCAGCCTATTTTTGTATCTGTAAATCTAACCAGTTTATGTAGAGGTAAATGCAGTGTACCAAACCCATCAAACTGTAACAATGTGTCCCATCGTAACGACACATGATTGAAACCCTCACAAGCAGTGAGGAATCCCAGTCCCCCAAATGCAGCCATCCACACTTAAATCATCAAAAATGAACTGATGCTAAAAATTGAAGAAAAAAAACACAACACATTCTAAGCATTTTATTTATAACAAGGTAAGTAAGATGACTGAGTAGGTAATCCCATTTTATGTACAATATTCCACCTCACTGCTTCATATAGCTGACAGCTTGCTGCTGCTGCAAATTTTATAATCCCGACTTTGTCCAGCAAAAAATCAACACATATAAACGACAACAGCTGTGTGACTGAATAAATCAGATAATTTTAGAAACATAGACGGTTGTCTTCCTTATTCTGGACAGGAGGAAACTCAGTGTTTTATATGTGTTGTGTTCACCTGTGTTCCCCCTGCTCAGAACACACTTCACGCACAGCTTGCAAAGCGTAGGTACCTTCATTAATTGTTTTAATCTTTTGACAGAAAACCATTTAAAGGTTACTGAACATGTATGCTTATCAAATCCCCATTTTGTGTTTATTTCATGATAAAAGGACTGCTGAAGGACAACATAAGGATGCATATTTTGCTTCTTGACTTGTTCATTTATCAGACTTTAATTGCTTTTTAAATATGCTCAGGAAGGACAGAACCACAGAGTTTGTATATATTAATTACCATGTACTAATAGTTTAAGTTGTCCTACCTTGGATTCCAAATAATAAATATAAATATACATTAGATAAAATCGTGTTATAGCCGGATATATTTATATTATAACTTACAATGCCAGAGTTGCACATCCAGGCATGTTGGAGACTATAAAGAACTGTTTTCAGGCATGTTTGCCAAACATGCCACTCCTTAATTAAAGACAGTAAATAGTTAAGGAGAGGGAGACAGTGAGTGGCCCATGCTTGTTATGGTATGCTGTGGATCAATACTTGGTGAAGTGTGAGAGTTCACATCACTCGTGGACTGAAGATCACGCAATGCATTAAACCAATCACAACATTCAAAACTGTAAAGAGCCTCAAGCAGCACCATTTAAATTCACACATTTGTAGAAAAAGTTGTCAACGGGTGATGCTGAACATGAATTATACTATAGGCTAACTTAATATGGCATTTAAATGTAGTCTCTATTAAGATGCAAAATGAAGGTTGGAGCTTCTGTAAAGGAGTGAAAAATGATGCATCCTGTGGAAAGATAACGTTTAGCCATTAATAACTATTGATGAAGGCAAAGGCATATTTGGTTTTTTTTTAAAATGATGTACCTTTATGTGCCAATGTGCACATGTGCCAACGTTTTTGTTGTGGCTGGGTTATTTTTTATTTTTTTTTACATTAAACGTCATGAGAGATCGCTGACACATAAATCCTGGATGAGAAAAAATGAAAGACCCCCACTGGCTGTTCTTACAGAAAAGTCAAGTCCTTTCCCTCCCCAAGTCCCTTCTTTCCCTCTCTCTGTCATTACATATACTGTGTTTTAACACAGTCAAATCAACAATATAGTTTTTCTCAAATACATTTTTTTCTGTTTCTGGTGTCAGACAACAAAATAGGGGCAGGTGGTATCAAGAGGTATCAAAGTGGTTTCAAGGTTTTATTTATTTTTTTAATAAAAACTACTGTGACAACACTAGCTGCAGCCAATCCACGTTTTAAATGCTGAACAGTTTTAAATGCTACCACTATAAAACACAACACAGGGTACATTAACGGTGTATTAGAGGCATCTCTCTCAGACTTTAACCAGTATTTCACCTGAATAGATCTGGAGAATAATTTAGAAACTCATCATGTGGAGTAAAAAAAAGTGCTTTTAGTATGACATCCTTTAGTATTATATAATTCTAGCCAATCCAAATATAGCTTCATGGCATACGTTGACTATCTCCATAGCCACATGTAATCAATAAAAAAATTATTAAAAAAAAGTTTGTTTTGGTAAAAAGACAGGAAAATTATATGGGTAGTCACACATAGAGAGGATATTGGTTGGCATATATATGGAGTAATAATGGCTCATGGTGAATAATATCCTCATATACAGAATAATTACAAGTTTAAAATGTTAAAGGGTTAATTATTTTTTTTCCTGGATTAGAATAGCAGGGATTTAAAGGAATCAGCTGAAGAATGGGTGTTGGACCTCATTATGTACAGAGAATCATGGATATAACCACTCATGTGCTACCAACTGAAGCAAGCAGCTGAGACTACAGTAGCGTTTGCATTTAATATCAGTCTCTTATACTCTATGATGAGAAGTACTGCAAAAGATGATCATTGAGCTTATGCATTATCCAAGCTAATGCCTGAGAAGAGGCTGTGTTGAAATGGCAATACTGCCATTGCAATATTAATACAAAACAGATCTGCATAGCCATCCGAGCATAAAGTCTAATCAGACTCATCAGATGCTGTGACAAACGCTGTAAATGATTATATTTCCCATTTGCTTTTGAAGAAATCTTTCATTTTAATGAGATTTGTTGGACTTTATCTCAAATGAAAACTATATACTATGTCTCAAAAAATACATCACATGTATCAACTGTGTATATTAGTTATGGAAATAACTTCCAAACAAATGTGTTAATTTACTAACAGCATTTCCATTACGTTCATTTTAATCTATTCACTTGATGCAGTTATGTATCAAACATGAGAAAGAACAAGGTTTTTTTTCACAGATTAAGGGAAACCAAGGCAACATATCTGAAATAATCACCCTATAAATAAAGTATTTAAAAAGGGCCACTTTCACTGTGGAGCCTATTTTTCTTTTACTTGTTACATCTGGCAAAGACCAGAATTTATATTATCGCCTTATCCATCCACTAATACATTTGTATGTAACCACAATACTGTGTCTTCAAAAAAGGAGGTACAAATGTAAGGACTTTGCAGCAATTGGAATCCCAAATTAAGAATATCCCTTAAAGGTAATTAAGCATTATTGTTCACATTTACGGTGGTTTCCTCTGCCCTTATAAGGCTATTATGTACTATCGTAAAGAGTGGTGCATGTGGATATCGAAAGGTAACTGATAAACATTTGGAAAAGTCGGCTATCTGTAAAATAAAAAAATAAAAAACAAGCAAAAAAAAGAAACGTTAAAAGTTTTAAACTTTGAATTTGGTGTGGCCAAGCTGCCAACCTGGGGTTAAGCACTGATCACATAAATTTAGTTCTCACTTATTTGAGAAAACACTTCAACTGTGTTCCTTATCAATAACGCAAAGCACTTTAAAAGAGTTACTGACTAAACTTACCATAGAGGTCTCAGATTGTTTTACATGGCATGTTGATTTGTTTTTCAGTACATCGCTCAAATTGACTGTCATGTGTTTCCAGCATATGAGTAAAAATAGACCTTTGATCAACAAGCTGTGCTGTCTTTTGAACAATGATTTGCAGAGGCACATCAGACATGCCTAAAATTACTCAAGACAATATGTGCTCTCCATCTTGGGGACAGGGTTCTCTTTAAAAGTGTTGATGGAGCATTTCTTCAGGACCTCACCCTACAAAACACATTCACAGTTCTCAACAGCCCTGAGCTGAGATCCAAAAAAAGAAAGACAAAGACAGTACATCGAGACATTACATCCATCTGCAGGTTTGCATGTGTCCACGCCTTATCATCCAGAACAAGCATGAATGGTCTGCTGATGCCCATAGGTGTTAGGCTACAGGCACTCATACACTGCAAAGGACCTCTGCATTTGTTTGATTACCTTATGTTCAGGGTAGGAGTGTGTGATAAGAGGAATTTAGATTGTGAAGGATTAGAATGTGTCCACAATCCGCCATCACGAAAGGATCGTTGTATCGTGTTACATTCTATCTGTTGTGGTTCTACGCTCATACACACAACGCATTCAAACTTTCTGGCTGGACTGCAGAATGCGGTTTGGCTCTGTAGAGGGAGGATGTGTCAATGATCAGCAGGTAGAGCTCCAGAGAAAGCAGCTGCCCTCTGCCGTGTGACTGCGTCTAACGCATTGTTCTGCGTTTCAACATATATCAGGGTTGCCACACACGCCGTCACTGTCAGTTTCACGCTCTTGTTACACCAAAGCAAATCTCACACCAAAACACTGAAACGGCAGACGTTTGAACAATCAAATAACGCAGTGAAGGACTGACTCTGGAATACAGCTGATATTTGACAACCAAGCTTTGTTTCATTATCGCGGATAGAAAAGCTGATCACCCGACAGCGCAGCGAGCTTCTCCTCACAGCACCAAAGTGTCTGAATGAACCAACAGACAAATATTCAGAGGTGGAAAGTTACTTCTTTAGAAGTCTAAAGACTATTTTTATTCAGGTTTAGCCAGACTTTGAATGGAAGTATTTAGAGCGCATTGCTCCATGTCTTCGCTCATCAGTCGTACTGATTTGGGGGCATGGGACCACATTGCCTTATTTTCAACCTTTCTCTTAATTTATTATGAAATATTCCTAAAATATGTCTTCAGTGTACTCCGTGATGGTAAATAAGTCCAAGGGAAAGAGGTTGGGAAGGCCTAAATATTTTTTATATTGGGAAATAAGCTTGATTGTACTGTTCAGTAATATGCACAATAGTGTTAAAGTCCAAAATGAAAAAGAACTGTGATAAAATCATGATCGTGATCCTGCCTTAAAAAAATCGTGATATATTTTTGCCAGATCGCCCACCACTAGTTCAGGTTCTATGTACATAAAGCCACAATTCTTGCACTGCTCACCTAACCTGGGTGCAAACACCTTCAAATTAAAACTAAGAGTCCCCCATTTAACCTCAAAGTCATAAATACATTTCATATACATATTTCTGCAGTAACTTAGTTTTACCATCTAGTACATTACCTTTTGTGAAACATAAACAGTGAACACTAGTAAATTACCTTGGTTCTGAAAAAGATTCCCCCTGGGGGTTTTTGTTTTTGCCCTGTTCGGCATGAGATGGCTTTTAGATTGGGCAGGAAAATTGCTCTGAACATGCCAGTCAACTGAATTACCCATAAAAAGAAATTGTGATGAAAGCATTTGCGACTAAAATTACACCTTTGTTTCTGCTCACAGTAGAGGGCAGACATAAATAATAAACACAAATGTTTTGGCTCACACCATCTTATTACATTTATTTAGCAAAATTGAACCTAATTACAGAATTTTATTGCCCTTTTCAGCAGTTTTCATAAATTTTGTTTGACATGAGTGGCAATGCCGCAGGTGCTTATATAACTACTCAACAGCAGCTGGAAAACTGTAAATAAGAAATCACACTATGAATATGCACACACTTATTTTGAGGTTGGAAACACAGCCTGGATGAAGCAGCCACTATATCTGTTGTGTTTAATAATGTGGTATATATTGGAGAATGCGAATACTTGTGTGTGAGTGTTTCTTCTCCAGTGCTGCCATGAAGTAATGTCTTCAAAATCATGGTACAGAAAGAAACACAAGAATCCCTTTGTTCGTGGCAGCAAGTGACGACTGCGTTCCCCTTTTCACCTTTTTCCTCTAATTATGTGCACTCTGTTTATTTCAGACAGAATTTTCAACTGCAGTGTGACAGCTTTCCTAAAATTAACTTCTATGTTTTAATCCCACGCAAGTGAACAGGATGTTACACAGTGCCTCAGAGAAGGTTCTATGCTGCCGATTAGATAATAAATGTTCTTGATGCCATAATGAGGAGATGTAGAGAATATTATTTTGTGTTTTTTTCCCCCTCTTGAGCAATATCTTATCAATTTCCATCGTGAAATGGTCGGTTTACAAAAACCACCACGAATAATCAAACAATTTGGCACAAGGACAGCTTAAGGTGCCTTGCAGAGTTTTCTTGTAAACATACAAAATGAGAAAGAAAAAACATGGTTAAATTGGGTTTTACTCACCTAAATATATTGTGTGTATTTTGGAGGTCAATTAAAAGTGTTGAATGCATTTGCTTCCTCATAAAACATTTGAAAAGCCAGTATTTTAACGCCTGCATCGTTCACATCTAGGTTTTTATCTTCCCTGCTATCTTGGCGTATTGCTGCATTTCTGGGTGCAGTACAGCCACCTGTAGAACAGTGTGAAACCATTAGCAAGAATCTGCATCACCTCGCCCACGTGCATGTGCAAGTCAAGATCAGGTTTGAGACCCAGTAGATGAGATTAAAGGGATGATCAAGTCAGACCACAAGATGTCAGACTAATTACAGAAGGCAAATGAAATGGTAAAGAATCTGGCAACAAGCTCAGAAGGCCATGTCAACACCAGCAGTCACTAATTTAAGAAAGGGCTGTTAAGATTCTAGTCTAAGTTACTTTAAAGTGTGAAAGGAGATAACCATGCAGTTACCCCACAAATGTCAGCAAGAAAGGTTCATTGCCATAAATCCTATTAAATGGACAGCCTTGGTTTGGCCCTGTTCAAATGAATGGAATTTAAAAAGATGAACAACCGTTTGATTTCAACCAGAAATCAGTTTCTAAAATACTGAGTGTGCTGAATGTACACAGCCAGGGTCCTGACAGGGCACAATTATACCTCAACTGTTCAACCTCCTACCCTCCCTCAGAAAAAAAAGAATGACCACAGCTCAGTTGTCTGGGTTAAATATAACTCAGACAATATTTTTGAAGAAATCCAGAGATAGGGAAGTGGACTACACCCATTGTTTCCTGTGGGCAACATCAGTCATTGTAAAGTGACACAGACTTAAGCTCACCTTAAGAGGTGACATCTGACAGAAATCCTGTTTCAAGGACAAGCACATCTGAATGAGTCAAGAGATGCCCCTTTGACCAGAGGGGCGCAAATGGATTATGCCACGGTGCAAACACAACCATGTCCAAGCCCAAAGAAGGGACAGTGGATCTCAGGAACAGAGAAATTAAAAAGTAATTTGACTGCTGTCCCTGACTCTTGCGGGTCAACATTCTGATTTGTCTGCCTCCAGTTGCTTGCAGTAGTTGGCAATATGGCTTTAATATCATATCACAGTATTTTAGGGTATTTTTGCAATGAGGATATTCTTGATAATATGATAAATGACTGAAATATATTTAATTATTAATTTCAAGGACATACAACTGCTACAACTAAGTGTTACAGTTTTAAATGTCAGAATAAAAATTGCCTTCAAATTTTCAGTGCAGAGTCAGTAGCAGTTTCACTTTCAGCCATGCTTGCTGTTGTTGCTGTGGCTGTAATGCTATGACATCATTATGTCAACAAGTTTAAATATTGCCATTATTTTGATATAAATTTTTCTATTCATATTCACAATCATACCGGTATTATCATGTCCCTGTGGTGCGTGTGTTAAGACAACCATCAGTAAACACTAGAATTCCACTAGTGGAAGGCTGAAGAGATCCAGGAATAAAGGAAGCAGCAATCCAAGGACAGTGCCCACAGATTGAGAGCCAATCCACTCACAGCATGCGTGTTCAATGTAACTCAAACATGTAGGTCACAACGCGGACCGTTACTCACTGCACTCTGCTAAAGTGAGTATCGTACAATCAATAATGTCACACCAGCACTGGAGTTTTAAAGGTAATCTGTGGAGCATGGCTAGACAAGCCAGTGTGATGTTAAGAAACTATCCACAGACCCTGACCATGAGGGAATCATTACCTGTCCCTGTACATACAAATGTGTACCCAGTTAAGTTTCAATTTGAGAACTGCTAATGTGTGAATCATCAACATCAATTACTTTTTTGCATTTGAAGAACTAATAAGTTATAATAGATTTTGTTTAATGTAAGGAAATAAGGCACAATACTTAATACAGACTGTGGTTTCTATTGGATCCAGTACAAGGAATAAAGGATGTGGCCAGAGAGCCAGTGAGTTTAATGAGTTGACAGAGCATGGATTATGTGAGTACTTGGCTTTTAAAGTTAGAAGGACACAGTAACATGGCTGAACAACCATGCTTTATTTATGAATCTGTTCCTCAAAACTTCCACGAGCGTGTCACATATTTCCTCATATGCCATAATTATTCTTTTAAATCTAGAAATTCACCTTCTTTTTTTAAATAAGCCACAACAGATATGAAAAGAGTTCTGCATCGTACTATATTACCTCTTCAATACATGGTTTTGTCTGTTCAAGCCAGATTAATAAATGTATGACTTAATTATTGTCACCTGTTACTGGCTACGATAACACGCTAACTAATATTCCACTATCATTTAGAATATGACAATTCGAGAATAATTATTATTGAGTTTATTATTTTCCAATCAAGGTAAGCGGGATATGCCAATATTATTTGGGCTTTCAAAGCATTGTTTGGGCATGTATACAGGGCATTTGGAATGTGCGCCAAAAATGGAGTTTCTTCTGTGGTTTGCAACACACAATGGCAGAACAAAAATGAATCATTCTAACAGATAGATCTTACGTACAATATTCATAAATGATCACCTACACTCTGTCAGCTTCCATCTATTTACTGCTAGTGTGCAGGACTTTCCAAGTTAAGTATCGTCACACACTTGTGCACAGACATATTATTTCCCAAACTTACAGGAGACATTTTAAATGTCACCACATAGCAGAACAAAGTGTTAAACCTTCATCCAATTACTGAGCAGCAAGGTTGTTGAAAATGACAAACCAGTAATCTAAATCGGATCTACTGCAGCACCAAGAACATGAGAACTGGTCTCATATTAGCCTTTTTATAAAAGATCTTCCTCTGCATATATGTTAGAAAACCTATCTATTAGGAAAAAGTGCAACTGAGATTACTCTGTGGAGATTGTGAAAAAAAGTCACATCAAAAAATGATGAAATGTGTTTTCTCAAAATAGGAATGCTGCACTTAAACTCTTGGACTGTGTCATATTAGTCTACCATGGTTGAATGTCATTTTGCCAGCACAGCAAACGTTACATGTGCTCAGTGTGGCCGCTTTAGCTATCATACTCAGCCCCAGTTTGTTCACTGACCCAAACAAAACTAGCAATGTCCTTGTGGTGGCTGTATAAGGTAGCAGTGATATGCATGCATGCTCCTAATGCTCCCTGTGTACATATTTGAATGAATAAAACATGTCAACCAAAAGGGTCCATTCCACCACACAAACTGCAGCTTGCCCTCCCCACATGGTTCCCTGTGGTACCATTCCCACTTGTACCTAAGAGTGACCATTACTTAGATAATGAACACAGTACCCTTGGTTGATTCGGAGATCAGGTTCTTGATGTGGACAAACTTTGATGTAGAATGGCCACGGATGAGGACCACATTAGCAATGTGCACAAGTTAAATAATACTTCATTTTACGCTAAAACCTCTCAACACCAAATGCACACATATGAAGACTACCTGCGAGAAGAGTAGACACTTAGATATATGCAGTACGTACCAAAAATAGTTCTTATATTGCACACTTATATTACATAACTATTTTTTTCCTCATCTAACTGCTACATTACAGTTTGTTTTCAGTTTTATTTTAATAGTACACTCATTTATAATTTAAATGTCAACAGAATATATAAGATGCTAAACATTGGCACACCAGAGTGCCCTACAGCTCTGAGTGCAACTTAGTTAAACATACTTTACCCTGGTGGGACAGTATTCCATTTACATATATAAGAATTCTTACTGAGCACAACACACTGAATGAGTAAAATTGTACTTACAGTAAAAACAAATATTATCTGACCTCTATTCTGTACCATGTTGTCATTCTCAGACTTGCTAATTAATGCTTTCTATAATTTATTAAGGTGTATTGTTGGCTGCGGAGAATTGTTGCTACTTCCCTGTATTTTTAGTCTTCCCCTACACAGTAACCTCATGAATAGGGAAGAATGATGTGAGTAAATTTGCTTAAACCCTTTTTCAGGGTGAGAAAGAGCATCTTGTCGAATCCCCCCCCCCCCCCCATACCTTTATACAGGGAGCCTTATCTCTCTACTGCAGTGTTTTCCTTTTTTGTTCTCCCAATGTCATGCTACTATTCATCCACAATCTGTCTCTGTTCTGAACAACAAATCACCGTTTGGCTCTTTTTGTCTTCAGGACAACCAACTGTCTGTTTCTTATTCAGGCTCTCAGCCTCCTTGCCACATTGTCCTCACTTGCTCATTGTCTTTGCCTCCGTCTGCCCCTTGTTATTTATGGAATGCAAAACTGCGGGAGTACAGAGAAGTCGCCTGGAGCTATACGATGCCCACAGCCTAGCTGCCCAATCACTGCCAAGAGATTATGGAAAGGCCTTGTCAGAGACAGGAAACCTTCTGTCACCTCTGCCACGCCACCTCTCCTGCACAGTACCCTGCCTATTCTTCCAGCCTGATTAACACTTTTATTTTAGGATGAAGTGATGATAGTGTGATAGTGTATTGGCGCATATAGTGACTTGTGTTTCTCATCCTTTAGGAAGCTATCAGTTCTTCCTGTCACAGTGGTGATGCAAGGGCAGTCTGATGCATGTGTGAGGAAGAAACATCTTTAGCGGTAAATGTCCATATTTCTAGAATTATTGATTGAGCTGTTAAAATGTGATACAGTGTACATAATCCCTTGACCCCCCAGTGATCAAATGACATCAGAACAAAACTATATTAAATGATTAATATTTTTCTTTGGGGACTATCACTTCTCATCATCCTCTTGTATTTGTATCTACGCCTTTGCTCACCTTTTTATCTCTATTTCAGTTCCTTCAGGATTTCAGGGGCTGTTTTGGGATTGTTGTGGTCTGAAAAGCCTGATTTCACACCAGCTTTTCTATTAATAAAAATAAAATTTTAAAAATGCACATTGAGATGTTTATAGGTTGTATTTTTTTGGCAATGAAATTGTGGTTGAAAGTGAAAAAACAGTTATGATGCTGTCACTGAGCCTATTTAATGCGGATTCAGTGTTTCTCACAGAATCTTTTTGTGATCACTGGCTGGGTGGGGAAATGAGGTGATCACCACTGTTCTTGCTGTTCGACACAGTGCGAAGGAGCGTCATCACAAGCTGCTCTCTTGCTCTCTCTGCCTGGTCAGCATGACCTAACACAGCACAACGTGATCTCATCCCAATTCGTAAGATTTTGCCGCTTGGGAAGAAGCTCCACAGCAGAGCTTAAAGTGATAGCTCGGGTTTTTTCAAGTGGGGTTGTGCAGGGTTCTCATCCATTGTCAGTGTGTTACGTACAGGAGATGTCAGTCGGCACGCCCCCAGTGCGGAGAAGCAGGCTGGAATCCGACACAAAAGCTAAGCAATCTACTGCTGTGGATGGGAGTCAGTGACAAAATGTATTTTAGCCACCTAAAAAAAGTTGCACCTAATAAAAATCCATATAAGTTGTAGCGTAATACTAGTATTACATTGGAATGGATGGATGGAACACGAGTATTTTCACTGCTTTATCTTTCCATCAGAAAGTCCATTTTGACAAGGGAGTCACCACTGTTTTTCTCAACAGAGTCTGGCTTTGAAGAGAGAGACACTGATTTCACTGGTAAAGCAGTGAAAATACTCTCGTTATAGTGTACATATAAACTGACAGGTTGGGGCGACCTCTAGCTCACTGGCAAGAGTGTGCGCCCCATGTGCCTGAGGCTTCTGCAGCAGTGTGGGTTTGAGTCCAGCCTGTGGCTCTGTGCTGTGTGTCATTCCCCCTTCTCTCTCCCACCTTTCCTGTCTCTCTCACACTATCCTATAAATAAAGGGAAAAATGCCCCAAAAAGTATTCTTGAAAACTGACAGTTTTTTTTTTTTTTTTGTGGGACCACAGCAGTACACTGCTTAGTTTTCCTGTTGGGTTCCAGCCTGCTTCTCCAAACTGGGGGCATGCTGACTGACATCTACTGTATTTAATACAACTTTGCATTGACTTTGTATGTAAATACGCTGCACAAAGCTGATGATCTTCGCTAACCATGCGTTCACACCGGACGCGGTGTGAATAGAATATAGAATAGAATAGAATATTCCTTTATTGATCCCCCATTGGGGGAAATTTCAAATGTTACAGCAGCATGAAAAAGAAAAGTGAAATGTAACAAAGAAAATAACAATAACACAATTATACAATAACAAATAACAATAAATAAGTAATAAAATAAGTATGTACATAGAGGAAAAAGGTATGTACACATAATAATAAGTAAGTAATAGAATAAGTATGTACACAAAAGATGGATTTGAGAATAGAATTTACAAAAATTTGTTGTGCAAATTATTCAGCCAGTGATGCTGATGTTATAGAGTCTTATTGCAGATGGGATGAATGACCTGCGGTAGCGCTCCTTCTTGCAGGGTGGATGTCGCAGTCTGCTGCTGAAGGAGCTGCTTAAAGCCCCCACAGTCTCATGCAGTGGGTGAGAGGGGTTGTCCATGATGGATGTGAGCTTTGCTAACATCCTCCTCTCACCCACCTCCTCAATGTCCAGGGAGCAGTCCAGGACAGAACCGGCCCTCCTGACCAGTCTGTTCAGTCTCTTTCTGTCCCGATCTGTGCTCCCTGCTCCCCAGCAGACCACTGCATAGAAAAGAGCAGATGCTACCACAGTGTCATAGAATGTCCGGAGCAGAGTCTTGCACACTCCAAAGGACCTCAGTCTTCTCAGCAGGTGGAGACGACTCTGGCCCTTCTTGTACAGGACATCTGTGTTATTAGACCAGTCCAGTTTATTGTTAAGGTGAACACCCAGGTATCGATAGGTCTCCACCATCTCAATGTCCAGACCCTGGATGTTCACCTGTGTAGTCTGGGGTGTCTTCCTCCTGCGGAAGTCAATAACCATCTCCTTTGTCTTACTGGCGTTGAGCTGGAGATGGTTCTGCTCACACCAGTTGACAAAGTCTGTGATGACGGTCCTGTACTCCCACTCGTCCCCCTCAGATATGCACCCAACAATGGCTGTATCATCGGAGAACTTCTGGAGGTGACAGCTCCCAGAGTTGTAGTGGTAGTCTGAAGTGTACAGGGTGAAGAGAAAGGGGGAGAGCACTGTCCCCTGAGGGGCCCCGGTGCTGCAGACTACCATATCCGACACACAGTCCTGAAGCCTCACGAACTGTGGTCTGTCGGTGAGGTAATCGATGGTCCATGCAGCCAGGTGACAGTCTACTCCCGCGCTTTCAAGCTTCCCCCTGAGCAGTGAAGGGTGGATTGTGTTGAATGCACTGGAGAAGTCAAAGAACATGACTCTCACAGTGCTGCCGGTGTCCTCCAGGTGAGTCAGGGATCTGTGCAGCAGGTAGAGGACTGCGTCATCCACTCCAATGCCCGGTTGGTACGCAAACTGCAGTGGATCCAGATGTGAGCTCACCAGGGGGCGGAGGTTTCTGAGAACAATCCTCTCCATGGTTTTCATCAGGTGAGAAGTGAGGGCCACAGGTCTGAAGTGGTTGGGCTCCCTGGGGTGCGCTGTCTTCGGGACAGGAACCACACAGGAGGTCTTCCACAGCGCTGGGACCCTCTCCAGACTCAGGCTCAGGTTGTAGATGCGCAGAAGAACCAGGCAGAGCTGATCTGCACAGTCCTTCAGGAGTCTGGAGCTGATGCCATCAGGACCCGTGGCCTTTCTCGCCTTCAGCTTCTTCAGCTCACTTCTCACCTGATCAGCTGTTATGGAGAGGCCGAGGGTGGCGGAGGAGGGGCTGATGAGGGGTGGTGGTGGAGGTGATGGGGCTGACGGAGAGCTGAGGTGGTGTGAAAAAAGAGCCAGCCGGTCGGTGCTTTGATGAGTGGGGGGAGGAGTGGGAGTAGAGTCAAATCTGTTAAAGAACAGGTTCAGCTCGTTTGCCCACTCCTGGTCTCCTGCTTCAGGTCCCCTCACCTGGCCTCTGCTGTGACCAGAGATGGTTTTGAGGCCTCTCCAGACCTCCCTTGCGTTATTTTGTTGCAAGTAGGTTTCCATCTTGGTCTTATAGCTGGCCTTTCCCTCCCTGATTTTTCTCTTCAGCTCCTTCTGCACCCTCCTCAGCTCCTCTTTGTCCCCAGATCCAAAGACCCTCCTCTTCTCCTTCAGCAGGACCTTCAGTTCAGGGGTCACCCAGGGTTTTGTGTTAGAGAAACACCGTACCTTCCTGGTGGATACAGTGTTCTCAACACAGAAGTTAATGTAGTCTGTGACGCAGTGTGTAATGGTGTCAATGTCCTCATTGTGTGGGCCGCACAGTACATCCCAGTCCGTGGTCTCGAAGCAGTCCTGCAGCGCCTCAGTGGCCTCCTCAGACCACTTTTTCACATACCGTATAGTCGGGGGTTGTTTTTTCACCATAGGTATGTAAATGGGCTGCAGTCTCACCAGGTTGTGATCTGAGCGACCCAGCGGGGGGAGGGGTGATGAGCTGTATGCATCCTTGGTGTTTGCATACAGTAGGTCCAAGGTGTTATTGTCTCTAGTGGGGCAGTCCACATACTGGCTGAATGTTGGGAGAGTGGTGGAGAGCGATGTATGGTTGAAGTCTCCTGAGATGATGATCAGAGACTGGGGGTGGGATGTTTGCAGCTTGGACACTTCACTGTGGATGATCTCGCAGGCAGCAGCAGCATCAGCCGAGGGGGGGATGTACACTGTAATCGCAATGACATGCGAAAACTCCCTCGGCAAATAATAAGGGCGCAAACTAACCGCCAGCAGTTCAACATCCTTCATGCAGCGCTGCTCTTTAATGCTAACGTGTCCAGCATTACACCATCTCTCGTTCACATACATCGCGAGGCCACCGCCTTTCTTCTTACCACTCTCCCTCCAGCTCCGGTCCGCTCTGACAAGATGAAACCCGTCCAAAGTTATGAGCGAGTCCGGAGTGAGTTCGTTCAACCATGACTCCGTGAACATCATGAGGCTGCACTCCCGATACTCCCACTGCAGCCGGGTCAGCGCTGTCAGCTCTTCCATCTTGTTTGGAAGAGACCTCACGTTTCCCATGATGATGGACGGGACCGTCGGCTTGTAGCGTCTCCTCTTCTCCCGACGCTTCACTCCTGCCCTGCATCCCCTCGTCCTCCTACGGAGCTCGGCGGGGATGTCCGGTCTCTCCCAAGACGGTGTCCTGGCCTGGCGCAGCGCCAACAGCTGTTCCCATGTGTAAACAATGGAGCCGTGGCTGAACGGGTCTCCAGATGCGGACTTTAAAAGTCCGAAAACAAGTAAAAAACAGACTAATAGCGTGGCCATTTGTACATGCATAGTTGTGCTGTGCAAGTGCAGTACTACCACTTGAAAGAAAAAAATAAACAAGAAAAGAAAAACCACAATAATAGCTAAAAACACAGAAAGTGGGTAAGAGCCGCTGTAACTGGCTGCCGCACTCACAGCGCCATCTTGCAAGAACACATGAAGATCATGAGATTCTACTGTAAAAATACAATAAACACAAAGAAAAGTTGACCGTATTTGCTTTGTCGCAAATAAAGTTGTCGAGTTCTTCAGGATCCTATTCCCACTTACCCCAGTCCCAATCTATTGCAACAAAGGGTTGATGACACCCCACAGCCACAGCTTGTTTAAAACTGTTGTTGTACTCCAGGTGTTAAAGGAGAAAATTTCCCTTGCACCAAGGTCAAGAGAAGAGCTAAAACCAGGATGTCACATTCCCCATGTCTGGTATAAACCTCAGAAGCCAGAAAATCCCTTCAAACTTAACTGTAAGGCTTGGTTAACCATAAACCCAATTACCATAAAAATCACCTCATGGGTTTAACATGGAGGGTGGTAAACACATGCTGCTGCATACAAAAGCAGAGGAGGCTGGAGCTCAATCACTCAGGAGCCATTGGAAATCACTGACTTTGGTCCCTAATGTGTTTTCAGTGCCTGTTAGTCCAAAGATAAAGATCTGAGCAGAGGATGGACGGATGAAAAGGGTTGAGGATGAGAGTGAGGTCGTCCAGGAATACCATTTGAGAAGCCAATATAAAGTAAATCAGAAATAAATGTGATTATATTTAACATTTCAAGCCATCCCACTATTCCAGTCTTTCTAAAGCTTTTTGAACGTCCAGGGTGGAAACCTCAACCACATCATAGCACTGTCGATGCTGCTCCTACTGAGTAACTTAAAGATTATCATAAAACCTGTTTTCCCCTTTTATTCATGCCATGCATCGCACAAGGTAGCATCAGTTATGTTGAAAAATTAAACATTTGGAGGCTGGAGTAAATCCTTTATATGATCAGTTATGGTAACTTACATGTTCTGCACAATTCAAAGGCACTGTGTTTCTAAGACGCCTCTGCAATAAAGGTTCAATGATTCCCAACTGCCAAAGACTCAAGGTCCAATAATCACTCATTCTCAATGATCCATTAGGTTTCTGGCTGTAACTGCTGTCCAGTCTAACAGAAGGCATTTATTGAGCTGCTGCTCTGTTGCACAGCTAATTAGATAGGCTCTGTTGTTTTTGTACTCTTGACATGTATTAGCTTGTTTGTATGACTGAGTGCACGCCAGGCACCTTTTTACATGGTCACTACGCTTACCCATTCGTGTAAAGCCTAAGACCACAGACAGGATCACAAAGATGCTAATCAGCAGGCCGAACAGCCCTTTGGCTATGGAAAGCAGAATTGCCTGCTATATTCCTGCCATTGGCAATTTAAGCAAGACTTTCACATGCATATGTACTGTAAGAGTGTTAGTAACTAGAGCAGAATGATGATGATGGCATAACAGCTATAAAAACACAGCCCTTGTAAAAACTCCCCTAGAAAACAAAATCAGCACACAGCCTGTCAAATTAGTCAAGATGATTATCAAAAATAATTGGTATGATGATGCAATGTAACGTATCCCATGTAATCACTATGTGATCAGTGTACACTACACTGTATGTGCAGCTTTATACTGTATACAGTATTTGTGCATCCACTGAGGTGCATGTGAGTATACTTAAGTTCAGACTACAGGAATACAACACAACCAAAGCCAGAAGGTAGGGATGTCCTTATCAGATCATAAAGACACATTTTTAAATTGATCGGAATCGGTTATTTTTATTGTAATGTTGCTACTTCAGTAACTATTTTTTCATGCTCAACATAAGCTGCTACACCAGTTTAAATGAAATTTATTTTTTTGTAGTTCATTTTCAGTGAACTAGTTTTACTATAATGCTGTAATAAGCAGAGCTGTGATTTGTATTTGCCGTGACTGGGAATGTCAAAGTTCAGCTATAACACGACTTTGAAGTAGAATTGTGATTATATTACTCATTTGTAGTGTTCTGTATTTTTATTATCATGCTGCAATGAATGGATTTGAGAACTATTTCTGAAGACACATATTAGTTTGTATACTTAAAAAATCCTTCCGGAACTATTGGGATGCAGACTTTTCTTGTATTGCACTGCACAGTTATTAAATTGCCAAGCATTTACGTTGGCTGATTTCAACAACTTTAAAGTACTTGAAGTGTGCATTTGCAGCTATAATATCCCGATAAATACAAGTATTGGATTGGGGCTTGGTATCAGCAGATACTCAGTATCAAATGACTCGAATTGGGATCGGGGCAAAAAAACTTGATCCAAACACGCCTACCAGAAGGTACTTAAAAAGGCTTGACAAATTGCCTATTCAGATTAGCATTTAAACATAATGTCAACAGCGAACTGTTGAGTATAAGTTTTGATGTTAAAATCACAAAAAGTATAAGCAAACAAACAAAAAGATTAACAACACAGAGTAATAATTTAGTCTCCCTCCTTCACACACGCACTGCTGTGTGAAGGAGGGAGCATGATCATTCTTTCCTCCCTCCCTGCTCGACCCATACACGCAACAGGAGTCATGCTAACAGGTTTGAACTTTGTGTTTTTGTTTGTTATTCAAGGAGTTATATGGGGTGGGATGTGTAAGATAGGCCTTCAAACAGACAAAAGTTTCTTAAGTTCTTAAAAGTCTGTTCTCTGTGGATTTGGCCAGTTTGCAGAGAGCATCTGTGAACTTGGTTTTTGTGACTGAGCTCTTCTCCCATCAATGCAAATTTTGTGAGTCACTTTCGATTTGTGATGCAGTTGCTTGCTGGTTTATCATTATTATTCTTTTATGGTGTGATCTGTGGGGAGAGATTTATAGATTTTGTCTGTGTGTGTGCGCAAGTGTTGGCTAACTAATCCTGGGTGAGAGCTACATTACTACTATTTATATCTTAATATTTATAGGCTGTTCACTTAATCGTGATGGAAAGGCTGATAACTTGTAACTGATTACAGTGCACCAGCATCTGGGTGTAGCTATCTACTGTGTGCATTTACCCGCAAAATATAACGAGGCAAAACACGTAACGAGTGTGAACCTGTATCAAATTCACAAACAGTAACCAACAATCCTGCGTAGTATACCTTTAACTTGCAAATAATGTGTTGTAACTTTGAATGTTGTCATTAAACAAAATCATGTTACCCACTGATGATTCACGCTTTCTGCATATACTCAACGAGGGATGGTAAAATTTTGAATGTGTTGTACTACACAGAAAAAAGCATGGGATTCAGAATAGCAGACTTACAATATTTGTATTCTTTGCAGGCCTCGACGTGTGCAACCTGAATTTGTACTCAGCTTTAGAGAAGGCTCCTGATTTAGTGAAGTGAAACAAGAGGCACTCCTCTGTGTGAAGCTGAAACTGTGCAGCTGTGAGCAATAACCGCCCATGATCATATGTTGATCCAAGAGGAGAGGACATGCCCCTGTAAACATCACATTACAATATATTTATAGCTTACTCCATAACAGTGGATTTAAATTAAGCAATCATTTTTGGAGACGATGCATGGCAGTCTCAGGTGAAGAAACAACACGTCACGGTGTAGTGATCCTCATCTGCAATCTATTCTACTCATTAACACCCTGTTTTGCCATGCAGAAACAGCTGTCTGGCTCAACACTGCTTACAGCTTACCATCGGGGGCCTCGGTTCAACCGTTTGGGGGCTCCGTGGCATTGCACTTGCATTTTAATAACGTTCCCATTTAGGAGCCAATCAGTGAAGCTCGAGTTCTGACAGCTGTGGTAGAGCAATAAATCATAAAATGTGGAGAGGCGGAAAAAAAAACTCTTTGCATGTAATTAAAACTGTGGCTTGGTCCAAGTGGCTGCTAGCAAACTCATCCCCACGCAGAGGTCTTTAATAGCTTACCACACACCAGGCCAGATATGTCAAAGTGGACATATGCTACACTCCTCTCACACATTCCTCTTTTTCTCCTTGCTATGGGGAGGAAGCTGTTGGTTTGTCTGTTTTGAAATAAGCAAACCGTTTTCATATTGGTCATATTACAGTAATAAACATCTGATCAATACTATGACATAAGCATATATTGGAAAAGTAAGTAAAGTGATCAATGCAAATACATATTTATAGCTATTGAAATGTGGTGCTGTAGTAAATAATCTTGCTGCTGTATTGATGTATGATCTACAAAAAAATAAAGGGTTATTTGGCCCCTGTAGATCCATGACAAAATTATTCTAATAGATCTAGAATTGTGACACTCATCAATTTAATACACTGCACACCATCCAGGTCTGTTAACAGGCAGATAGCTAGCAGCTCCACCGATTCAGCAATTACCACTAATAATGCCATCCTAACCCAATGTTGCTATGGAAACTCATCCTCCATTCTATCGCCAGCTTGCCCTGGTGAGAAAGCTGCTCAATCTTGAACGTAAAACCCATTTAGCATTGTTGACTATGTTATCACTGTTAGCGCTGCTGGTACAGTTAGCAGTGTCAGCACAGCTAGTGGTGCTAACATATTTAACAATGCTAACGAGATTTATAGCCTAAAATAAAGCTGCTTTTTCACCAGGGCAACTTGGGTGAGACAGGAAGTTGTGCACAATAATTCTGCAGCAACACACCACCAGGGCTGGGTTACCAGCTGTGGTCGCAAAATGAGCTTAGCCACTAGAAATCTAACGTTAGCTCCCATCCAACTCAAGTGGTGTGCAGTGCAGAGCAGCCAAGGAACCAGTGACAACCAGAGGTTGAGCAGTGGGCAAGTTTTCACATGCTATCACAGCTGGTCAGCTGTCTGTCAGCAAAGCCAACAGAAAGTAAAATAAAAGGCAAAGCATTTACATCACAAAACATTTAAATTTCTCTAGTGCTTTGGAATGTAGCACTAAAGCTCCCTGAGTCAATGGAATGCTGGACTAAAGGTAAGGCGTCTTGTAGTTAAGTCATTTTTTTTGTTTGTTTGTTTCTGTTCTTAAAAAATAATAGATTAGTTGTCAGTTAATGGGTGTCTGTCTAGCAAAAGCAAATATAACCAAAACTGACACTGTTAATATTTAGTAGTCAAGCAATAAAATTATTCACAACCAGCATTCCGTATCTCTCCTAAATGTAGCAAGTGCAGCCTTTTGTCAGCTCTCTATGTTTTTACATTATTTAAACAGCAATTTTCTTCCCATGAATCCTTCAACAAGAATTCAAGGTGAATGAAACCTGAATTGCAGACATCTTTAAAGCCTGAAATGGAATGCAGGTGCATTTAACCTTTAAGCAAATGGAGAGAAACAACTGTGTGTGCTGGTGAATGCAAAGATGCATTCATTGAGTGAAAGAAATGTAAATGTTGAGTTCACTGAATGGCTCTTTCAATTTTCCTGTTTTAAAAAATGCCTGTTGACATGAGAGAGCTTTATATATGGCTCTGATGAAATTGTGCCTCCAGTCATGACGCACAGAGTGGAAGTCTCTGGAAATCCAATCTCCAGATGAGGTGATCAAATAATATTTGAAGTTCTTAATGCCTGCATGCTCACCACAGAAGGAAAACAGCGGTGAGGACTGTGATCTGGGGTTAAGGATCTAATGGCTGAACTACTAAGAACAGAGGAAAGACAAAGTGAGGGCAAACGTCCAAAATCCATAAGTTAACAAATAATCCTGCTCTCCCTGGCTGCCAGTGTGTTAGCCAATTGCTATGCTCAAACAACTTTCACCTTGAGTGAGAGATAACTTCCTGTTATCATTCTCAGTACTTATAAGGCATTTAGCACTGTACTTTCTGCTGAAGGAAGCCCTTAATCACAACATGTCAACAACAGCAGCTGTTGTGCATGCCAAATAAATGGCAAAAAAACAAAAGTAGTACTCAGAAACTCAAAATAGTTGCACTATAGACGTAAAATTATTGCACAGCACATTGTAAAAACTTTATTATGGCGATCACCTTCATTCAAACTATGGATAATATATAGTCGGCTTGGAGTCTTTGCTGATTAAGCTTTATTTCCTGTACTGTCTTTTCTACAGTGCTTTGCACATAATCCAAGTGTCAGCGAGAAGCTGCTCAAAAGCTCTTTTCAAACAGCAGCAGTACAATGGCTATACATTTTACGCCTGCAAAAACCTGCTGAAAAGAAGGCAAACAGTTGTTTTTCACTTAAAGTGGTTCTGCTCACCTCGCTCATTAAAGCTCAATCTCACTGTGAACATGTTCATTAAAACTTCTGGCTATTATTTAAACTATCATCTCATGCTGCTGGCTTTCCTTGGTCACAGCACTATGCATACTTATGGTTACCTGTGTTTGGATGTTGACTATATTATGAATATAGAATAGAGAGTTATTCATGTGCAAACTTTGTAACCAGGGGGCTATTTTCATATTGCTCTGTTGACATGTTGGTGTAGGTTTTTCTTGTGTTTTATTGCTTGAATGTTAAACTAGTGACCGTCCACCTCTTTGTGGGAATTTGTTCGAATTATTGTGTCTCTATCAATTTAGAAGAGTATGGTCTAGACCTGCTCTGTATAAAAAGTGTTGTGAGATCACTTTTGTTATGAATTGGAACTATATAAATAAAACTGACTTGACACCTACACTACCTCTGATACATTTATGTAATGTATGAGTAGACTAGTTGCAAAGTTCCCCTAAGCATTTATGATATCTTTCCCATTGTGATAGACTGCACCAGCACTCAGCAGTTTCTTAATACCAGGACATTTCTAAAGAAAAGGAAATAGTTACATTAGCTAATTCATTTCTGGTAAATAACCACAGCTCAGAACTCAGCTCATATGACCAGTGAGGGGGGAAAAACAGGCACTCTCTCTACCAATTCCATTTTAAATATTGCCCTTTCATCAGCAAATGAGATTATCATCTTCCTGTTCACTTCTGTAATCAATGAAGGAAATACTTTGTCTAATTGGATGCAGAGAATATTGCAGTCTGGTGGTACAAAGTCTTTTCCTGATTATATGAGGCGAAATTACCAAGTGAACTGATATTTGTTTGTCTAATTATAAGTACACTACATTATGTACTCAACTCCAGTAAACCAGCATGCAGGTGCTGTCTCTTGGAAAAAGCACTGCACCTAAAAGGCTCATTAAAATAGATAAAATCCTCCTTCACAAAATATTGTGCCCATATGTCACAAGTCCACCATGCAAAAGTGTTATCTTACAGTAAAATCCTATACAAACAAACAGTTCGGTTCATTCTTAAAGTGGAAAGCCAAAAAAATCTATCAATCTTCCACCATTTTATTCTAAGATATAGATATCATTCTACATTATTTTTTCAGCGTAAGATTTTTTCTTTCAAAATCTAATTTCAGAAACAAAAAACTGCTTCAAAAGGTCAAAGCTAGCCAAATGTCACCACCTCCCAGAGCGGCTGAGAGATCAAAGTTCTTGCTTTAGAGGGTCAGACAGACAGTCCAATACAACCCACAAAGGATCTTTGGAGTAAGCCCCTGAAACCCGAGGGCAATCACTCAGTGCTCTACCTCAGAGCCTGCACACTACAACTGTTACAACACAGCCAGAATATCCTGTGCTCAGACTTCTGTGATGGTACTTTCTGTGTGCAAGCTAGCATAATGATATGCAGTTTATTAAAAGATTTACCATAGATCTGTATTGATAGAAATTGGTTTGTCTGTGTATGCACTACAACAGACTGATGATCAACTCTCCAGGGAAAAGCTTAAACTCTGTGTAATTTCATAGAAATAAGTGAGTAGAGAAGCACACAGAGTGTATGTCTAGCACTCATTATCAGTGTTTCTTGGAGTATGCTTTTAAAGATAAACCCTGGTGGAGGCTGGATGTTCATTTTCAAAGGTGCAAAGACTTTACCAAATATCAACTGCCAAACTTTTTGTTATTACCATCACCTGGCCTGCTAAAAGACTCTAACTCCAACTCTATAAAGAGCCCAATCACCTATAAAATATCAAAGCCCAAGAAGAACCTGCAGTAGATTACCATTTCACGCATCTCACTTAATGTAAAGGGAAACTCAGAGGCAAGTTCACACTGAGGAAAATATACTGAATGTCTTTGTTCTGCAGCAGCTTCAACAATGCCGTATACTGTATGCCTATGTGACAGAAATCTTAAGTGGAAGATCTAATCGCGGGGGGAAAAGATAAGAGACATGACTTCAAGTCATGCAGTCAAGTGGAATAAAATGCAGTATAGCACAGATGACAGCGAGGGAGAGGAGTAAACATAAGCTCCTAAAACTACATATGCACATTGCAGACACAGAGGGGGTAGACACAAAAATACTTTATGAACCATCTGCTCACAAACATGGAGAATATCATGACAACCTGTTTCAAGTTATCCTGAACAACAACATTGGGGGACCACTCCTTTTCAAAAAACATCTCAATACCAACAATCTTCAATCTAACACATTATAACAAAAACTGCCTGATTTTTTTTTAAACAAAATGTCAAAGTCAGGACTGCACACAGAATTTAGACAATGTTTAATTGAGCTGTATAGCCAAACTTTAGATCTTAAGTGTTCCTGAGTGTTTTGCCAAAGCAACGTACATTTAGCCTGAAATGCCAGACCAAATGCGAGACCAGGCAAGTGAGTAGCTAAAATAACTGGCAAAATGTGGCATTTTACTTGCCCCACGTAATCAGGCAATCCTTACAGTATAGCCCTGTCACAGAATTTCGAAATAGTACTTCCTCAGAAAGGTCCACGTCAGCTGTAGCTATTTTGGTTCTTTTAAAAATTGGCCCAACAGCGCTCCCCTTCACCACAATAGGTTTACGTTTTAGTGTCCCAAATGCAAGGATGTGCAAGTTAAAAATGACATCAACACATATTTGACAATTTGTAAGTCACGACCTCAAGCACACCCTATATTATTTTACTAGATTTGCAGATTTGTATGACACCAAGGCTGCCAACCATTAGCAAAGTCACAAAATGCCAAACCTTTCTGAAAAATATTCAAGCTAAGGTAAAAACACTGGCCTAGATTAATGTCTTAAATATGATAGAAGATAAAGCTTGTGTTCTACATCTAAGGCCAAGCCCCGTCTCCCAGGTGTACTTCTTGCTAGCAGGCATATAATCTACTGTAGCCTGCTCCTGCACAGACAGTGACCCAGTTAAAATATAATGAAAGTTCACCCCCCTCTCTCATCAAAGTAGTACACCTGAGGTTACCTGAGCTCAGTGACAACAAGGAGTCATTTTGAACATTTTCCAAAAACATTGTCTTGTAACAAACTTGAGAAGCACTACATTTTCAGTGAAGTTTACTATAGCACTCAGGTTGGTGGTCTTTCATTATGCACGATTAATAAAACAGAATGAAAACAAACAGAGCCCCTATGCTCATTTATCAGCAGGGCTCCCATTTAAACCTTATCCATTTTCCTCATGCATGCTGTAGATGGCAATTTTTTAGTTTGCTTGACCAGCTGGTCGTTCAATTCATCACCCTCTAATAACATCCAATCCACATTTTCCATTTTAAAAGGTATAAAAGATGGTGACCCACTCATATGCAGTGGGTGGTGAGCGTGGATCACATGACAGGCTGCCAATACAACATGCTGAAAGGTTGACTCCATTACGAAGGTGTTAACTCCTCTGAATCAGACAGCAGTGACAAGAGTAGATGCTCTCTGCCAACGACACAGACTTTTCTAATCAAATTTTCGATGACAGAAGCCAGCCTCTTGATTATTAACTGACAGTCTGTGCCACATTTTCAATCAGTATACAGACTGTTTTTTCAGTAGTTGATAGTGAGGTGTAAATCAAGTGGATGATAAACCAAAGTGATAAAAAATGATATTCTAAAACAGAGCAGTCATTACTTCAGCTACAGAAACAGTACTTAACTCTAAACAAACAATGAATCATCACCATGCTCCCTTACGTTAATCTCTTTATACACGACCCAATGATGGCAGTTGTCTTTAACCTTTCAAGGTTGGGTAAAATCACTGCTCATCTTTGTATTTTTTGTGAATGATTACATAATTAAATTAGGTTTATATCCAATTTTAAATTGATTCTTTTGCCATCATTTACCAAATGAAGAGTATGCATTTTACTGGTTATGACTTTGTCATCTTAAGCTATCACCTTTAAAGAGTTTTTTTTGTTTTATTGTTGTAATTTTGTATAGCTTGGAGCCCTAAAATAATCTATTTGTGTTAAAAAAAAAATATAGTTGCTTCAGACCTACAGTTTCTTCTGATAGAGGGTTTTTCCCTCATCTCCAGTCTCTTAGTCTTAGTCTCTGTGCATCATCCATATTTACTGTTTTCATCTTATTAAACAAAGTATTTCACAGTTTCCAATGAAAAGGGCACGAGAAAACAAAACGGAACTCATTTTTTATGTCAGTCAGACAGCACATGAACAAATTCTGGAGTTGATGATTGATCCCTCTTTAATCTTCATAGACATAGCCAAGTTTACCATAATATGTAAGGATTGGGTGACCGAAGGCCGGAGATATTTGAATGTCATCCTGGAAACAGGTGTAAATTTTGTCTTCACAGCTCAGATGCTAATATTCCCTCTTTTTTCTATATGCGAAGATCACTGCACTTTTTCAGTTCAGTAACCTTTGATGGCTAAAATAATGACAATATGTGTTTTGCTTTTGTTGACGAGACGTGATGGGACTAAAATGATATGAGAGGAAAACAGAATGATGAATTATCTTATGAAACTCAGTCGAAAAAAAATGGGAAGCTGATGACCACTGTGCTTGCAATTACTTTTTAATGCCCTATGAGCGTTTTGAGATCAGAGCGCAACCAGGTTGGTAAATGTCAGTTGATAGCCAGACCTGGATGTTTCGCTAGTCTGCAAACCAGTCACATAGCAGCAGCAGCAGCTGTTAGCGCCATTAGGAGCCAGTAAATAAGCAGCCATGTGTGTGTGTGACTGTGTGGCAATGCTGAATGGATTTGTGAAGTTTGTTAGTTGCAGCGGTGGCTGTTGGAAGCTAGCTCTGCTTGGTAGCCACTGAACTGCAGCAAAACAAGCAGCCACCAGATTTCTGAACCCCCCCCCAGGACTCTACTCAGATCTAGACTGTCTTGAGAAGGTCTATGGTTTGATTGTTATTGGGACACTTGGTTATCTGTGAGTGTAGCTTTACTATACACAGTCTGAACTAAGAGTTTTCTCTGACACAGCTAAAAATCCAAATTTAATCACTGACTTTGTGAGAGGACATCAGTTTAAACTTCGGGACTAATGTTACAGATTATGAAAAATTTAGGCTGAAAAAGTTATTTTTTGCTTCCTTACAGTGAGATCCATAAATCAGAGTTTACAATGAGTCTAGGTACAAATAGTTGTCTCAAATCAGTTAATCATGGCCTCAAGGTTTAAGATTTTAAGCATTTTAAATGATAATCAGGAAGTATGAGCTCCTAAATTGTCCTTTAAATACCGATCCCTGTATTTGCCTCATTAGAATTATTTAAAAGGAAAAAATATTTCAAAGTTAATTAAAATGTAATAATTTTTGTCAACTAAAACTAAACATAAAATATTAGGGATACAATTTACTAAAATGTGACAAACTAATACGCATTTTGTCATTAACACTAAATTTATAATAGCCAAAATTAACAGTCAATTGTACCAGGTAAAGCTACTTTAGATGAAAAGAAAAAGGAAAAAAACAAAGTGCAAATAAGGACTCTTGTGGCAGGAGAAGTCTTTGTCCTGTGCCACTGTACAAAGAACACTGATCGATGATTGCACAGTCACCATGCAACAGTTTGCTGATTAGCCACACAGTTTTAATCCCTCAAATATCGACTGGAATGTAAATTAGACAGACGAAAACCAAGATATGCTCACCCCAAGAACTACACATCAAAAGATGTCTTCTTAAGCAGACCCAGTCATTACCAGTGGTGTGACATCTGAGTAGCTGAATAGGCATGGCACTAACCGTGCTGGAGCATGACTTCTGTCCACCGTTTGATGCCCATAGAGTGCAGACCTTTGATCTAATTTTAGTCTGTGCCTTGCCCTTCACACAAATACTCATTATCTGAGGCACAGCCGGAGTGGTGGTACAGTGCCAATCGGATGTACCATCAATTCTTGCTGAAGGAGTGAAGATTTTACACTGTAGGAATGAAAAAAAAACCCTCTGAAAAACAGAATTTTTTTTTTTCATGGTGAAAATGTTGGGCTATGAGCCCAGCCATCTGGGATTGGGAGGAACAAACCCAGCAAGGGATATGAGAGGAAAAATTAATCTCTGCCTCTGCGGTAAGAAGTTTGCTGTCACTTGTTGCTAAGACCACAAAGCTGCACAGTATAATGACCTTAAACCCCCTCTAGATGGTTTGGAAGTTTCTGACTCCCCTCCTAAAAGCAGCTCCTTTCCTATTCTGGTTCATTTTAGGAACAACACAGAGCAATGCTTCTGGTGTTAACATAGATTAGCTTGCCAAACACCACTTGTGTTTTCCCTAGGTGGGAGAGTCCTTCTGAGTTGCACTCCAGTCTCCACTGATCGGTTAAATGCTCTGACCCCTCTATCAGTTGCTTGTAAATGATCAAGTGCTCTGTAATTTGTCCTTTTTCTCTGTCATACTGTATTAACACAGCAGAGGCTACTCTGCTGTCATGCATACAACTCTCTCCCCAGTATCCCTATGAGGAACAGGATGCTGCATCACATCATTTTCTTTTCTCCTCTTTCTCTTTCTCCTCCTCTCTCTCTGTTTAACAGTTCACTATTACCATCCATCTGCTGTTTTCATGTCTCATCAAAGATTTTTCTTCCCCCCACCAACTTTAAATATTCACTTCGTGTTCTTTCAACAATAGCTTACAAACACTTGGAAATAATTGAGTCTCAGCGGGCTGACAAAAAAGGGAGCAGTGATCGTGCGCAGTGGAAGTGATCAAATATGGCCTTGAGCCAACCGTCTTTGTAGATGGTCTTTGTATTGCCATTGATCTGGGGGTGGATACACCCAAGGAATACATTATTTATGCACTTTTTTTTCCTCCCGACAGTTGAAAGTAGTGAGTCACAAACAGTAATGGGATTAGATGGGTGTTGCACCGGAAAAGAGGAAACCAGGGTCGCTGAGTATATGGGTAACCCTGAGGACCAAAGGCAGTGGCCACAAAACAGTGTGGTAGAAGGCTTTCATCTCCTAACAGAACAGTAATTGTCAAGATAATGTACTCCTCAACCTCACTGTACACAATGTGCCATGTCATCATTACTATGGGCACAAAAAGTTCTTTTAACAACCTATCAAACCTCACTGAGTCAACCCTACACCCCTGCAGAAAGCTGTTAAAGGCATGTCTTTTTCCTCCCGCAGGGCAAATAAGTAACTATGTGATTATCAGCTGCAATCTGCCTCCGAGTTTACCTCATGTGGAACGTTTATGTGGTCGTGCTTTCACTATGCATCCATATGAATTACAAAAGATGAAACAATAAATGTGGTGATTTGGTTTTAGCATTTTTAGTGTCTCAGGTCATTAAGTCAGTAATTAGCTGAAGGAAGCTAAGCTGTTTCCCCCTCTTAAGTAACACAAACATGTTGAACAGGCTTCCGGATGCAGTCATGTACAATAATCCCATTACTTTCTGTTGAGTGCTTTTAGAAATAATGCATCTTAACATGTTCAAAGCATCTAAATTATTCATATTCCTGTGAAGTGTTTATGCGTGTGTGTGTGTGTGTGTGTACATGTGTGTGGGGGGGGGGTTCATGGGACATATATGTCTTAAATAAGTTGACCATTGTCATTTCCCCACCACCTTATGATCGAGTGTACTTCACACTGATAATACAGTATATTGCCAAAAAAAACACAACAGAATATTCAGAGCTCGACATTAAGGCTTATCTGCTTGTCTGAGACAAGTGGATTTTTTTGAAGGACAAATGGAAGAGAAATTAAGTTGCTCCACCAGACAAGTTTAAAGTCATAAACACTCGGATACTGCTCGAAGTTCAAACATTTTACCTCAGAAGAAAAGTGGCGGCAATTCTCCTTCAGTCTCCGCAGCCTGGCCAAGTCGCAGGGAAAGCACCAAGAAAACTAACGTTACAACTGCATCGCACACGTCAAAAAGACAACGAAAATTTGTAAACTGCTGAAGTGATTAATTTAACTGGGCGCACTGCAACAAAGAGGAAGGGGTAATGTTCTGCGACATCTGCCAGAGGCGTCCAAACTTGTCTGACAGGTAAGTGACATTAGCCAGCTAGCGCCGGCAGCTGTGTTATCCACAATATGACTATAACGTTAGTTAAGCACCAACCTGGAGACTTGTGACTTACTCTCAAAGAATCAGTCACAAAGACCCAAAAGTACATTTTGAGATTAGCAACAAGCACAGCTAACTGGAGAGGAGGGTAAGCTAGTTGAGAGACAGCGAGCAGGCTTACTGACAGTGGCTGCGAGTGGCACCTGTCAGGCACCTGTCAGCTGCCGAGCTGAGTGGCACCACAGTGGCACCCTGTTGAGAGACGCCTCCCTCAACTCCCCCGACTCTCTGTCAACGATGAAAAAAATGTGCATGGTATGTTTTTTAATATTTAAAAAACAGAGGATTGGTTTAGACTCCTAAAGAATATAATAGGAAATGACCTGACAAAAAGATAAATAATATAGATAAATAAAATATAGATATTTTTCCATAGTCTAGTTTTAAATATATTATTATCAATATATATCCTTTTTCGAATTATTTTCTTTCTCTCTTTTTTAAAGCAATTTTTTAAGGTTACTTTTTGTTACCTTTTACTCTTTTACTGTTTGTTTGGGTTTTTTGTGTGTTTTTGTTTTGTTTCTTTTGCATTTTGCAGCGCATTTCATGCCAAGTTGCTGATATCCTCTTTTTTTTAAAGAAATCATACCAATTTGCTTGGGGTTCAAAGGTTTAAATGATTATGAAAGACATCAGAGCACAGCACAAGAAAACCATAACCACAAACCATGTGCTCTTCTCTTCTAGCTGACAGAGAGTCAAAAGGTGAAAACATTAAATATGGCCACTTTAATAAAACTCATGAATTGAATTATTTATATGTTAAAGGTGTTTGGATGCTTTAAACTAATTGTTTGAATTCTGCTTTCACAAACAAAACAAAAATATAAATGTATCCATTCTTTAAGTATTTATCACTTTTTCAATATTTTACATATAGCATTAAACAATTTTGTTATGAATGTACATGTGCTACATTTTCAAGCAGGTTTGCAGCAGAGACAGGAGCTTTGTCGGCTGATGTTCTACTTCATGTGGTCACAGGAAACTGAGTTACCTGGATGTTGTCATTCATTGCCTTTTACTTACTGGAACTCCTACACTATCTCCTCTGTTTTATTGGAGACAGAAAGGATCAAACACATTATAGTTGTTCAAGGACCATGAACTGCTAAGATGCAAAAAGCATGGTTCATATCCACACCAAAGAGCTTCTCTACAAACATTCCTCTTGCTCGTTGATTAAAAAGTCTATCAAAGGCAAAAATGTTAAACAGCCTTTTTCTCTTTCCTGGCAGGGGCAGTATCTTTGTTGCTAAGCACCCATTCCTGCATTGTCTTTGCATTGCACATCACACAGATCACCTCCAGATCAAGCGGTAGGCCGATGTCCAGTACTGTGATGTCTTTCTCTCTGTTTTTTTGGAGAGCAAATGTTCCTGTAGCTGGTGATCTTTACTGTGTCTGTTAATCAATCCAGTCTCTCCAGTGAGGACTTCAAACCATGTTGCTGACAAATAACCAAATGATCTTCAGGAAAAAAAAACAAAGTTTTTGCCAATAAATGTGAATGTTTTCATATATAAAAAGCTAGTAGAATCACTGGTGTTACAAAAATGGACATGTAGGCCTACAAATCCTTTTAGCTTTTTAGCTCAACATTATGCATCATGCAACAGTGACTTTTCCTTTTTCAATAGCTAGACAAAGCACACTCACACACACACAGACAACAAGAAACACCGTTTTTTTCAGAGCCCATGCTATATAAGCCCCCTGTCTCTGTGTATCTGTATGGATGAGCTCCAGGCTGTGACCAGTAGACCCAGAGTTGGACAGCCTGACATCCCCTGAGGTGCCCCTGTTTCCCTCCTATTCATTCTTCCATCACAAGCAAAGCCCCAAGTGCTGGAGGATTTTACACTAATACATGCTCATTGATTTATAATTCACAGTGACCATGTCGGCATCCAAGGCTAGGAATTACACATGTTGACAATAGCAGTGGCGCTTGTATACTTGGAAGTAAAGGTCAATGTTTAAATTTGGAGGTTTAATTCCCGGCTCATCAAACAGGAGTGGGCAGCACAGTCTCTGCAATATCTAATGTGGCAGGCAGGCTGTATTTCTGAGGACATGTACATTTAATCTCTGTCATGCATTGCCTACATTTTAAGGGTGGCAGGAGAGAGCTAGTCGCTGTAGTGCTGTCATCCACAATGTTATTCACAGAGGCATGTGATGTCATTTATATCCCATAGCCTGCATCTTTGAACATGGAATATATGGGCTCATTTGTGATGTAGCTACTACTGTATGCGCTATATAGTGGAGCTATATAGTGTGGCTCATAGTTATTGAGAGAATACATATTTTTAGAATGAAAAGTAATAATGGTTTACTTATCATGGCAGTATAGGTGTTCCATCATGGACTGCCAACAGAGACATATAGAATATTTATCCATAGTCTTTTTGGTGCTGTTGCAGTGTTTTGGTATACTGTCTCAAAGCAGTTTGATATTCTTAAAGGGGTGGTTCAGATTTTTTGAAGTGGGGTTGTATGGAGTACTTATCCACAGACAGTATATTACATACAGTACATGTCAGTTGGCATGCTTCCAATTTAAAGAAGTAGGCCGGAGTCGAACATGGAAGCAATTTACTGCTGTGGAAAGGGTCAGCCACAAAATGTATTTTGCCAACTTAAAAACAGTTAGACCTAAAAAAAAAAATCTATATGCAATTAAGTGTATGTTGTATTTAAGAGTATTTTCACTGCTTTATTTTAATGTCAGACAGTGTATTCCAATTTGGAGCTGTTTTATCGCTCTCTTTAAAGAGAGACTCAGTTTAGAAAATCAGTGATTTAACATGGCTGAACACAGGAGCTGCTGGTCTACTGCTGCCTGATACAGTTATTTTGCTTATGGTATTGTGCCACTTAGTGGTTCAAAAGGGTTTGTTTAAATTTGCCAAAGTCACACAACAACACTAACTAACTAATTGAAGCAGCGGTAGACCAGCAGCTCTGGTCTTCAGCGCACAAAAATCACTGTTCTTGTAAATGGAGTCTGGTAGCATTGATAAGAGCAAAGCTGGGAAACTAAAGCCTTTCCTGTTGAAAATGGCAGTATCACAGAAAGTTAAGCAGTGAAAGTACTCTTAATATAGCATACAGCTGAACAGATATTATTTTTTGAGATGACTAAAATGTATTTTGTTGTTGACCCCTATCTTCAGCAGCACTATGCATAGTTTTCCTTTTGGACTCCAGCCTGTGTCTCCAAACTGGCTTCCAGACAGACATCTCCTGTATGTAATACACTGACTAACCATAAGTAGCCCATACAAGCCTACTTCAAAGAAAAACTGAACCATCCCTTTAAGCATCTGTGCCTTGTTTAACTTAATGTCAAAACTTACAACATAAACTCTGTAGTTTGTTGTTTAGATACAAAAGTTTCGTTCACAATCTGTACATATACTGATCTTGTGGTGACATACATAATTGATTTTCTAATGTTAATGGCACAAACAAAAATCCGAGTGAAGTCAAGAATCCAGTGAATCACTATGTAAACAAAGCTCATAGTTGGCAGGCAGTGTTTTCATGGAGAATGTCATTCTGTAATGACAAATAACAAATTTTATGTGAGAAAAAAAAATTCTGTTCTTCTGTCATTGCACACCAATGAGATGGTTGTTTAGATTTAGTTTCCTTTCTTTTAGAAAGTGGAACAGTAAAAAGCAGCAACAAAGGATATATATTCACAACCACATAATGGAAAAAAAAGCTTATTAATACCTGATTAATGTGCCAATCTGAATGAGAAAAATGCAATAAAATCTCACAAAAGAATTCTGGGTTATGTAATAAAAAATAAAACCAGCAATTACTCCTACATACTGGCTTATAGTGACACATTTTAAGAGATAGGATAGTAAGAATATTGACTATTCTAAAGACAAATTTACCAGCTAATCACAATTTAGTCAGCTTTATTATCACATCAGCTAAAACATCACCAGTAAGGTGAAAAAAATATCTAAATGAATTTTAAACATCATTTATTTACAACTGATCCAAGGGGCATGATGACATCCTGACAAGTCCTGAAATTTTACCAGTTTTTATTTTCTCAATCCCTAAAATCCTATTTCTCTACCCAATAGCTACCTATAAACCAGCAAACACATAGTCTTTCACACGCACACAATAGCCCACATTTGCTCCAGACAAGCAACTGAATCATCACACAACATCCCTCTGTAACCAAAAGGCGAACAAGAGTAAGACCGCAGCAGGCAGAAGATTATGTGCTGCCGTCACAACCTCCGTCGCCTCCCTGAAAGACTCTAAAATGTCTGGAGCTTCCACTTGACAGTCAAACCTCTGGTAACACTATGAGCAGAGTAAGGAGAGGAGAGGAGAAAGCTGCAGCGATAAAGAGAGCAGGAAAGAAGCTGGAAGAGGAGAAGGAGTTCTTATCTATTCAGCATGCTCCCCAGCCCAGGAGCAACGGCATGACAACGGCTCTAATGAGTCTCTCACCCAACTGACAGCCATCGGAGATTATACGAATATAAGAAAGAAGCATGCAATAAATTAAAAGGGCAACACTGAATTGAGCCCCTCCTCCTAATTTATTGGCACTTCATGCAACAGCCTGAAATAGAGCAGGAGGTGACTGCAGTATAAGGGAGTTCAGCAGCAAAGCTGTTATGAAATTGGGTTGGTTGCACTTACTGGATAGCAGCCAACTGTCACTATCTTTATAGAACGGAGCAGGTATAATATGAGCTTTTTGTGCCTGTACAGGAATTAATCTTGTGTTATCTTGCCTGTCTTCTTTTACACCAATAGAATAGTCAAGATTGACATTTAGGCTCTGAAACGCAATAAAAAGCAGGGCCATCAATTATAAAAACTACTGTATGTATTATTAGACCCATTATCTCCTTTCTAGATTCCCTCCTAATTTTGCTTGTATTCTTTGAACTGCTCCTTCAGATTGAAACTAATTATTTCCATGAAGAACATTTTCTTTCCAGGAGATGAAAATAAAGAGTCCACAAGATCCCGCACAACACCTGGGGAGACAAGCCACTTCATTCTCCCAAAACAAGGTTTTAAGGTGTGTAGATGTTCTTACTTTTCCCCACAGACTCCTTAAAGAATAAGAAACTAACAAACATCCAAGCTGGTCTCGACCCGCTGTAAGCCCAAAGGATGCCAGGATCAGTGACCTGCACTAACAAGTGCGGGTCCAGTGTCCTGCTGAGAGCCTTTCATAGTCTGGCAGAAGCGGGGTTATGGGAGCTTGTCCAATGTAAGAGACACAAGTGCTATTGGAGAGCCCATAGTCCCCTTAGAGGCAGAGGAGGTATCCATGTACTGACATTTCCACCATTGTTGCAATGAAAAGACTACACTCTGACATATCCGGATCTATCTGTGAAGCATTAGTGGGGATACTGTAGTGTCTGTAATGACCTAACCTTTCTGGGCACCAGCTCGGCCACTCACAGCTCAAGGATGTATTTTAAACTGTTGACAGTATTTGAAAGATATTGCAACTGACTTTTTTTGTCAGTTTTCAAATTCATGCATGTATATATGCTTTAACATGAATTTAGTATTAACTAAATTTAACAAGAAATGCAAATGCTGACTAAAAAATGTCAAATCTCTATATTCAACCCTCGATCTTCTCTGCTAATACCATCACTTAACAGGCCTATACCTCGATCAAGCTTAACAAAACAATGCACACAAAGAGTTGAATATGCAAGCAGCCGCTCACCTTGATACAAGACACAGCATTTCTGTTATGATTTAAAGAGCAAAGCGGTCAATACTCTAAATACCCTGCTTCACAGCTGAAAACTGAGGGTGGGTGCAGAGAAAGGATGAAGATGGCAAAGTCGCTGTAAGGACATCCAAAAGTGGCTGATGGAGGCAAATTACAAAATGGATGGCTCCAACATTGGCCTTGCTGTAAAGGAACTAGTATCAGTCTTTCCTTGCTATTAGGATATAGACAGGTTATTCTACTGTGTGAATATTTAATGATCCTTAATTAGCTGAAAAAAATGGACTGGTCAGTAATGGTGTGTAAGTGGTTTGGCTGTGTTTGCTGTTTTTTGGCTCAAAAGATAAACGCTAGATGAATTGCACAGTATAAGAAAACATGCATAACACAAGGACACAGAGGACATAGTGTCCCTTTACACACCACAAGGGGCACTGTAAAACATGGATGCCTAGGATGTTACAGAACAGGTCACATGTGCTCTTCACTGCACTCCTCTGTTTAAACAAGAGATGACAAATGAACTGACATCAGCATATTTACATTTGAGCTTGATGCAATAAGCTATGGATTATTTTTTGGGTGGTATTCTGGACTGGAGTGACTCTCCAAGAATCCTCTCTGATTCATTATGGAAAGATAATTTGTATACTTCAAGTGACAGAAAAGCACACTACCCTTGAATCATGTCTTTAGTCCTCTTTTATTTAGTTTTTGGTCTTTTAATTCATAACCTTGTAGTGGCATGCTCCACTGTGTCCCACCATAATGAGAGAAGAAACATGGCACTTTGCAGTTTGAATGCTTGTAGTCTTAACTATGCACTTGCTAGGATTTAGGTCTTGTGTAAAGAGAGACGTATTAGGGGAGGCAGAGATTCAAATCAAGGTTATAACATAAGGTCTCTTTGATTAACCCTTAAAAACTTGGATCAACTTCACATTTCTTCAGCTGCTTTCAGTTCGTGAGTATTTCAAGCTCAGTTTTCAAGCCTGAGCAAATTGGTGTGATTTATTCCAAAAACATGAGTAATAAGGCAATTAGCAACTTGGTAACTTCCACACATTGCAAGAAATGATTAGATTTGGAAAATTATTTTTAAAATGCTAGGTAAAAAGGTCTAGAGAAAAAAAGTAGTTTTCATAGTTATCATAATTACATATTAAAAAAAATATATCACAGAACTATTATATTTTTTTTCCAGGTCATTTCCTTGTACGCGCTTTTTTTTTGTTGTTTGTTTTTGTGATTTTTTTCGTATGCTTTTTAGTAAAATCTCACTAATTTTGGAGTAATTTCTTATTTTACTGCTCACTGCCACCTCTCATGTTTTTTTTTAAAAAAAGCAAACCTATTTCTTCAGGTTTCAGGGTTCAGCTATGGACACTACTACTCGAGGACATTCAATCTTTGTTTTTTCCTGGGGAATAGCCCAAAAGACTTTTTCGCTTGTTTTATCTCAACTGCCATATAGTGCAACATGCTCTGCCCCCAACTCTAAGCCAGCTACGTCACCCCTGACCCTTACTAATGCTACTTGTCGACACATGCGGAGAGGACTTTTCCTAAGGTGGTACGACACTTATTGCCCTGAGCAGCCTGCCCGGGAAGGTCAAACCACGAAGTGACAAAGACAGCAAGGTCACTGTCAATGGAAGCTGTTCGTACTTCGTCAGTTCTCAAGCCCCAGACAGCCTCTTCCTGGTTGCTATATCCCAAAAGGGCTGCACTGCCACCAGCAGTCACTTAGCACATCACATCTTCAACAGACAGCAGACTGAAGCCCTTTGTGTTCCTTTTCCTTATCTCTTTTGCCAAGTGTTTCTCTTTTGTACATAAAAGAAACTGTGGCTCTACTTCCTATGTTTGATCTCAGTCTATGTTACTTTAAGTGACACTGTTAGCTCACTGCCTAAAATATGAATGCAAATTTGAAAAACACAAGTTACTCAGTGAACACACACATATGCCCTCACTGTCAAATATTCAACACGCTTGGCCAATGCTTTTGTCACTTTAATAAGATTATGGTGAGAGTAGTTGTTGTCATGTTTATCCAAAGGTCTTCCCCCAAATGTCTTTAAGGAAAGGGCTGCCATTCTTTCAAATAATCTGTTTTTTTTTGTGTGAAGCATACTTTATTAAAACAGAATTCTTTCCCCCTCCTTTTAGCAGCAGTCGACCATGATGAGTAAGCATATTCCATAAATGACCCAGCTGTTCGAGCATATTGTGTTTCGCCTCATCAGGGATTCAAGGGGGCTGACAACAGATCAGCCGCATCCGTTCGCGGCTTGGTCTCCAGTTGACCAGACCTCCATAGAAATAAGGTCCTCTGTTTGTCTCAGCCAGCTGGTGGTGTATATGGTACAGATGTGTGGCTCGTGAAAGCTAGCATGGATATGTTAATGTGTTGGGACAACAACTATTATACACACATTAGCTTTTAAACTGAACGTATGTGGTGATAGCTACATAAAATTTTTTTAAAAGTACTCCTACTAACAACATCAACCATACACCACTGAAGAAGTGAATTTATTTAAGTATTATTAGTTTTTATAAGACATTTTTAACAAAATAAGACAAATGGAAATAATATATATATATATATATATATATATATATATATATATATATTAGATGAAACACATTAGATTGTGTGTATCTGTGGAACTCTTTCATTGACTAAGTTAGAATCTGATATTTGCAGAGTACAAAATCCCAACTGTATGCAGAGGTCATAGAGGAAAGAAAAAACTTAAATTTGAAACCCACTGTTTCAGTCTGTGATTATTGATTTTTCTTCCATGTCCTTAATGGACAGGCTAAAAATATGCTGTTCTGCTCCTGGGTACAGGCCTTGGTTTTGACAGCACTCTCTATACATCTGTCCTCTAACAAGGAAAAGTGTTGAAGCTGTATTTTGAAAGAGTATGGCAAAACTATTTTTAAGAATCAAAATGTTTTCTATTCAAAATATTTCTGAGTAAATTACTTTCTTATACATGCTAGAGCACTTAACAAACTGAACCTGAAATATCTTTATATGGCCGTGCAAAGAGGCCCTTGCACTGCAGCCCATCCTTGAAAGTGGAACAAATTCAATTTAATTTAAATCTCAGCTGGATTTTTTTACAGCTTTAAAAGCACATTCAATTTCAAATATGTTTGATTTCTGCCATTGTGTGGGCATATATGGCACAATTATTTTTCTTTCAGTAGACAGCTGAAAGGTTATGTGTAATTTGATAAAAACGTTTGCAAATCTTAACTTTAAAAAAAAAACTTTTACTTTAAAAGGAAGGGGTAGGAGCGCCCCAACAATTAATTATTTTATATTTCTGAAAATATTCTAATAAGGCTATCTGTTCTTTTTCTCATTTGTTTCAATTAGGGCTGCACCTAACAAATATTTTTTTGTACCGATTAAGCTATTGATTATTTTTTTATTGATCTAACTATTATTTTTTATTACTTGATTAATGTAACAACAGATTTACAGAAAATAATGTTTTAAAACGCTGCAAGGCATTATTCCCTAACAAAAAATAGCCCAGTCTTAACTGGTTATCTGTGTTTTATAATCTGACATAAAGTCACTCCAATATGAAATGAATGCAAGAGAGCTTGTTCCACTCAAGTAAAAGGAATGTAGCGCAGTCTACATTTAGCAATCCAACAGCAAAATAAATAAAACAATGTAAAAGTCAAGTCACTTAACAAAACAGTTACTCTTTTGTTACAGTAACAAACTTAAAATCTAGCAGTCAAACAAAATATCTTACAGTAAAATTATTGCAATTTGAATAACAATATAACTTAAGGCATATCGCTGCCTGCTGTATTTTCAGATATATAAGCACATATTCCTCTCATTAATGAAGTTATACAAGCTTCTGCACAGCTGAAAACCCCTTCCTGTAAATGTTTCAAAATAAAATGCACTGTATCAGCAACTGATGGCATTCTGTCCACAGAGACACAGACAGATAGCTTTTGTTTTGAAAGGGAAGCAAGAAAGTTGATGTAAAACAAACGTCTTTGTATTTCCTCATCTCTGTAACAGAGAGAGACTTTAAACTGCAGTATAAAGTGGTACAGAGTCAACAAACGCGAGCTTCACGCTTAAAAAAAACGGGGAGCAACCATTTCTCTAGATGTTCCGCAGCTGACACGCAGCTCAGATGCGCCTGACAAGCGCTGCTTGGGCGAGCAGTGTGCACGCTCTAACTTGATACACAAGCGCCGAAACAAAAAACAACACAATCAGCGCAGCTCACGCTCTCATGGCACGCGCTGTGTAAAACGGTGTGATGCGTCGACGCACGTTAAGTAAATCGATGTATTTACGTAATCGATTACGCCAATGCATCGCCCCAGCCCTAGAGTCAATAACAAATATAATGTAATGCCTCACTAACATAAGAGATATGTTAATTTAGTTTACATTCACTTTCCAACAAACAATATAATGGTGCAATAGATATTTCACAGCAGATACCTTGCCTACACTTTCTTTTATTCCTGCATTTTGTAACAGTGATCCACTACCTTAAAGCTAACCACATCTTTAGAAATGATATATCAATTAGTGATACTCATGGAATATTAATATTAATCATCCCCTTATCGACAATGTGTAATCCCATGATACCACTGGCAATATTAAAACCTGTTAGCAAAATTGCAAGCCTGATTGGCAACATCTATATTTCACTGATATTTTGCTGATTCTACACCAAAAAGATACACATGATTGAAAATGATTTATTACACTTGGAAGAAGGTGTGTGTAAGATTTCAGCTGCTTACTGGCATGCATGCATACTGATTCAAACACTGGTTTCGTGCGTAATAAATCAAGAGCCCAGAATTTTTGCACTCATAGTTCTATCCTCTGATTTCTGCCCCACATAAACATGATGTCAATGCCATTGAATAATCACGATGTAGAAGAGGGCTCCTTCCCTCTGTCCCGTCCATCCTGTGAACCACTAGATGCATTATATCACTGAAAATGGAGGGCCTCGTCTTTGACTCCTTTACCAACATCAGAAATTGGAGAAAAACAAACTGCATACTGTATAACCCCTTTAGCACAGAGTGAAGAGGATTATACACACACAGGCAGACACTCACCTGAGCACAAAGTATGTATGCACACTGTGCACATACCCTATTTGCTTAACCACATAGACACAGATGTATACAAGCACACAGTCTCGCATCAGTGCACATATGCAGTGTCTGAACCAAATCATTTACCAAATCCAAAGGGCTGAAAGAGGCAGACACAGCATTGCTAATTCACAGTTAAAGGAAATACAAGGAAGAGCAAAGTCGGTCTTAGTGCTTTCCTTTAACCATGCTGCTCCATATCAGAGGCAATGCGTCAGTCCTACCATGGTTAACACTCAATAAAACATCAAAAGGGATGAAGCACAGAGCTCTGGACAAATACACACCCACGCAGATACCAGATACACTCAGAAAATCTCTTCCACTAACACGCTCTCTTAAACACGTATGTGCACACTTATACGCATATTTGACGCATGCATACTGTAGATGTTACTCATTAGATTAAATGAATACAGCAAGCAAAGCAGATGACATGTCTGCATCTCTTTCAAGAGGAAGCAATTACACACCACGCCTCCTGAATGCTAAATGTGATTTCAATACAATATTTGTGCGCACCAGACTCTTGCAATCAGGCTTTATATGCAGGGGAACAATTGGTGATTTGAGCCACCTATAGCCAGTCAACGCCAGATACACAGGAGCTGTCATCAACTTCCCATCAGGCTCCACTTCCCCCCAGTGGATGCTTTGCAAGAGGAGAGACACTTCTTTTGAAATTTTTATATCCAGAGGCAAAGGCATTTAATGGTCACTGTTTTGCATGTTACATGAGGAGGTGGCATTTTAATCATCTGGCCAGGCTGAAGTTGGGCTCTGACAGCTCAGACAGGCTATTTATTATTCAATTATTTTAAATATTTCAGGGGACCAACAAGATGCTCATGCAATCATAAATATTTCAACCATTGCTTTACAAAAGCAGGTAGCCTTGCACTTGTCTGGTATTGATCAAGAGGGCAGCAGATTCACTCTTCCCCAAAAAGAGAACACAATAATATGCCTTTTCCTCGCTTAGTCTGTACACTGTCTCCTAAAACAGTCCTGATCTAAAATAAACTTGTCAAACAAAAGACATATAGAAATAACAGTATAATCACTTTCCCATATGAGGAGAAAAGCAAGAAAAACAGATAGATAAAGAGACATGGAAAGAGATGCACTGCTAGACCACAAACCTACTGACAAACTTACATATACATGAAAACCTGAAGGTGTAATGTAGGGCATCTGAGATAGTGTAATACTGGAAACAATCAGTTCTCTGCGAGAGCAGATAAAAGGGACCGAACAGCCTTCAAAATGCAGAGGCACTCACCATTATGAATAAAATGAAGCTACTGTATAAAAGTAATTCCCTGAGCTCTCAGATACTAGCTGCCGCAAAGACGAGGACAAACAGCCACCGCAATTATGCCCCTTCCACTAGCAGCCACCCCTGCTGATAACCACTCTGTAGCAAGGAAGCAAAGATCTGAATTGCTTTGCAGACAGGCATCTCCCCTCTCAGCAAACACACATGCATAAGTATGCAGAAACACATAGATAAATTCTTCTCTGCAGAGGGGAGTAGCCTTTCAATAGCCATGAAAAAAAGCATCATGTTCTGCGTAAGCCCTGGGACATGTTATGATATTATTTAGACATATATCCCAACTTTCTGAAAAACTGGCTAAATGCAGTCTAGACTACAACTCACGTACCCTTTCCATCTGCCTTCCCCTCTTTCCCACTTCACTGTATCTTTCCTGCTGAGCCCCTGGCTCCCTAATCTGCCCTTTTCTCAAAAAACTGGAGGGTGCTATTAATATACAAGAGCCCATGAATGTGTCCTTACCTTGAAATACCATCCAGAACCGTATAGTCCACAAGACAAGCTGTCTGAAGCTCGGTGCTGCTCCACAACAAAGAAAAAAGGGCAAAAATCCTCCAAGTCTCTCAGAATCAGAACCCAATTCAGAGCCTTTTTTGATTAGAACTTACTTTTTTGAACAGGATGTCCTTCTTTGATTCTGTACATAATCCGTTGCCCCTTACTTCCCTGGTTCAGGAGATATTCTTTTTGGGTTGCTTCCCCCCTGATATTCCACCTTGGCACAGTGAAATAATGATATGTATTCTACTGGAAAATGCGTGTGTGAGAGACTGAGCAAGAGAGCGAAAGAGGCACTGTAGGATCTCTTCTGGTGCGCACTACCAGCTCCACTGCAAGTGAATCCAGCCGGTATTCACAGCTTCCCTCCTGCCTTCAGGAATGAAATTCAGCATCCGCTGTTCATCCCCACAACAAGGGGAGGGTGTCCCCCCCGGACAGAAACTTTCAGACACCTCTGCCAAAGCTATAAAGAGGTGATACTGGACGCCAGCAAGCCCTGATTATGTGTTATTTTCCTCGATATCCTCCCTCTTCAATGGATTTTTTCCCTTTTTCCTTCTCCAATCTGCCTGTTAGGTAGCTCACTCCTCTCCAGAACAGGGTTTCACAGAATGGATGCTGAGAAAGCAGCGGAATGAGGCGAGCCGCTTGTTCTCTCGCTCCGTCTCTCTCTCTCCCCCTCTCTCTCGCCTTCACCCTCCCTCGTACATGCCCCCTCCCTGCTTCTCACTGCACCTCCCCACCCTTTCGTTTTCTCTCTCCTCCTCTCCTTCCCTCTCATACACACACACACATACACACACAGATATGCACATCTCTAGCTCTGGCTTTTCACAACCGCTGCTGTGCCATTGCCAGCCATGTCAGACAGAAAGGTTCACCGCCCATACTCCTCAGAGAAACAAATAATGCTATGATAAATATGTAAAATTAAATAGATATGAAGAAAGGGAGCAGCAGCATTGTAAAGAGCACTGAGCCAGGAGGCATCTAATCTCCTTTCTTCATCCTCATTACCTGATTACTAAATATCTCTAGAGTTTACACTGTTTTGCATCTCTCTTTTGCCTTAACTTTTTGCAAAGTGGAGCCGGTTCAGTTGTTGATGCTGGCCAACTGTCAAGAGTGACTGAAGAGGATGACAGAAATAGCAAACAAGAGAGCAGTACTCTGCATAGAAACAAGGACAATACATGTGCAGTAGCAGCTGTATAATTATATAATTAGCCACCTAAACAAATTGCCAGAAATTCTGTTATCATCGTGTGTACATACACAGTGATTACTAGCCCAGAGGTATAGCACAATAACAAACAATGTGAGGAACAATTAGGAACCAAATAAAATTCTGAAACGTTTCTGGAAAAGCCTCCCACGCTTACAGTATCTCACCTCCCCACATGTATTTACTGAGAGACCATTCATGGCATACTCAATTTGTTATGTTCTAAGAACTGCATGACAACAATACATGCTGTTTTCTCACACCTACAGTGAATAACTAACATTACCAAAGCCGGGCAATTATCACGCTAAGCCTGGACTTCACGCTCCAAGTGAGGTTGCCTGCTTTGTGGTTACTATGTGTAACCCCTCACATGCTCATCTATTAGGATGCCGTGCAGCAAGTTTACAATTTAACCTGTTAGTCATGGATAACTGTAATAGAACACACAGAGTTTGTTGATTACATATAGGCTCTATTTTCACTTGCTCTTGATAAGAAGATGCTGACCTTGATATTATCAAGGCAAGCTCCATTCTCATCAACACCTTGTCACCAAAGCTCTGAGCCAAATGTTAAAGTGCTTTTGGCAGGGTCACTTGCCGACTGTATTCCATCCATCATGTACCTCTACCCTGGAGACTCAAGTCAACAATACCATCATGTTTTTTTAACCAGTAAAAACGTAGTAGTAGTGTTTTGTTCAGGAAGTCCATTGTATTATTTCACTATTTCCCTTTTCTTTAAAAACAGCCCTCTAAAGGGCAAAACAAATCAACAGCAGATAATCAGCATTACTGATTGTCACCTTAGACTGTACAAAAAAATGTGAACAAAGCCATCGTGATGTAATTGGTCTCCCATTTTGAAGCCGCCAGTTTGGCATTTTGGCCATCATCAGCCTGAGGACAGCATTTGAAGAACCGCAGGTTGCCACTTGGGAGTCACATGTCCCCATATCAGAATTAGCCACCGTCCAATTTCCCAGCATCAATGTGCGTCAACTTGTCAGAGAAGCAGCATTTATTACGTTCACTCCCGGAACGGGACATCCATGCTTCTTTACTGTGACAACTTCTGTCTGGACAGGAATCAATAATCATGAACTAAAAAAGGCACCAATATAGATGCAAGGTTTCAGATGTGGCCAGTGTGTGTTACTGTATGTGTCTTAGTTAAAGACTATTAGCTGATTCAGTGGATGTAGGCAGCTTAGATTGCAAGTTGGTAATTGTACCAAGTTTCTCCTCTAATCAGAATGAGTGCATATGTATATTGTCACTGAAGCCAAAATAGCATTATTAAGCCAATTGTGAGTCAATACATCATCTGTGTATGGTCTGAGATCAGTGACAACTTTGCAATGTTAACTGTATCAAGATTTTTTGGACTTAAACCTCTCAGCACTACAGCTGTGCTTCTTCACTGATCTTACGATTCGATTATGGTTATCATGTCAACGATTCGATTCGATTTCATGATGCATTACAATGCATTCTAAATTTTCTATATTAATGCACATGGCTATTTTTCGTCAAAAGTCAGCCAGCTCCATTCTCCCACAATTCAATTTGACGTTGCTACCAGGAAGTTCTCTTGAATTGTAGAACTTTATTGTCAATATACCAACAAGCAATGTTACGTGGCTATAATCCATTATGTGCTGTCACTGCATCAATGCAGAATCATTCAAGTCTGCATTGCAATGCATCTTAGAAACTATTAATTTCAACATCCCCACTCAGCAACTGCACATATCTGTACTAAAACAACATTTTCCAACACCACTCTGGTAATTTAGATACAAATAAGGTTCTGAACCTCAAAAACAACCATGTCACTACTGAAACTTAATCCTACCCTGTCCTCAATAATCATGAATTCACTAAAGTACTCCCTTACATCACAAAACTAAAAAGTACTTCCACAATATAGACTGTGACTGCAGTAAGTGCTCCAAAATCTGATTTAAATGGGTTTTACTATTCCTTTTATCAGACATAGACACAAAACTTAAAAAGTTCTTTCTAATGTAAGTCAGTGCATCAGAGTGGTAGAGGACACATGGGGTGATTTAAAATTAGATATTTACTTTAAGTCTTTCCACGTCATTAATTTTTTCAGATTCTAACCACAGGGGACTTTCATGTCATAGTTAATCTTCATTCCAAACAAACATGTTTCTATAATGAGTGTCCAATGACATAACAAGTAATTTGATTTGTTACTGGCTGACAGTTGATGGCTGAAATAAAATGGCATAGGTTATTGGAACAGCTATCCTGACATTTCATACCTTAAGTGTGATACGATAAGTGACAATTGTGACAATGTTAAGTAGTTTTGGCTGATGTCATGTCCACACGCTAATGCAGATAAATGTGGAAATACTGTTTACGTTTTAATGTTCTACAACCACATTTAAAAAAGTCACCAGAGCTGTTGAAGAGCTGCTTGTGTCACTTTCACAAGTCAAAAAGAATAATCTGCCCATAGCTGACATGAAAAGATCTGCCAAAACAAGGGGCCAAAGTGTGAAGATAGCAGAACAGCAAACTGGCTCTGCATTAGCTCCACTGCATGCAGACATGATGGAAAACATCTCAACCGCAGCCTCAACTTTGGATAATAGAGGTTAGCATTTTCAGATCGATGTTCACAGTCCATACTGGAGAAAAAAAAATCAATACAAAAATATAAACCTAATCTTCTTACTGTTCTTTTTAATGGAGGCCAGTTCATCACAAACCTTATCAGATGCTTAGTTTAAAGAAGTCATGAATATTCCAAAACTGACAGCAACCTTCAGTATTTGTCACATGTTTACTGTGAAAGGCAAGTGTCTTTACTAAAATACCGCTCTCTCTCTCTTTCCCTCGTTCTCACTCTCACTCTCTCTCCCTCTGTGGTACAGCTTGCAGATAAGCCTGGGTAAGCCCTCTGGCTGAGGCACCAGCACGGCCCTTCCTGAATCTCATTATCGAGGTAGCACAGTTTTCAACCAACTGTCCACAGTCCAGGCTCGTGTTCCAAAACAGCCAACCACTACAACTCATTTGTCATTTCACTGTAACTGCAACTTATCTTTTTTGTAAACTTCTCAAACAGGCTACCAAAAGTTATTTGACTGATGCATCCACTTGTTTGTCTTTTTTTTGCCTTAAATGTCAGTTTCAACATACATAATCAAAAATGAAACAATAGCAACGACAAAATAAGAAACCTTGGCAACCATTTTTTTTAAAACATGCCATTAGAATCATCATCACTGGATGCAATCTAGGGGATTTGCAGCATTATTCTGCCTGGCGATAGAGTACTACCATAACCTACAAATAAAGACAGAGGACAAAAACATGGCCTTTTATGGTTCAATTGTTTTCTTTCAGCAGAATTTCTGTCCGGAAAGCTAAATTAGAGAAACTAAATTAAGATTCTCTTTGGCAGGTCCATTTTCATCTAACAAATCACCACAAAAACAAAACACAGGGCACTATTAACCATGATAAGGTGAGCACATGATCCTAGTTCAGCTTCATCTGAAATATCAGTTAGGCTTGGTGCATATAATGGGGTCATATGCTGAACGAAAATAATAACATAAATTCAAATATATAAGAAATATTGGCTCTTTAGCATATTAGGGCTTTGTGTCCTTTTGCAAAGGGAATACGTTGGCCTCTGCACCACAGGATTAACGCAGGAGGAGATACCTTGTGGACATTTTGTAGGGATGCACGGTAATATTGGTATCTGCAGATATTGGCTTTAAAAGGAAAATTTGAAATTAGCCAACATGCTGATTTCTGTTGTTACCAGAAACCTGTATCTTTTTTTTTAATTGTCAAAGTGAACATGTAAAAAACATCAATATTTTTTCTTACTCTGTTCAATGAATGAATATTACATACACCGAAAAGCAATATGCTCTATGGCTCCATCTGCTGGTGGGCAATCACGATGAGAGTATGCGTCATATAATCTTAATTCCACGAGGTGGGGGGAAAAGGTGATTTATCGATATGAGTATTGGTTATCAGTATTGAGTTGTTATATATCAGCAAATCACATAAAAAAATTAAAAAATCAAATATTGTGCAAAACTACAATTTTGTAACAGGAACCATCTGAATGGTATATGCTCAATATGAAGAAAAATATTGCTATTATTTAGACAGATATTACAACTGCAACATGCATCTCAATTTGAGAGGGAATAATAATTTTGAATTTTATTTTTACTGAAATAATATAAAAATTCTGATAATTTGGATTTTTGCTGGGTCTCCAAAGTGATTTGTAGGCAGGGTCCTCTCTTTTTCACTATGAAATGCAAATCTGGGGAACAAAGGCTGAATAGTTTGATGAAAAACATCACCCACCTTAAAGAAGGCTGTAAAGACTGCAAACAGCTGGAGCTTCCTGATGGCAGAGAGGTCCTAAGTTTTCCGAGTCCCAAGGTCATTCCCTCTCCACCTTTCAAGAGCAAACAAAAAAAAAACAAGTTCATATGTTGGTATTTGCCATACTGCCAATCTAGAATGGGAGTGTGGGAACATACATAATTCGAAGACAATATGATATATGACAGAGCTGCACACCATGCAAAATGTTTTTTTAAAAAATCATGAAGCAATTCTTCTGACAGATATTGTGACTGCAATGTGCAGTATGTGTGAGGGAATGGTCATGTTCGCATTTCATTTTTTCTAAAAAAAAATATATATATATATAAAAAACGTCAATAATGTGACTTTTGCTGGGGTGTAGAAAATGATTTGTAGGCAGGGTAATTTCTCTTTCATCGAAGTGCTTCTGACACTTCCACCTTTATCAAAAAAAAAAAAAACGCAGTGCCTGGAATTTGGATATTGTAATAGGCCATACAGCAATTTCAATAATAATTTGATTAATTGTGCAGCCCTTGTATATGCCTATTAAAACATGTGTTAAGGCACAAAGGTTCAATAATTTAATGACACCCATCACCCACCTTGCAGAAGGTTGTAAAGACTGCAAACATCGGGAGCTTCCTGATCGCAGAGAGGTCCTGAGTTTTCCGAATCCACAGATCTAATGCCATCCTTTTAAAGAGCAAACAAAAATGGAAAAATACATATTCGCTCATATTTTGAATTTTGCTAAAATTCATGTATTCCAGTTAATGTACAAAAATACATAACTCATATAAACGACTTAATATAACAAATGAAATTGGAACATCTGGATTATTATTTATTATCAGTAATATATACCAGTTTCGCCCAATTCCTTTCTATTCTTCTATAAATTTCTTCATCTTAACGTTATAATTCTGTCTGTAGGCAGCAAGGCTGACAAAATGAGTCAACTGTTGTTTCACATTTTGATGCAGTCTTGGTCTTATGCAATAGGAACCTGCTTCATCTCAAAAATAGCAATGCTAATTTCTCTAAAACAGAGCACACCAACTTGCTACTCAATGCCTTAGGCACATTGAGAAATGTCATTGGTGGCGGTTACCTTGATTTATCCCCCAACATGCGGAACCCAAAAAACACGGTTAGCGTTAGCTGGTTAAGTAGCAAGCTAGCAACTTTGGCTAAAGTGACTTGTGAAATAACAAAGTTGGCCTCGCTGCTATACCACATATTTAGCTGTTACACATTGTAGGCATACATTTGCGTATTATTTATCCTGTTTACGGAGTATATGGTACTCCTCTCTGCTAACTTTAACTAAACATTGTCAACCCACTCCTAGCAACACAAGCAGTTGCGCTAAATTTATCATTAATTTTGCCCCGACTCTGCTTTCACTCACTTTCGCTGACATTAACTTACAATTTAGCTTCTTCTCAGTTGCCCAGAATCAATTTGTTAAGTTAAACAGTGTTTAAAGGGCGTCCATACTCCCACTAGCTAACTGACCGACAACGTTACCTTAACAACCGCAGCAAACATTTTATGAAACGTTGACAACAAGCTGTCGCAATATCTCATGAGGTCTTTCGAAACTTTTTGGGACAACTTACGTTAGCGGAAACAATAACCACTGCAGCTTTGAGAGTTTCCCAAACCGAAACGGGTAAAATGTGCCGGTTAACTCCTCTGAGGTCCTGCCTGTCAGCGCCGGTTAGCGCGCCACCCACCACACTGAAGACTGAGGAGGAGATTTTCGGTGATATAAATAAACGGAAATCTCCGTATCTCACCGTATCTGCATGTACTTATATTTTTTATAATACTTTTGTGGACTATTTTTACGTAAGAAAAAAAAATGTGTTTTCAATTTGGGTGGAGAAGTACGGCAGCCTCAGTAGGACATAATTCGCTTTTAGCACATTTTTAGCCATTGCCACCTCCCTCAGTTCAGTCCAGCAGGTGGCGACAACGCGAGAGAAAAGGAGCAATATGGCTAAACTGTAGGATGTTGCCACTTTTACATGCTTTTGACTATGTCCAGAAGTTGTTAAAAATTATAGTCAGTATAAACTTTGACGAATTTGTATCTTAAAAAAAAAAAAAATTCAAAACAAAGATGTGAAAAACGGGTAAATCTATATTAAAAAAAATATTTAAAAATGATTGACAGACATAAACTATGAGTTATGAATGCATATATATATATATATATGTGTGTGTGTGTGTGTGTGTATGTATGTATATATTTATATATATATATATATATATCTCCAAAGTCCCAAACAAAAATTATATACATATATATACACATATATTATATACATATATTTTATTTTGATTGTTTTTCATTTGAAATCACCTTATTATTATTATTATTATTATTATTATTATTATTATTATTATTATTATTATTATCATTATTATTATCATTATTATTATTGTTGTTGTTATTGTTATGCATGTATTTCAGTTGTATAAGTGAAATGAGCAAAATTAGCTTAATAACAATACACTCTCTTTTTCCTATGCTGTGTTGCATATTTGTTTTATTGTAAGCTGTTGAATGGAGAGTGTTTGCTTTTCTGACTGAATAAAATGTAACAATCCTTCAACATTAGAGTCAAGTGAGCCAAGCTATATTGCCACAACAGTGTGTATTCAGTAAGCAGAAACCCTCAGTGCACATAGCCCCACCCAGGTAAGTAATCACCAGCCGCCTCTGGTTCTGACCTGTATGTTTCTTTCATCCTATCCTATATCACCACATTAGTGCAGTGGTTTCTATAATTTGGCACTTTGTGTTCTTCAGTGTGTCTGTCTCTGGCTTCAGCGAGCTCAATCAAAGCTCGGTGCCACAGTTGCTGCTGCACTCTGACATGCACTTTTGCTATTAACATCATTATTTTACTTGCATGATCTCTATGTCACTGCACTGAGGAAGGGTTGAGTCATGAATTTCCATTCATCCCATTACACGGATAAAATCTTTCACACTTTAAAAGAAAGTTGGGAGTTTATTTTGGGACAGTTCTGGATAAAAAGCCTATAACCAAACAGAACAAAATGAAAGACAACAAAGCAAAGTTTACTATAGCACAGTCTGTTAAATGTCTTTATTTTGAAATTGCTATACTTTGGCTCTCAAGCTATTTTCAAAAATGTGCTGAAGTCGGGGCTGTAGCTGAGTAAATGTTCGTCACTTTCCAACACTGAATGTGCCTCCTCCCAGATATCTCTGGCCTTTATTGGAGCCTAGTTTTGAAAACATCCAGACATTATCATCCTTTTCTGCAGCCCAAAGAGGAACCAGCCTCACTCATCTTCTGTGCTGATCCTAAGAAGCCCTGTTTTTTTCCCCCCAATCTCAGTGTGTCAGTTCATGATGCCTCTGGGAATCTTTCAGCTGTTTACAGTCTTACATGTTAGACGAAAGAGACTAGACCAGATCTCTCTTTGTGATTCAGTGCTCTGGGTGAAGATGCCATCATCTCTCATCTTTAACCCCTCACTCTCTCAGCCTTACACCTTCACTGACACCATTAGCAGAAAGGCATTTGTTTGGATTCAACTTGTGAAATTAGCAGTATGCATGCTTCATGGTTGTCTGCTTCTGCTTCTCTGGCTATTTGTTCACCAATTTATCTTGCACGTCTAGTGGCTCTGGTTGCATAGTCAGCCCATGCATTTGGAATCATTAAAGCTTGGGATTCCTGCAAACTGTTGTCTGACATTTTTCGCCGTGAGGTAAATGAAATGGCTCGTCTCCACCCCATTGATCAACACTGGAATTGAATCTCTGACATGTTAAGGGAGAACTAATTAGGAGGGGCATACCTCATTAAGCCTCATTAAAATAAAGATCAGAAAGACAGCCAGCACATTCCTGTGATCCAGAAGTTTTTATCTGCCTCATAATATGATAATAAATCCTCTGTGTAATAGATTCTGAGGTAGATGTCTCCATTTTCAACTTTGCCATACTCCTTCGTAAGGGCACAGTCATTGTCATGGCTCAGACACACAGGTAGGACCAAAATTTGGAATAAACCCGTTAAAATGATAGTTCTGACTTTTTTGTTGTTTGAAGTACTTCTTCATTGTCAGTGTATTACCAACAGCAGATGGCAGTTGATACGCCCCCAGTTTGGAGATGTATCACCATAGAGACCATGCAGTTTTCTTCTGCCGCTCCAGCTACTGTATTTCCACAATTAAAAGCACATACTCCACTTTTTTATGAAGTGGTGCAAGCTACCGCATTGTCAACAACACGGTCCTAGAAATATTCACAATTCTACATCTCTGTAAAGAATAAATGAAAGCTTTCCCGGATCATTAACCAAGCAACTTAAATGACTGGTAAAACCCAAACTCCATTGTCAGTACTTCATACCCAAGCAGCTGAAAGGAAAGCCAATCACATTAGAAAAGATCCCGCTTGTCCTCTGCATAAGTCTTTCCAGCTACTACCATCAGGTCACCACTATAAAGTCCCCTTGGCCAAGAAAAACACTTATAAAAACTCCTTTATTCCAACTTCCATAAACATCTCAAATAAAAGGTAATGATCCATACATCAATACAAACACTATGCCACTTTGAACACAGTACTATATTGTAATTTTTATTATGTCTAAATTATTGTATTGGGTATCTGTTCTGATTTTTAGGAACACATGCCATATGTTTATTGTCACAGTTTGTTTTGCACTGTATGTTTAGCCACGTTGAAGACAATTTTCTGTCACAACAGACAAAGTTTCTCTGCTTTTCTGAGTAGGAAATGCCTTGTGTTGACAACTGAGGGGATTATGTCAACAGAAACATTGTCAGAGCACTTTTATTTTGAAACAGAGACGTGTGGGAATGTGTGGGAACCCCTGCACACTGACTAGCTTATACAACCCCACTTAAAAAGATCTGACCGATCCCTTTAAGTTGCATTATGCTTGATAAGGAATGTGAATGAACAATGACAAAAAGGAAATTTTAAAAATTGCTACAATGGTTTACACAAAATAGGAGGTAATGTTTAGTGTCTTGGTGGAAAAACAATTTCAGAGTTTTTAAATATTTATAAAATCAGAACAAAAACAACAACAACATTTTCCAGTAATATCTAAAGAAAAAATATTGCGATGAACAATGAAATAGACAAAAAGAATGTTTTACACAAGTGGTTCAGCCATATGGAGTGAGTCACTGGTTCAGGCATAGAAGTGCGATTTCCAATTATCACTTTAAAGAAAGACATTACTGTCATGTGAATGGAGACGAGTGTGACTCCTCTATATCTTTAACAATGAGAGAGATTAAGTAGGAGAGACTGAGCTGTCCAGTCCTCCACAGATTTGGACACTGATGTAATTCAAGTAGAGTTTCCATCAGAGTGGCCTGAGCTCCGACCTCAAGTTACGTAATCATGTTGATTTTAACTTCAGCTTGAGCTGAGCTTTGTGCCTGCGGTGTTTCAACAGCCTTTCAGCACACCTGTGGTACATTCAGCAGCAGAGCAAATGTGGGTAATAATTAGACAATTTGATCGTTCCCGAGGGGTCTGAAAGTTCGCGCAGGTTTAACCTCCATCACCTAGAGACAAATTAGACGTCCATGAGATCCTGCTTAATGTACCCTCATCTCATTTATGTTGGCAGTACAGATTGGTATGTTTATGGAGGGTTATTGTTTGCAATTTAAATGGGAAAATGCTTTTAGAGATGGTGCTTGAGTGTAAATACAGCCTGTTGCGCCAATCATGTTTGGCAGAACAGCAACAACATTGAAATCTATTCTTTTTATTCTTTTTCTCAGTCTGTTCTGGTGCAGAATAGAGTAATTTCATTCATGTTTTCTTGTACCAGCTTAATGTCTCTGTCCCCCGCATTTGGAAGCATGTGATATACTGGCCCGATCGTCTGTCTCCCACTGTGCTCTGGAAGTTCAATAACAACAAGCCATTGCTGGGACTGACTCCATTCACGTGAGCGTTTGTATCATAATTTAGTAATTTGTTCAGCAAATGTGTCTATAGTTGAAAACAGCTGCTTTGCTAATAAACTGTAGCTTCGTTAATAGTATCAGTACATGTGGGTTAAAACAATCCAGTAAAACATATTTTGTATTTTGTCTATTGTCTTACTACTTCAACTCTATTTCAAAATAGAACCAATTAAAATCCTCTTGTGCATATCCACCCAGTCACATTTAAACCACATTTTGATAAGACTTAAGAAGAAAATGAGGACATTGAGCAAATTCATATAGTGTTTTGTATTGTATTGTAAGCAAAAAAATGTTTTTTTTTGTTAGTAATCATTACAGTAAATATGGAAAATAATACAACAACAATAACAACAATAACAACAACAATAATAATAATAATAATAATAATAATAAGGGCTTTCTTAGGGTGCTGAATGTGTTTGGTCAGGCCCTGCTTTAAGGGACATGTGGGTCTTTGGATTAAATAATTTGTGCAACTTCTGCGCAGTATTTTATAATAAACACTCACAAATTTTGGTTCTGTATTATTTCTTGTGTCTGCTTCTTTTGGATCACAGTATGTTTCTGCAGCATACTTTTTTGTTCTCACTTTTTGGTCTGCTCTTTTGAAGGTGAGCAAAAAGATGAATGCACTTATGATTTATTTGGGAGAAACTTTAAAACTTTATTGCAGATGTTTTGGTTTAAAGGGTTTGATGAATACAAAAATGAGGGAAAGTGGAAAACTGCAAAACACAGAGGAAGTTTTTTTTAATGCAAAATAGATGGCAGGTGTTTGAACTGGCACACCTGATTTATGCCAGTTGACTGTGACAAAGAAACTTGGAGTGATGAATGACCTTCCATTTTGTGTGCGTGTGTGTGTTTTATTTGATGAAAAGAAGAGAGGGGGAGGTAGGCATTCTGAGTACACAGTAAAATACAGACTTGTCATGAGGAACTTTTCTCTCTGATAAGCCTTATTATTTTTAAGTTCTCATTTCCTGTCTTCTTCTGATGGTTCTTTCATGCAAAAAAAAAAAAAAATTTAAACTTTGTTTTGCTGACAGGCAAGTTGATGTAGTATTGCGTTTTAAAATGAAGTAAAGAAATTCTGCAATCTATGAGGAAAGGAAAAGCAAATGTCCGCATAGTGACTGAGACAAACTAGAGTAAATTAACTGATTCTGGGATTAAGATCTTAAGATTTTAATAGGCAATATTTCCATTTTTTGTTGTTGGATTGTTTTTCTGATGTCCTTTTATGTTTAAAATTTCCCTTCCCTCTTACTTATAGTTAAGAAAGATGTGAACAATGTGCTCTTAATGACAATTATCTGAGGCTGGATGTCATTTATACATAAAAATAGGGTTCATATGATGTACACTATCAGTCTCTTTGCCACTGTATCAGAGGAAGTGTATATGGTAAAGTATTTAAACTTCATTTACTTGTTATATTATTTGCTTTCATCAGTGTCTATAATGTGGGATTTATTTAGCTGTGAGTTTGCAGAACTGAAACTCCTCCTGTATGACAAGCATATAGGAGAACTATGGTTGCTGATGCCAATATGCAATTTATTGTCAATTTTTGGTCAATTTCTGATGGTGGTGTGTTGCAATGATCTTTTTGTTTCTCTTTGAGTTATATTATGTGTCTCTTTTCAGTTTCTTTACAGCTCTGTGCTTTTTTTTGTATATTTTCTCTTTGATAAGCCTTATTATTTTTAAGTTTTCTTTTCTGTCTTCTTCTGATGCTTGTTGTTAAACTTTGTTTTGCTATTTTGGGGCTTTTATATCTTTTTTCTTGGTCGTTACATGTTAATTTGAGTGATATTTTAGAAGTTAAGATCAGTGGGACCCTGACCTTTGCGCCCTGTAGGCTTGTTCAAAAATCCATCTTTGACTGTCCTCTTCCTAGGGAATAGGCAAGTGTAGCTACTATCTCTACACTGCAACAATTTGTGATTTAGTTTAATTGTCTCTACGTTTTTTAACATAACCACCCAATGCATCTCTGAACTACAACAGTAGATGCCATAAATAACAATAACCCTCACTGGCACAACAAATTATTTTTACTAAGCTGTCTCCTTACAGGATCTGTTAATGTCGCTGTAATTAATTAAATTAGCATTTTAACAGCAGAACAACTGTTACAAGAAATCTGTCATTCTGATGCACTGTAGCTAAAATGCAGCCAAAGCCCTTAGCCATCAGTTACATTTTGTTCTGAATATTAAAAGAGCGTAGTATTTAAAAGTCATTCTGCTTGTGCTGTCCTGGCCCTCAGTCAACATGACCCCACTGTGACCTCAGCATTAACCACCTGGCACTGGCTGGATCCCACCCAACCCCCTGACTTACTGTACTGTATAATAATCTATAATTATCTCTCAAACCTTGAAAGAGGTTGTCCTATTCTCTTGTGTGAGAGATTCTGCCTGAAGCGCTGTGTTGGGCTGTCAACAATTGCTGAATAAGTACATGCTGGAGCTCTGGGTGCTTTGATGTCGTAAGTATATTTCTTTAATCAAGACTTATCCAAGGAGATAATAGCTTCATAGATAATAAAACGAATATAATGTGGTGGTCATTAAGGATTAAACATTTAAAATTACAAGTGAATGGACAAGTAAGCCCTGAAGACTGTCCTGTCCTTCACAACTCCCCGCTGCCTGCTCACAGGCACACATTAATACTGCAATAATCCTCTTTGACTTTTTGCCATTTAATACACACAGTGTATTTGGAGTATGCATAAATTCACCTCAAAATTGTGATAGCAAAGTCCCTTTATGGGTGGAATTAAGACTATTACCCACTTTCAATTTTGCTTTGGTTCTATTAGCGAATGCATGACTTTGACTATTAGCAAATGCATGAATTAATACAGAGAGGAGGTGTTGTGCTTATAATCCATCCTTTACCTGACAAGATATCTTGGTGTGCAGTTTTTGGCACTAATGTTGGAACAGTAAAGTCACATTGGTTGCTTTATTTGACGTTGTTTTGTGAGTTGGGATTTTAGAAAATGTACCCAACCTCTATAGTAAGAACTCCAGCTAATGAGGCTGTTTCTCCTGATTGGATGTAGGAAATGCTGAGGTCAGAGTTAAAATTGAATGTGGGGTTAATTAATTTTTAATTGTTCCCCATAGAAATTGAACTCTTGCTGAGCTGAAACTAGGAAGACTCTTCACAATGACTACATTTTCCCTAAGTAAGTCTCAGATGTACTGTATAAGCAAAAGCGTAATTATTCTTGACTGTACTTGCCCTTATGTACATTTTGTAATCAAAAATTCAAGCTTGTTGAGTTCCCATTAGTAAAGTCCTCAAGCCAAACATCCCTCTGCAATTTAGTTTAAAGCAGAATACCATTTGGAGGAAATGCCATGCTGCTGTTATTTTATTTACTTTTGCCAGTGCATCAGCCAGAATAATCATGTCAAACATATCTACTAAAATTTTTACTATCAAAACGTACTCATTTAAAAGCCATTTTTTCAGCATCCAAGAGTGGAAACTAAAGTGTTTTTACAATAGAAACGCAGTTGACATGTCAATGTTGGCATTGTTTTTCCAACAACCACGTATCAATCATATCAACGTTTCTAAATTGATGTAGTATATGAGCTTATTTTATAATCCGGAGGTGGAGCAGTTGGTGGATGATGTGACACCTAAGTGACAACTCAAAGAGATGTCTTACGAGCTTCGGACAACAACAGAACTGGTTGTTTTCGGAGAGTGATTGATGCCTGACAGTTCATTAGTCTCCAAACATTTGTGTTTCTTAGTGACCTTGAGGAGGAAAGTCATGTTTTTACATGGAATATTGCCATGGAAAGTGGTTGTGTTAATCAATACATTGCTGCGTTTCAAGACGGAATAATGCCACAAAAGTTTTTTTTTGTTTTACAAAAGCATTTCTTGGTGAGAAAGTGCCATGAAAAGCAGTTGATTTTTGTTTGATTTTTATTTTTTAAATCGAGTCCTGCTGCATTTCTTGCTGGTATAGTGTCATTAATGCCATGAAAAAAGTTTGTTTTTACCAAGACACTGTTGCATTTCCCCGTGGCACAGTGCCGCAAAAAGCAGTTGCTTTTAAGCAAGTCATCACTGCATTTACAGCAGCTTTTCAGTCACCAAAATATGGATGGTTTTTTGAATCTCACAGTGCCATGAAAAGCATTGTCTTTTTTGTTTTTTTTAAATCAAGGCAACACTGCATCTCCTGCCAGAAAAGGGGCTGCTTCTTAGTAAGTCATCACTGCACTTCTGGCAGCTTTTCAGCCTCCAAAAAATGAGTGTTTCTTAGTGACCCACCCTTGTATTTCCAGGGGGGTAGTGTCACAAAAAGTAGCTGTTTTTTTACCTAAACATCACTGCATTTCCAGCATGGATGGTGACACAAAAAGTAGCTGTTTTTTACCTAACAATTGCTGCATTTACAGCTGGGATGGTGCCATGAAAAGGGGGTATTGTGATTTTTTGCCTAAACCTAACTGCATGTTAACTGTTTGCAGGAACATACAATGCCAACAATCACTCTGTCAATTGGGCTGCAACTAACTAAAGATGGGATGCAAGATGTTAAGTGTTAAAGGCAATTTTACAAATCCCATCCATTGCCCCAACCTTCTCATTGACTTTTCACTGCACTGCATGACAGACACACTACTCACTACACTACCACTGAGCACTGGCATTGAACATATTATTGCTGAATAGCAACAGTGTCTATAAAGCATGACCACCCATTATAAATAAGGACAAGGTCATTTCACCGTCAATATAATACATCTAAAGTCATCCTAACAGTATGTGGCACTACTTTGAAAAGTATATGGATGTACAAGGGAGACAGATTAAATCCGTATTCACTGACTGCAAAGATATTTCACAAAAGATATGTATGATGTATAATTTATAACACGTGCTTTATAGTGTGCCTTCCCCAGAATCAAATGGTGATATGGTAAATTTTATTGTGTCATGGGAGGCACCATACGGGCATAGTATAATGATGAGAGGAAGGACAAAGACGCTTTCTGTCAAAGCTTTAGATCTGAGTCGTGAAAAAAATAAAAACGTTACACAGACTACACTATTTTTCAAAGATGGAAGAAAATGCATGTCTTTCCATTTGCATTTTGTAATAAACTAGCAACCAGTGAGGAAAATATTAGAATATAATTATCATTTACAAGTGTGAAGTAATATCAATCCGATAAAAAATATAATAAGATTTTGTTGGTTGGCAATTCTGGGGTTTACCATATGTCCTGTTATCATGTTGTCCATTCCACTGTTATTTATTTGTACTGCTTGCTTGATTCAATCTGATGTTTTGTTATCACCCTGCTCAGAATCACATTTGTGGTGCTACATCGTGTTACACATCTGATTGTATCCGTCTAAGAGCTCTGAAGAGTGCTCCGCTTAAAGGGACAGTTAACCCCAAAATAAATATTTTTCTTCTTAACTGTCGTGCTATTTATCAGTCGAGATTGTTTTTTTGATGTGCCAGGTATTGGAGATATTCAACATGTTCTCATCCCAAGTTGTCACATATTAATACTTATCAGTGGACTTATACAACTAAATATCACACTCGTATCTGGGTATCTGGGTATCTGGGTATCTAGGTAACGTTCTGCGCCCACTGTTGACATTCTGGGATGCCGCTACCATGATATCAACACAAACACATGTTTATGTTTAGGCTAGAAAAGCACACAGCAACCAACAGTGGGACAACAAATGTACATGGTAAATGGTAAATGGACTATACTTGTATAGCGCTTTTCTAGTCTTATTGACCACTCAAAGCGCTTTAACACTACGTCACATTCACCCATTCACACACACATTTACACACTGGTGGCCGAGGCTACTGTACAAAATGCCACCTGCTACTCAGTAATCATTCACACACACTCACACTCCGATGACGCAGCATCAGGAGTAATTTGGGGTTCAGTATCTTGCCCAAGGATACGTTGACATGTTGACCAGAGGAGCTGGGGATCGAACCGCTGACCTTCTGATTAGAGGACGACCCACTCTACCTCTGAGCATGTCATCATACATGTGTACTATGTTGTCGCGACAGGTTCCTGTGTTCTCAACTGATGCCGTCTGTCCACGCATCATGCTGCCATGGCAGGTGCCGTCCAGCAGCCTATAATAACACTGAACAGTTTCGTCCACCTACATTCTCAGATGATGTTGTACAGCAATGGATCATGCAGACACAAAAGGTGGCTTTTGGCATCCAGATCTTACAACAAAAGCACGGTAAAAGCGGCAGTATTTGACAACTAAACAATGAGAGTGGGCTGAGATATCAACTCTGGAGACGTCTGCCTTCCCTCCAAATATATGGGAACTAGGTAGCACTCAGCTTGTGGTACTTAGAGCCAAAAAAAAACAACTTTTTTTTACCAACTGAGCTACTAGGCAAACCAAAAAAAAAAAAAAAAAAACATTTGAAAAACTCAACAGCAATGTCTCTTTCCAGACATCACGGCCAGGTTACTTAAGATCATCCACAGACTGATTTGAGCAGTTTCATGCAGGAACTAATTTCTTTCTACCTAACTACACCAATCAACCGCATCACTGCGCCACAGGGATTGGCATCTACTCATGGATGAGTTTCATGCTCGTTACAGCACAAGACGTAAACATTAATGGCTTTCTCCTCGGCTGAGCTGTAATGTTAGCTATCCCAGCGTTGCTAGGTGAGCTAGCAGTAGATGAACACTTCCCTCTGTCCTGTGATACAGCTGGTGGGTGTACTTTGGTAAAAAAAGAAAATAGTTCCTACGTGAAACTGCTCACAACAAGGTCTGTGGATTGTCTTTAGTCATCTGGTCATGATTTCTGGAAGAGACATTGCTGTTGAGTTCTTCAAACGTAGGTTTTTGGCACTCTGAGCACCACGAGCTGAGTGCCATCTAGTTCCATAATACTGGAGAGAAGGCAGACATCTCTACGGCTGATATCTCCAACACTCAGTAACTCACGCCAAAATAGTCCAGAATTAATAAATAGCAATACAGGTAAGAGGAACGATAAAAAATAAAAATGTATTTTGCGGTGAACTGTGCCTCTGATCTTCTCCCTTGCTTTTGTTATCCAGCAATGACTGGGTGCGTTTTTACAGCAAGTGTTTAAAATGTTTTTCAGCATTAATTCAGGCTTACCAGGTGAATCCCTAATCAATAGAGGAAGTGGAGAATTGGCAAAGACAAAGCAATTTACAGCTCAACAATCATCCAAACTAGATTTCTTCAATAAATTAAGCTATTAAGAAAGGAAATTGTCTTGTTTATAAATAACCCTTCTGGAAAAATTGCTACTTGAGAAGCATAAGTTGCCTCCTGTATTTTTCCTGACAGTGCTTGCATCTCTGCTGCTCCCCTGTCTTTACTGCAGCTATAACAAGATCCATGCTGATGATGCTGGTGAACCCACTGTGTGTTCGTAGTCCTCCAAACCTCCTCAGAAACAGGAGTGTTTAGATCATGATTTCCCTTCTGTGCTTCCCATGCCTTTGATGCTAACATTCATTTCTTCCTTAGTGTTAAAATGTGCGGCTCATTTGCGCTTTCTCCCCATTTTTCTCCTCACTTCCTATTACTAGATGCATTTTCTGAGCTGTCAACATTGCAAGAGGACCTAGTTTACTGTAAACTGTGGTGATCAGCATCTTCTTGCAGCAGAAAAACAAAAACCTCTGGAGTGCAAGGGGGTATAAATTGTAGCTAAAATTCTGTTCTGCTCCTTCTTTAAAAATCAGTTCAAACTTGGAGGTTAATTTTGGCATGCAATCAAGCACTTGTTAATTGTCACAGATTCAGACAGCTACTTACTTAATGCTTTCTCATTTTTCTTTTCTCCAATTAATGAGCTTATAATAAAGTGTCATGTTAAACTCAATACTAAGTAGACACAATATTACCAATGTCAGAAGTGCTTTCTGCAAAAACAAATTTTACATCAGATGTTAAAAAGGCAAGTCAGTAACTACAAATTACCTGATTTTAATGGAAACCCAGCAAAAATAAAAACCTGCTTCAGAAAGTGTGGTGAAAAGAGGTGAAAGCAACCAAATCGTCAAAACATTTGGTATTATAAAGCCCTTTTCTCACGGCACAAACAACCCATCAACACCTGCTAATATCTGGCTTTTTAATTTAAATTTAAAAAAAATAATAATAAAAATATCTGGCTTTTAATGTATTGGGAAAGGTCACAATCAGCATTCACACAAACGTCAAATGACTCTGCAGTAGCTACAGGAATTTATCGGCTCCGTCTCTGATTGGCATTGATGGAAAAACAACCCTTTACCACTGAGACCCAATGATGGGGCTGCCACAAAATACAGTCAATCTCTGCCCAAGCACCACTCAAACATATTTCCAAATTAGTCAAGTTTATAACAGAGACTGAATAAGTAAGAGATATAAAAAAAAAAGAAGTAACCGCTGTAACATTTTCTCTGGCCTCCATGCTGCTTTTTACTAATTATTGTCCTGTTTTCTGGCCTGTTTGTGACGTCAAACCTAACACATCCACAGAAAATACACATACAGAAAGGCTCACTCGTCTGCTGCAGAGTCCTTTACACAGCTCTGGTCTACTGGCAATGGCTAAGGAGTCTATCATCTATTTTTAGTGCATTTTCCTGTGTTCAAAAAACCCATGTGTTAATTTTGGTAGAAAAGGGGTGATCGTTTTAGCAAACCACAGATTTTGGACATTTGTACTTAATTATGTAGTGGATATGTTCAAAATTTGCACCTCAACAATGCTATGTTTAACGTGGTGAGGTTTAGGGACAAAAATCACTTGATTATAGTTATGAAAAGATCATGTTTTGGCTTAAAATACCCAGTTTTCTGGGAACAATACCCGCTGGAAAAGCAACAATGTCTCTGAATAAATAATGGCTTTTTGTGGCACTATTCCTGCTTGGAAAACAGTGATGGGTTGGTACAAACCACCAACATTTGGTGCCTAAAAACTTACAACTTGTATCATTTGTAAGTTCTAAATGAAAATGAAAGCCAAGTGAAAAGGAGACGATTTAACGGAGTACCTGCAATCAAAAGACAAATCAATTTGACAGCTGGTGTGATTTTACCTTTCAGACACAAAAAAAAAAAATGACATCATGTAAAAGGCTTCAGATTATTGGCGTCTGCAGTTGCTGGGCACACTCTTCTCAGACTGAATTTATTTTAGGTAGTAGTAATGTGTCATATTCTAACACTTGTACCAGTCCAATACGTTCTTACAGAATGTCAATGGAAACATGGAGCTTTCACGGTTGCTTGGTGCCCCCGCAGTGATGGAGAGATGCCCAGCAGCTTTACAAATGCCACTTCTTCATCAAGGAGGTAAAGGTGAACGTCTGTTTTCTTGGAGAGCAAGCCCCCCCCTCTGCTCACCTGATTCCTTCACTTGTTGCTGTAGCTGACATGGATATTAATCACCACGACGATCGTGACGAAATCAACAACATCCACAAGAATAATTCAAAGCTCACTTTGATAAACCAAGCTCTAAGAGGCTTGCATTGGCCTAACAACAAAACACTGTGAGCAGAATCTTTATGTAGCACACCTGAGTGTCGCTGCACATCCAGCACGTAGTTAATTTAAACTGCACAAGTGCACCGAATAATCAAAGTGGCACTTATGCAAAATTGTTCTTTGTGACAGAGAGATTTATGAGGGGCATAATGTGAAAATGTGTCACTTGAACGCGTTACCCCAAAACAAAAAATGACAAAAAAAAGCCACACATATAGGTAAGGGGTATTCAATTACAGAAGCTTACAGATGTATGGTTAACCCTAGCTTATAAATATTAATGCAGAAATCATCCACGTCTTTGGCAGGAACTCTACTGTGTAATCTATGAAAAATGGATTCTGTATGTCAGCAATTTCAATTCTTTTTGTGCGCCAGAAATTCAACAAAAGTCCACAGGAACCCACTTCCCCATTCACACACTCAATACAAGCTGTAAGACATCAAAAGCAACTGCACGGCGAAATGCACATTTGAATTTTGATTTTATTTATCTGAACTGTGAGAAGTATATACGTACAGCAAAGAGGTAAAAACAGCGCTGTATAAAGCACTTTCAGGGCCCTAGGCGACCCCCCCCCCATACACATACCCCTAAAGATATTTTATTTTTACATTGTAAATAAGTTGTATTTATTATGAACAAATGCAAGCACTAATGAAAAATCAACACAAATAATCAACGACGCTTATGAACAATGCTTATGAATTAGAGCTGCAAACAGCAATGAACCTTGCACCTTTGCTCACATCAGGGTTACTGTCGGGATGCTGCTTGATGTCACTATACACAACCATCGGACTTCACACACGGCTTAGGGCTCATTTATGCTCAATATAAGATATGTATAAGAACACAGATGAAGCCTTCTGTCAATACTCTGTGTTCATTTAGTCTGTTTTTGTTCCCTTTTTTTCAAACCTTATGGTTATGGATGGAAGCGTAGCATAGTTCAAGCAAAATACGACCGTAGGAGATGATGAGGACATTAAAAAATGGCAAAACGAAATTAATCTTTAATATAGTGAAAAGAATTCTCTGTCCTCATGTCGGGATAAATTTAATGGCCTTACATATTGCTGCCGTCTACAAAACTGCCTCCATTAAAAGAAACATTTTTACCACCTCCTTAACTGTCGCCTCATTTGTGGTTGTGTGAAACTTTTGACTCTGCCCTCCAGTGCGAACTATTGGCTGTATCTCTGCCAATATAGAGATTGCATTGAAAAAATGAGAGCTGTTATATTGAGAGACCAAACCAGATTTTTCTACACGTTTATTTCTGCTGTAAAATTTGGCATTTTAACACGGTTGTCTATGGGAACTACTCCTGTTGGAGCCAGCCTCAGGTGAACATAGAATTGCAGTTTTTGGCACTTCCGATTTGGCTTCATTTTTCAGCCTTTCCAGCCAGGTTGCCACTTGACCACACCATCTAAATTTCTTAGTCTTTTACCTCATTTCCACTGAAATTAGCAAGTGCCCGCAGGTTTTTTAAACACAGGTAAACCTGCTAAATGGCTTTATTCCCCCTGTCACTGAACTTACAGCTGGAGAGCGAGCTGGCATTTCTGTATGCTGGCGTGTGTGAGTGTGTGTGTGTCTGTGTGTGGGTTGTCTTGCAGAGTCATTTGACCTGGGTTTGAATGCCGATTGTACGCATTCCTATAGCATTAAAAAGCCAGATATTAGCAGGTATTAGCAGGTTTTTTGTGCAGTGGGTATGTGGCTTTTGTCATATAAGGCTGAATTCCTTTCATCAGTAAGTGGCGTTATGACTATGAGTCAATATGGGCATGTAGATGTCTGCAGGCCTTGTTTCTCATGCAGCATGTGAACTTTGGGGCAGACTGGACAATATAAGTCAAGTTACAACAGTGTCCTGTGTAACCTCAAAAAAATGAACATTTGTAACTCATTTAAACACATTTGTAAAGTCGCTGGACGAAAACATACATATTCACAATGCAGCATCATCAAGGCTTTTCTGCATTCTCTAATGCTCTCCAAGCTCCACTTTATCATTTTCCTCATATTTGAACCCTCTGAGTGGCGTCCTATGTGATTGCCTTTGTTACATATAGGCAGATCCGCCACTGAGTAAAAATGTTACATTACTGCAAAATGTATTCTGTGAATTGACTGCATTAGAAAATATAATCCGAGTCTGAGTCACGGCAGCAGGAATATGCCGTTTGATATTTACAGTATGCAGATGCAGGTCAACATGTTACCTTGCGCCACAGATCACACATATAAAGCGGGGACGGCAGAGCCACACATCATGTGCAGCACAAGGTGACAGCAGACTATGCATATAAAATGAACATATACATGAAGCATCCAGCACCCCTGTGCATAGGCACTCAGGTAGCATGGAATACAATATGAGCGCACGTGTACACAGGGCTAAGTGTCTCTCGCACAGAAAGCTGACGTAAAGTGCCATCAGGTAGGTTGCTGCGTGGGATGAAACGTCTGAAATAAGTTATGACCGCAATTATGGGAGCTAAAGTGGTGCCGTGTTCAAAGGTGTCTCTATTACTCATTTCTTTTATTTTGTCTGAGCAGCTAAATGAATGAGAAGCCATCTTGCTACGGGTGTTCACGCCTTTGATTGCACAAACAGGCTCAAGTGGTGCCATAAACTGTTGTCTTGCTAAACAAGTGAATAATGAAGATTTAGATCACCAATTAAGGCCTCAAAACATGAACTACTCTCCTCACACCATTTGAGCCAATAGATCAAGGTTTTCATGCAGGTTCAGCGCAGTTTCACGGGATGATCAATTGCTGTGAACAAATTCCCAGCTATCATTGAGGCTCATTTGTCAAAGTGGGCTTATACAATGAAAAATTACATCTGTGTACCTGCGGATCTGAGGCAGCTTTACTTTTTTGTCTGTATCTGTTTGGTCTGGTCGTCCACAGGAACGTACATTTATGCAGAATATCTTAATATGCTGTGTTTCTTAACGTTTAATGCTGCATTATTTCCCACATGCATTCTTGTTTCCACTGCATTCTCATCACCGCTGGCAGTCAGGACAGCCTACGGAAGACGCCTGCAGTTATTTATTATGGCTTAATAACTGCGGGCCTGCCAAGTCGGAAAAGCGGTCAATAAGAAAAAGTGGCTGTGAAAGCGCTTCATATTAAATGTGTCAGTGTTTGTTGAATACAGAGTGTGCCTCACCACTCTGTGAAGTGAAGAAAAATTGCATTTGAATCAGGTTCACCGTCATCCCTTATTTGATCAGTATTAGCGCCGGGGTGTAGTGATTAGTCAAAGACCGCTTTTGTTTGGATCAGAGCTGACATAGCGAGAGTGACGACCTGCGAGGCTGATAGGAGTTCAGTCAACACAGGTTCAGTCTTGACTCCAGAGAGATAAACATAAAAGCTGAATTATAATAAATAATAAATTATAAGAGGAACAGCATGCGAGTTCTATTCTGCTCTCATTTTTAATAGCTTAAATATTTGCTGAAGCAGTGGAAAAACATATTCAGTCCCCTCACAGCCCGTCCTTTCCAATTGCTCGGGGAGAGTGGTGGTTCAACATAGAAAGGAGAAAATAATTTTCCATTAAATTACTGGATTAAACAAAGTACACACACCTCTATCCAACCTGTAAGGCAGATGAGAGGTACACAGAATAATCATGTTTGTTGAGACAATGACTCTCTCCTAAAAACAGGTAGACATACAGAAAAACAACCATTTTATTTAACCCTTTTAAAAAGGATCAACGTCACTTTTCTTGTGCTGTGTTCAAAGACCTTTTGCAATTTAAAAAAAAAAAAATCTTTCAAAAAGGCAATGAATATCTTATCCTACAAATTGCAAGAAGTAAGTACGTTTAGAGAATTATTTTTAAAAAGGCTAGGGAAAAATGTCAAGAAAACTATATTTGTAATTATCATAATTATATTTTAAAAATATTTCAGAGAATTATTAAAATTTTTCCCAGTCATTTCCCCTTTTTTGTAATTTTATGGTTTTCTTGTATATTTCCTTTTACTATTTTTTTCTAACAAGCCAGTTTGCCAAGGCATCCAAGGGTTAACTGGAGTAATTTACTATTGAGGAAGCAGTTTTTTTTTTTGGTGCAATAATTCAAACTCAGAGGTTCACCATTATTTTTCTGGCGTTTAAGGTCCTTTCTATCACACCAGCTGTACTTGTCAGTGGAATTGGCTCAGGTGTCATTACGCGAGCATGCAACTTCAGTCACATGATAACAGATGGTCATATGCTGTAAGAGAGAGGGGATCATAACCCCGAGCTTGGTTCAAGAATGAGAGCTGCATCAGACGAGAATAACCTCCAGGATCTGCGGTCATTGATCAAAGAGGGCTTTCATACCAGACCAGAGCACCCATGAAGCGTGATCTTACCCCTCATATGCCCACTTTATATTACTTTACAGTGTTTTATCTTTTTTATTTCCCTTTTTACCGCATGATATAATTTTAACAGCATGTAAAAATCTGTCAAAAAGAAACAAAACCAAAAATCCTTCTCTCCTGTTTCCCCAATTTTCTTTCTACTTTCGCTTTTTACATGCAAAATAAATGAAATAAAAAATATAAAAATAAAATAAGTAAGGGTGTGCGGTGGCTCAGTGGATATCAGGTGCCCCATGTATAAAATTAAAATAAATTAAATGTAAAACTATTTAAAAAAGGAAAGTCAAAAACATCTACTCAATCTAAAATAAAATTTAAAAAAGGCATTAAAAAGAACATCTGACAAGGTCTAACAATATAGTAACATTCAAACATGACCCAACAGTTAATTCATGAAGAGTTTCCATTTCATATTTCCTAATAAAAACTTAACTCTTGAGGTGGATGTCATATATTGTAACCCTGCAAATTGTACCTTTTTTTTTAAAAACTCAGACATCATTTTTTTTTCTCCAGCTATTTAAAAAAAATAAAAAAAAATAAAATAAAATTAATTAATTAAAATATATAATATAATAATAAAACTTAATATACGAGTTAATTTATGAAAAGTTTCAATTTGCCAAGTTCTCTTAAATAAAGATTGAATAATTTAAAAATCTGTTTAAACACTTACCCCAAAAAAAGATCTTTTTCTTTTTTCTTTTTTCATTTCTTATTTTATCAATCCCACACAATGTACCCTTTGTTTTTAGCTTAGACATCATTATTTTGCCTTCACTTTTTTACGCAGCTTTCTGTAGTGTACACATTTCGATTAATGTAGGCTATGTTCTTTTGCTCTCAAAATAAGATCCAGTGGGTGTAAATGGTTTCAAGATAACACAGGTTCTAAAGGATTGATTACAAATCATATTTTTTTAAAAATCATATTAACTTCCTTTCAAAACTTTTGTATTTTAGGACACCCCTACAAAAAGAAAGAAAATACCTTTAGAAATTATAAAACAATTCTAAGGATTATTGTCTTTATATTAATTATATTTACTATTACACGAGTTACATAAGTCTGCATTATCCATCTGTACTGAAGCGGTGGTAACTGAGTATTAACTGTTTGTGCTGGAGCCATAACACATGCTCCCCTCTGATCTTCAATGGAAAATCCCTCCTTAAGCTCCAACTTCCAAGCTTCCAGTTTAGGCTCTGAGGTTTCGACAGAACTAGATGTAAGCCTGTTATACATTAATGATGTCAAACTTCTATCACCCAAGCTTTTTGTGATCATTTTTTCAAAAGATAGAAGCTTTAGCTTCTCCAATGATTTATTTTGTGAAGAATAAATATAGCTTGGTGTCTGCAAACATTCAAAGTTGCCCTCCAGACACATTTTAAAGTATGTGAAAATTCTCAACTGTGATTGATATTTAGTTTAACATGGTTTTTCCCACATGAAAAGTAAAAAAAAAACTCTAAAAGAGAGCTTGAAGCAAATTAATCTTTCTCCCCTCATTGAGAAATATGAGAGCTGGCCTCCACCCCACCCACCGCTGCTGCTTGTGCTAGGATTTGACTCTGCTGACTTTTACTTTTGCAACTTTTGCTTCAGTTAGCGTCTTTAATTAGTTAATGCTGCTTGTTAGCTTTTAAGCAAACTGGCAGTGTCTGACAAAGTGTTAGTAGTTGTGAAACGTACGATAATATCTGCTACAATGTGTTCACATTGTCACACTGTGGTTACACAATTAGAAACCAGCGGTGTAATCAAAGTTTACAGAAACATGTATTCCTGTCTGGCTGAGATTTTTAGATTAAAGTGTAAAATATCGGCTCTGTGTTCGAGATTTATGGTTTCTTTGTTGGTGTTGTGTAGAAGTCTGTTCTCCCATCAAACAGCATTGCATCAAATAGCGTTAAATCTAAATAAATCTCAGATTTTTGGGAAGTGCACAGACATCTTCTTTATCAGCAGAGCAATGTGAACACACCTCTCGAGTGACAAACTCTACACTGATTCAAGTCAATATAGTCAAGGACAGTCAGACATTTTAGGGAACATAAACAGCAGAAAAAAGACAAAATATTCTTGAGGTGAACTTCAAAGAAGTGTTGTCTGAAATATTACACTTCAAAACTCACAAACGTATCATCTCTATATAAATAATTAAAATCTCCCTGAAACGGAAGTTTGAGTATGTTTAGCCTTTGTACTGTGACGTATTTCCCCGAGAAACGGAATATTTAAGCGGAGTTACAAGAGATATTTAAATCCAATACTTTGCATTTGTTGGACTGCTAAAAAGTGGGTAGGCTAAGAGTTTAGCGCAATACAGAGCTACAGCAGTCCGTTAGATCAGGTGGAGGGCAAAGGAGAGATGAGTGAATTACACCTCGGCCATTTGGTTTTGAAAATCATTACAAAGGTTTTGCCTGCTGATATGAAAACATACACGTGCTTCTGTCTCTTTCTCCATATTGCTTCATAGCTAATACAACCGACAAAAATGGTAAAGTGAAGTTATACATGACTGGTGTGGCTGGCTAGTCACCCAAAGTCTCATTTGGTTTGATGAACTTTTGTAAATGCCTCTGAGTGCAGGATGAGTCACCGATCATTTGGGGCTGTTTTTCCTGGTTTTATAGAAAGAGGAATATCAGGGGTTTTGATGTGAAATACTTTGATACCATTTTTTTTTCACATGCAATAAGTGATAAATGATCAAGTAACACAGGATTAAAACTGGGAAAATGTATTTTTCATTTGAGGACTTTAATTATTTGAAGTCCTTTTTAAAAGCACAATTGAAGTCCTACCTCAGATGTGTTCTTTTTGAATGAATACTACTGCAAATTGGACTAACACTAGATCATGTTTTTCTCATATCCATATATTTAGGTGTCAAAGCTTTCATGCTTATCCACGCTATTTCGCATTGACTGTTATTTGACCACTTGGGGACCTCACTGAAACAACTAACATTATCACCTTATAAGACTCATAGGGTGAAAGTGCATTAGCAAACACAGCTTATTTATGCAACCATCTGACAATGTGGCAACTTTAGCATTCGTATGGTGTTGTGTTTCCGCTCACCTGGCCACTGTGAGTCCAATATTCACTCCTCCGTTTGCTTTGTTTTTGTCCTCCCACACACCTCAGTGAAATACTGTATCTTGCTCTTTAGCTGCTTAATGCTCCAGTATGTGGGACCGGAGGGTGGGCGCTGCCTGACGGCCACGTCACGCCACCGTGGCTCTGAACATAAAACAAAAAGAGGTAGCGTGAATTCATTTTCTGCTCAGGACGCTTTTACTCCACTATATCTTTACATAGCAAATATTTTTGTGTTACTATATTAATGTTCTGAATGGTGTATATTACACATATGATAATGCGGGAAAGGGTAGTTGGCCTTGGCAGAAGTCTGTGCTCTCTGTGTGCCTTTCTAGATTTCTGTGGCTTTCTTAATACTAATACTTATAATAGTAGTAATGGTATATAATATATCATATATAATAATAATAATAATAACAATAATAATACATTTTTTTGTAGGTGCCTTACAAAGCACTAACCTTACACTAACACTAACACCTTACAAGGTAGTTAATAACAAGCAGCAATAGCATCCATGGATCATAAATGAAATCGTAAGTAACCTGACAAAATTACATTGTCAGAAAGACTAGGTATAAAATTCATTATGACAAAACCATCATCCGTTCAAATCAAGATGTGAGTGTCACTGGAAAATCAGACAGAATTTGCCTGCTTGGAAAGGAACTCGAAGGTGCACAGGGTTTTTTTTTATGTCCACACACACACACACACACACACCACACACACACACACACACACACACACACACACAACACACACACAACGCATGCACACACATGCACAACACATGCACACGCACAATTTATTTTTTATTTAAAATGTTAATCTGAACTGTAATTATACAGTACATTTAGTTCAGTGCATGGCTACTTACTTTACTTCTGATAAACTTAATCCAGATGTTTATTTTAACTTTAAAGGATTAAAAATCTGTTTCTTAACATCAAAGACAGAATTAACACTCATTACTGTACATCTCTGTGACTCAAACTCATTTAACTTTATCACAGGATTATCACCAATTAAAAACACATTTGAAACTGCAATGGCAAGACAACCAAAAGATGTAAAATGTTGGAAACAAAAATCAGCAGGAAGTGCCTACATGCATCCCTTTGCTGTTATGTAGAAGCATTTTAATTGGCTTACATGTGGGTAGTGGAGGTTGCACTCCCCTTGGGGTAAAGTGGGTGGAAGAACTACTGAATTGCTTCTATTGGCGCCACAACGAGCATGTGTGCTTTTAAATACAGAGGGGAGAATTCTGAATGAATTAGTTTAAAAATACTCCGTGTCTCCTCTGAGTATATGTCCCCATGCTGTGGGCCAAAACGGGGTTTCATATAATAGAATTATAACTGCGAACGGGAATTTGGAGTTGAATGTCACAGTCATGATTCATTTCTTTCATTAAAAGGTAAGCCTTCCCAAATCCATGTTTGACAGGGAATAGTTAGTAAGACCATATAGCTAAGTGCCTTGTTATCCTTGAATATGTAATGACTTTAACCTCACAGAGCTCAAAGAATTTGATGAGCAAGCCCTCCACTTTGTGTTCAGGGATGAGCTTGATGGCTCCTTTGCTGAGATGCAGAATATGGTCTTTAGAAAACACCCATTTGCATTTCTACAACCATTTGGCATGCCTCAGTGGTAGGTGTACAATAGATAATCTGCTCCAAATATAGGAATTTCCAAATCACGCTTATAAGCATGTCTGCCTCACGTAAGTGCTGGAGATAGATAATGAAATACACTGAATGTTAAAGTGTATTTTAAAAGATCCTCCAAAAGGCAGGAGAGAACCTGATGTGGGTTTTGAATAAATATTGGTTTTAAGCCAACATTAGGAAGCTAGAGCCTCTGATTTTATTATTATTGCGCCTTTGGCTATTTCTTCTCTCCCACTATGTCCATAATCTTCTAATCAACCAATTTACCCAGTAATTTTTATTACACAGCACTACAGCAATGTGCATTTCCTTGTACCCACATTTCAAGATCCGGAGGCTTGAAGGTACTTCAAACAGTGGCTGGATACACCCTCGTAGTTATCACATTTTCTATTTCTATGCACTTCATGGTCTGTTTGATGTTATTCATGAGCTTTAACTGAAAGTAATACAACTGCATGGGGCCAGAAAACGCTTTTGAATACAAAGTGTGGGCTGCTGTGCTGCAAGATCATATACATACCTGCTCTTAATAATGGACTGGAATTAAATGTCGCCTATCAGGCATTACTGCGCCCCTCTGTTTGTGTCTTATGAAAAGAGGGGAGAAGAGGTGGGCCTCTCAGCTATCTGTGGAAATGCCATTACGAGTTTGTTTTAAATTATGTATTTCATAATGGGGTTGCTCTCATTATTATGTAAAGAGACTTAAGACAGATTTAAAAATGATCCCCAGGTTTTGTCAACTTTGAATGCTAAGACTTGATGATGATGATGATACTAGATGCTAAGAAGTGTCACTCCAGTCTGTCTCCCCCTCAGCAGGGGTGGGTATGATTTCAATACCTGTGCAAAAACTGGTATTTAAAGTGATATATTGATGATATATATTCATATCTGTGAAACATGGATGTCACCAATTCAGTATCTGACCAAATGTCTCCCTGTCTGCTCCTGAGATATGATGTTGAGTAATGGCAAAAAAAGTGTTTTTGCACAATATAATGATGTCAAAGTGAAGATGATCTTTGACCTTCTGTCGTCACTTCATTTTATCCTTTTAGACATTTGCGTGAAATTATGTCATAATCAACGTATTAATTCTTGAGTTATGGCAAAAAAACATGTTTTGTGAGGTGACAGTAACCTTGACCTTTGGCCTTCGACCACCAATTTCTAATCAGTTCATTTCTGAGTCCTAGTTGAAATTTGTGCCAAATTTGAGGAAATTCCCTCAAAGTTCTTAAGACGTACACAAGAATGAGACAGATGATGCCTTCAACCACGGCAGTCTGAAATAGGCCTATACTTACATATATAAATATAAATAATTACGTAACACATATACAAATTCTTATAATAAATAAATGTAACCCAGCTATAATAATACAACGCAAAAGAACAGTTACGGTACTTATAACAACAGAATACATTTTGAGTTGGGATCAACAATGATAAAACTTGAGCAGGGGAGTAGTGGTAGTTGGTGAGGTGGATGTACTACCGGGTAGATGGAAAGGTTACTGAGGAGGAAGTCGGTATACTCTCCCATATATTCCAATGGCTTTATGCCGATGGCTAACCCACTTCACTTTAATTAACATGTGGTTTACAAGACGTGAACTTGGCTTAGGCCTTGAAGAGATGTAGCATTTACTCACTGACAAATTGTTTAAACTGTACACACATCGCACTGCCACGTTTAACTTCATACACTCTGGTATGGTATGTGTCACAATCACACACACGTATACTCTCGCTCGCTCTGTCTCACGTGTACAGCCATACCCCTTAACCTGCAAAGCAAATGCAAACATATACCGCATGTTGCATTAATGAAAACTCATCTGCAATGTTTCAATAAGCTGTCCCACGCTGTGAAGCTAATTCACCATCTCTGGAGGTAAGGCAAATTTATGCATGAGGCAAACAAAAGATGATTATCACAATTTACAAGTCTGCCCGCAGGAAATCACATTCTGTTCACAGACAATTTAATGACCCATTGCCCTGTTCAGGTCTTGCTAAGATAACATTCCTGTTTACTGCTGTGTGTGTGTGTGTGTGTGTGTGTGTGTGTGTGTGTGTGTGTGTGTGTGTGTGTGCTGATATTCTCTGTGATTTCTGCTACCTCATCCCCTTATTTGTCAAATGACTGCACAAATTAAGAAACTGGGTCTTGATATTGACTTTTGCAGCTGAGTTCAAGGGTATGTGTGAGACTATTCACATATCTATATATATAATATGTGCACATACAATATTAATATGTGTTGTCTCGGTTTCATTTACAGCCCCAAAAGAAAGATTGTAGTCAAGGGTGGTTCAGGCAATTTTGAAACACCGCTTTGAACTCAGAGCATCAACTACAGGTTGTATAATTCATTCCTCACCAGTCTGTGGGTGGAATAGATTAGCCACTACTGCTTTGTGAGGTGCCTTTGTCATTCGTCTTAAAAAAAAAAAAACTACTGAAGATGTTAAGGTTTCTGTCTCATTATCATTACTACCAAAACATTATCAATCCCTGCTGGGGTTCGTGCGGCTCAGCAGGCTGAGGTGCGTACTACATTATTTGCTCATGACAAGGTGAATAAAAAACATACTCTAAATCTTTGCTATATATATTTCTCCCTCTCGCTCTACCATCACCTGTATCTTTTCACTCTGTACCTGCTCCTCATAAAATAGAAACGAGATGTACCTCCTGTTAAAGGGGAACTATTATGCTCATTTTGAGATTCATACATGTTCTAATTGGAACACTAAGCAACAGTTAAAGTACTGAGCATACGAGTGCAGAAATGAGACTTGACTTATACTGCACAAGCTGTGTGGGAAGTTTTTAAATGGATGGTTTGATACAGTTTTGCTGTTGTTAAATGTGCACCCTAACGACTTCAATTCATGAAGAAGGTTCGCCTTTTTTGGACTCATTGTTCACCAGAGTCATCTGAGAAAAAATGTTTTTTTCACAAATTCAAGATAACACGTGGTGAGTAATTGGAATTTTAATGATCACTGTGTGGGTGAAGTATTCCCTTACTGAAAAAGCACAATCCACTCTGATTGGTCAGCATTTCTGGGTCTTTTGCAACTCGGCCTATCTGCACTGTCTTTGCATCCTAGAAATAACTGACTACTGTCACTTTTTACTGTGAAAATCATTAATTAAATCATCTAAACACAACTGGACTTGTTCCAACAGGAATATGATCTGAGAACAGTGAGAAATCTACAACATCAGCAACCAAGATTACATGTTTCCTTGACATCAGCATGAAGCCACATGTAGGATAGGACCTGCAGCTGGGCAAAAACTATAGTTTAACAGTATAACATCTCTTTCTCCTGTTAAAAACACCAATAAAAGAAATTTTCCAGCAGTAAAGTGATTTGAAATCAGGGAGAAATGAACAACATCAGCAACCAAAATTACACATTTCCCTGATATTAGCATGTTGCTACATGTAGCAGTGTACCTGTGACCGGGTAATGACTATGTAAAGCAGCTCTTTTCTCATTAAAAATTAATACTAAAAGCTTCAAAACACTACCTGTTATGTTCACAGAGTAATATGATCCAAAATCAGAGAAATTTTCAACACTGGCAACCATGATTACTTGTTTTCCTGTTTTCCAGCATGTAGCTACATGTAGCAGTGTACTTGAAGCCGGGAAACGACTGTGTAGAGCGACTCTTTACCCCAGTACAAATCCACAATAAAAGCTTTAAAACACAACCTTATATTATACAGGAAGAATATGCTCTGTAACTGGGGACAGACAAACAAAATCAGCAACCAGGATTACATGTTTCCCAGCATTAGCATGTAGCTGCACGTAGCAGTGGATTTGTAGCTGAGGAAAGACTGTGTATAGTGGCTCTTTACCCCATTAAAAATGAACAATAAAGGCACTGAAACACAAGTACACATATTCCAGCAGCACCATAATCCAAATTTGTGAATAAATTAATAACATGAACAACCAAAATTGCATGCTCCCTGGACTTTAGCAAGTAGCTACATGTAGCTGAATATTTGCAGATGGGTAAAAACTGTGTATAGTAGCTATTTTTTTCTGTCAAAACCACTAATAAAACTTTCAAAACACAACCAAACATGTTCCAGCAAAACTGTGATCCAAAATCAAGTTTACAACACTGGCAACCAAGACAACATGTGTCCTGGATATTGGTATTTTGCTACATGCAGTAGTGTACTTGCAGCAGGGTGATGACTGTGTACAGTGGCTCTTTCTCCCATTAAAAATTAACAATAAAAGCTTCTTAACACAACCAAACATGTTCCAGCAGGAATAAGATCTGAAACCAGGGAGAAAGTTATAAAATCGGCAACCAGGATTACACATGGGCACTCCATAAAGAAATCTGCCACAATCTGTCACAATCTGTTGTCCTCCTGCAGTTGAAGTAGGAAAAAAATGTTGCTGACAGTATTCAGAACAGTCTGAAGCCTAAGGATTTTGCTCACAGGGATTACTTCTCTATATGTTTACCTCATTATCTAAAACTTTGTCTTTACATTATATACTTGACAGAAATAAGGAAAAGCATAATAGTGTCGGTCCCCCTTAAACATTGCTTGTTGTTGATAACAACCAGTGCCTTGGCAGTGGCTTTTCTCAACATTGGCTGCTGCTCATCTGGTGACTACTACAGAGGAGTACAAGAGTGCTTCTCATTTCTTCGTAACCATGCCAGCCGTTTGTCTACCTTCCTAAAGCAATGAGCCAGAAGGCAGTCCTTGAATGGATCCAGAATCAGCCTGGAGCTTTGCAGGAAGGACACAAAGTGCCCTCACTCATTTAAGACCTAATGCACTAAGCCCCTCCTAAACAGTTTATGCTCCCTGATTGTTGTTTAATACAGATGCCAGTTAGGCGCTGCGGGAATGTCTCCCTTTGTGTTCTCCTATTGCATTTTCTGAAATCAGCTTTGTGCCAGCATTGCCAGCATCAAAGTGCAATATGCCTTAACACTCTGTTCATGTCAACATGACATACAAAGCTGATTATCTCTGGCTGGAGAGTCATTTGGCCTTGTCACTGTGGACCTTACAGCAGCCATATTGTCCTTTATGACATTGTTGGCCGAGCATGTACCAGGCTTGGGGGCTTTATGCTGGCTTGCGCTATAATGAAAGTTGAATCCCCACTACAAATGTCCTTAATTATGATTTTGTTTCCTACTGTTTGATAGGATGAGCCTCCAATAACACTGAAGCAGGGATAAGTCAGCTGGGACATTCACCAGTGCCTATGCTCCCATTTCAAATCATAGACGGTCCTCACATCAAAGGTACTCAAAGACTGTCTCCCTGGTCAAAGCAAACAACAAACAAACATGTGAAGGAGCCAATCACTGGCGCTTGTGCTCCAATGAGAGGGGCTTATTTCTAAAGTTAGGGAAATGGATTGGAACAGTCTTGGAGAGTGGGACATGAAAGCAGGGATTACACTGCACACCTTTGATACCGCAAAGTTTTGATACTGATACTGAGTTTGGTTCTTTTGACGTAGAAGAATTTTAAAACACATCTCTCTGTACTCAATAATACCTTAAGGATGAGGGTTTTCAAAAGGCACATTCGGATCGAGATGTCCCCACAGTGTGTACAGACATGGCTGCAGAAAGTACCAGTGACTATAATTTCATGCACTTTTAAAAAAATGAGCCTTTTGAAAGCCAGAAATCCCAGGCACTTACGCAAAGTCTGTTGAGTGCTGATATTTTGACAACTTGATCAAAATCCCTGCAGATCCCTTGTATTATGGGTACTTTGTGACTTGAGACCTTGAAAGTTGTACTTACACTTTTAATACTTTAGAGTTAAAGTTGTATTTATGCCTTTAATGACCTTAATTTATATTCCTTGTCTTCACTAATGGTTGGGGACATTAGATAGGCAAAGTAGAATTGGCTTTTATGTGTTTTAAACAACCTCTCCACAGAAAGTACCTTAATATTTGACGATGGCCGCGCATAGTAATTAATGACAAAACATTAGCGATGAATAATGTCTTCATTGCATTTATCTGCTCTACATCTATGTTCAGGAGGTTGTTTCACACGGTTTCAACCTCATCACACGGTCATTAGAAGTTCAGTTCTGACTGTTTTATGTCTTCTGCTTTGGTTTCTCATTCTGTGTTGCATCATTTTGTTTTGTGAATGCTGATTATTTACTGACAGAGTCCTTTGCTAAAGGCTTCATGATGAAGGGCTCAGCATCGTGTGAAATAACTTAATTTGCTTTGATGCTAAGTAATTTGATGAGATTAAGGAATTCAAATTACATTTCATACTTCCTGTATTATTAGACACACATTACCAATGTATGTAATAATGCACTGGGGTATTTGTTATCATATAAAACCTTTGTTGCCTCCCGATCCTGCCTCCTAGAATTTCTGTTAATAAAGTACTATAATTGGAGTGATTGAAGCGTTACTTTTAGGTCACATGGACGTGGATATCAGGTGTACAAAGCACAGGACTCTGACACCGACAGTTTGGAGTTAGCATCCTTAATCCTTGGTTACCTACTTATACTCGGTTAAGTTAAAGGCTTTATTTTTTGTAAAAGGAGAACTATGCCCAATTTCAAAATTCATACATATTATTCCTATGGTTTAAGAGTTAAAACACCAATAGTAATGTCATCAAGTACAAAGTCTAGGGCTGTTGCATAGACAATGAATTGGAAAGATATTTGGGATGAAACTAAAAGCACCTAGCGAAATGTGCTGAGGACATGGGTCCATTTTCTGTTTTAGACCTGACAACACTACAACAGAATAAAGCTCATTTTAGATATGAGAAATAAAACAAATGTTCTGTGGGTCCACAAAATCAGACTCCAATATATTGTCAACAGAGCAGCTCCAGACTTCATAACTGATGACATCGCAAGTTTGTGACTCACTTCTTTGGTTTCTGGCTTTAAAAAAAGGGAGTAGATGATGTTCACAAATATTGACTGAACTTGGAAATTACATACTGGAGTTCTTAATTTAGGTGGTAATCTCTTTTAAATGTTAATGAACAAATTGCGTTTTATGTTACTGCAGATTTTTTTTGTATTAAAAGTCTAGTTTGTAGGCTTTAGTGGCATGCAGACGTGAAGTTGCTATACTGAGGCAGTGTTTGGTTTGTCTGTTCTGAGATACTGTAGAGACAACACGGTGGGCTTCCTCAGGAACGATATAAACGGCTTATTCTAAGGTTATCAAAACACAACAATTCTTAGTGTCAGGTGATTATAACAAATGCAAATATAGTTAAAGATATTACATAACCCTTCTGCCAGTGGTTTTCCCTAAATTGGACCTTTAAACCAGTCCACGTTCTTTCCTTAACGTTAACAAGTACTTCCTGAGCTTGAATATACCCATAAAAAGTTTAATTACTCTGTAGTCACTTCAGACTTGCCAGACCTGCAAACTAACAATATTTCAACCTTATGTTAAAGGAAAATGTAATCTGGCCAGCCTGAAATTCCTTTCAAAACACATTTTCTTTTGCAAATTTGTTGTATATAAAAATAATTCCTACACAACAGGGTTATGCCTGAATGGTAAGCGGTAGCACTATCTCATAGCTCAAGCTTTGACTAATGTGGGGCGGTTCACTGCTCTGAGAATAACGAGTGAATAGTGGAATGAAAATGTTGGACATCTAGGTTCTCCTTTTCACTATTGTGTGAAATGGTATTTGTGTGTTATCGGGTTTTTTTTCAGACTAAATGACTCATGCCCTTTAAGCTGTTAGTTCAGTGTCGATAAATCAGTATAGCATAGTATAAACATACATTTGATCTATGTGTAAGCTGCCAAGATATGATGTTGTGTGTGTCTATATGTCTTATGTGATGACTTGTTTTGATGTTCAGACAATAGGAAAGAGAGGTGGGGGCTTTGCATTTCACCTCTCCACACAGCCCATTTTAATGAGGCCTCATTGGACTGACAGTCTGAAAGAGGTCAGTCTAATGTTGTGTGAGGTGCAGGGAGAGATCACAGATTTCATGCAAAACTGGGCCAAGGTCAGCAGAGAACCTCAGCAGATGCTGAGCACAACACTTAAAAATGTGATGAAAGGCAGACCTGTACGAACTTGGCAAGTATTCACAATAGATTGAGCACTGTCTCAGTTGAAACGGAGCCAAAATGAAAGCTGTTTTCCTTCCAAAAAGCATTATTTGTTGTATTTTTTATTTTAAACAATTGTGATTAAAATGTGTTCCGCAATATTTGTCTTTGGTAAATATCTGTGTAAATATCAAGTAAGCTTAAACTAATTCACCCATTTATTTTTATAAACAACATAGATATTGTTGCCTACCATGTCCACACAGAAAAACAGCTTGAGCAGTCTACACACCGCATACACTCCAATTATTGACAGTATAGCGTTTTGTTTAACATTCTCAAATGGCATTTGCATAATCACTTTGCAGCTTACAGTAAATTTGAATTGGCAACAGCCCCAAACTTGCTTATTAAATTGGACAAAGCAGCTCTTTTACAGCATTTATAGAAGACTAATTTATTGGTGCATTCTTGACAGTGGTTGCCAATCTTTGTGCACGTAAATCTGCACTAATGACAACACGAGTTCATGTAGAGTTTATGTGATAATGAGTGAACAGTGATACAATAGGGCCAACTAAAACAGGGCGCAGTATACTCTGCAAAGTGATGTACTACCTTCTATAGTTGATCGTCACAAATAAGACACAGACTGGTCAAATAATAAAACAGCCTATAAAAGCATGAATGTATAAGCAACTAATATTTAAGCTTCCTTGTGTTCCTTGCTGCTGGACGGCCAGGTGGCACCTGCTACAGCAGCATGACACATGGACAGGCGGCGTCAGTTGATGACATAGCCGGACGCAACCTCTTGCGTCTGCATGATATGCCATTAGACAGCATCAGGTTGAAACCGATAATGATGTGAAGTAAGGTGTACAAAGGTCCCTGGGGCATGCAGCAGTCTGTTGTTTGTTTCCTGTCTGAATGGGATTTTTTTTCTGCACCTTACCAATTACTTACTTACTTACCCTACTTGCCTTTTTTCCCTAATCCTAATCATCTTGGCCAGCAATCCCACTATGTGCTTTAGCTGACATCACAGTAGCAGTATCCTGAAACGTCAATAGCAGACGCAGAAGGATACCTGTAGCCGTTACATACTGTAACATAAACGCGTAAGTCCAGTGCAAAGTGGCAATATGTAATGACTTGGGATGAGAAGGTGTTGGAATAGCATTCATGCTGGGATTTAAAGTGAATTAGTAATGAATCGCTCTTATGCATGAACCATTTATCAATAATAGCTTATTTTTATGATGATCAAGATACAGAGAAATAAAAATGCATGGCAAAAATAGCATATTGTCAATATTTTAGAGATCCCCAGGATTTCATGAAACATGTTTTCAGGGGTGCTCATGTCTTATTTAGTGAAGCCAAGCTCCCTCTGGCACTCTTGTCATTTGCACCCTGCTATCCATTCAATATTTGGCACATTTCTGTAAAAAAATACTACTTGTAAAACTGTTTCTGGACTCTTTTAAAACTTGTTTTAGTTTTAATTTTCTCATTATTTTTATTGTCATGCAGCTATACATGATAAGATGACAGGCTACCTATTTCTGTGTTTCACACAAACTCTACCTGAGCTGAGCAAATTTAAATCAAACATGACAGTCCCTGCTCTCTGTGGCCCCCTCGGTCGAAAGCTAAGTTTGGTGTGAAGACCTTCACTTTCTGTCTATGCTAAGATGATATACCCTTGTCACTCACAGTCTCTCCAATTCAGCAGATCAACATGATGGCTCCTCATGAGAGCCCTCCGGCCCCCCCTGCTCCGGGCTCCAGGCTCGATGTACTGTCATCACTTCAGGAAAACAGTAGCTTTTGACTAAAGACAGTAGGACGCTTTCCTAACCCATACCCATTTAAGTCATTTCAAGAGCCAGATGGCAGGATCACATGGTCAGGAGACTTGTGCTAAAGATGTTACTCTTCCAGAAATTCCCATATAACGCTTTCAAAATTTATCATTCAAGCACTGTTGTGGGTTCGCAGAGTAGTAAAGCATAGCTGTCACTTGTCAGACTAAATTACATCAAGACTGCACATCCACTCACACATGCAAACACAGGCACACAGCCCCTTATTGCAAAAAAAAGGAAAAAAAAAACTCAGGCATCACCACAAATTTATTGTCAGCATCTGTCTAGCAGTCAGCCCTAAATAATACTTATCAGACACGTGCATCCCGTTTGCTTAAGAAAAACTGTTTTTACTCAGTCCCCGACCACTTTCCTCATGACTGCAGTCAGATGTTTTTCTTGATGTCCTTTTTAAAGAAGCACATGACCTTTGTGTGGGGCATCTTCATTTGTTGGCTGTCTTTCAGTATCTGCCTGCTTAAAGGTCACCTTCTTTGACAGAATGGAAAAAGGCATCACGTGTAGTTGACTTATGGTGAGCTAACTTCAAACTGTGGAGGATTCTCAGCCTACTTTTTATTTGCAATCTGTTGCAGTCAGGAGAAAGTTAATATTTATCCAAGCAGGTGTATAGTGGGATGCTGTTGAAATTCACAAGCTGACTTCTACTGTGTGTAGATTTTTTTCAAGATTTCCATTGCTGGCTGACAAAGTAGAAACTGCACATAAAACATAATGACAATCGTCTCTCTATGAGGATATTAGGCTGCTCAGTGAGACCTATTGAGCATAGTGGAGACTGACAGCTGTCATTGGCATCAGAATATACAGACATCCAAGCAGAGAACCCTAAAACTAAAATGTATTCAAGAATATCCATCAATCATGCAAGATACTGTAATCTGGATAGAAGATTTAAAATAAATAAATAAATAAAATTCTCTTCATGTTTGTGATCTTGACATAAATCCTACTGCATTGAATTCAATTAAGTGAATAATTCTCTACTATTTTTTTTTCACTTTGGATCAAATGTATTAAAATCTTATCAGGTAACACATGATATATCGTACATAAAAACTGTTAATAGGATACACACTGTACATGTATGCATACACAAGCGGTGCTGGAAAGTAAGTATTTACATCTACTCAAATATTGCACTCCGGTGCAATTTTGAGGTATGTGTGCTTTACTTAAAAATTTCCATAATGATGCCACCCACATTACAGACCACATTACTTTTCAAAATAAGATTTTACATACATGCATTATCTTCATGTGTTTTGCTTATGGCCTATTATTTCATAAGAGGAGCTACAGGAAAAATTATTGTATAAGTCTTCCATTAATCCGTCGCAAATTTCTCATTTTGAATATATATAAAATATTTATATTTATATTGCATGAACAAACATCTTGCAATGGGATCACTCCAGCTATAATGTCGCAATTCCACTTTCCTGCTTCTGGCACCCTTGCTTGGACCACACCCTTTTTTAAACTCAACCTTAATTTTTATCTCAACTACACACCTGTTAAGTATGGTGACTCTATCTTGCAAGGTTGTGACATTATCACATTGACAAAATCTTTCCACAAAGAGACAGAAAGACAGACAGACAGACAGTAAGACAGTATAAACACCTGACAAAACCAAGGGGCAATCTCTGAGGCTAAAAGCTGAAGGGAAAAAAAAGTTCTTTGAATCACCACTTGAGGCCGTCCCCAGAAGCCAGTATTTCGCCACAGACCCCATATTCATGTTAAAATGCCAAACTTTACAGCACAAATAAACATGTCTACAGCCTGGTACAAAAATGATTTTGGTCTTTATAATGAATTTCCCTCTTCATGATAACTACAGGAAGGGTCAATTTGTATATAATTCACCAAGTAAATTTCTATCAAGGCTTAAAGTTAGTCATAATTAAGGGCAGACCGCTTTGAGCGACAGGCTGTCTGCTGATAGTGTCTCAGTCAGATCAACCCCTCACTCATCCACTGTGCCACTCACTCGCCCAAATATGGTTACTTCTGGCTCCAAGAAACGTGGAGACAGCCGAAATGCTGAACTCAAGGCATTAAAACAGGGAGTCCATAAACCAGTGAGAGATTGCTATGGTAGCTAGCTACATCCATCATTTTTAGTTTAGGAGCAAAACACTAAAAACGGCTTCTGTGGTATTTCCTGCTACAACTGGCGTCACCAGGACCACGTTTTACCATGGTAACACACACACAGATTCACAGACTTATGAGATAAAAACTATACCAGCTGTTGCCATGTTGCTACGGCTGGTAAAAATACTGTTTTACTGTTTTATTTACTGCTAAAAGCCATACTTATTGACAGCAGAGATGGGATAGAAATTACAGGTGGAAAAATGTTATGACTCGCATGTTGCTCTGTTTCCCGTCTTTTACCAAACATTTTGCTGACATCCAGAGAGAAGGTTAACTAGACATATGGCAGAGATGTACATATGAGCCTAACATCATGTTTCATCCAGAAAGAAACACCCACACACACACACACACACACCAAAATGTGCTTTGAACGAGGAGCCTCGACTGACAGATAAGGAAACTGCTCACAAGCACCTAAACACTGCAGTTATTTTATTTCAAAGTCTTGTGCTTAGCCATATTTTAAAGGATAAATATTTGGAAGAACCGTAAAAATAATTCCTCTATATTTTTTCGAAAATTAAACACATCTTATTTATTTTTCATGTCTGTAATGACCTACGTAGCTTACATTATATATGACCTCGCACATGTCGTCTGCGGGGGACCACAGCCAGCCATTTGCAGATGTTATGACAATGTTTTTCACACACACGTCTCTGAAACAGTGACCTGCTCTGACAGGGATAAACGTAGCAGTGCTGCACCCTCATGCTGACAGCTGGCGTGCCAAGTTTTCCGGCAACCTCTCCTCATTAATTCAGCTCAGGTCAACGGTCATCTTGAAAAAATAAAAAATGAAAAAACAGCACACGGACTCCCCCGCAGCGCTCTCTGACAGTTACGTTATCATGAAATATTATTATGATTCTAATAATGCTTATGTGTTAGAAGATCTGTTAGATAGGGGGAGGCAATTAAATTACCTCCTACTAGATATAGAACCTCCTGCCTCTGCGAATACTCATCACAATATGGGCTATTTTTCAAATCAGTAATGCTATCACCTGGCAGTGAAAAACCCTCCCAGAGGGTTGAATAATTCAAAACTAAAATTTACAAAACTAGCCCAGAATATTCACATATTAAACTAAACCAATGCCAGAGACAGTGACCAGATAATATTGTAAAGAGTGCATAAACTCAAAATGACTTTTGTTTATATCTGTCTTAGACTGCACCTAAAGGTTAAATGAATCCCATGAAATGTCGATGCAAAGGGTAACATGCAACCGTTTTTTTAATGTTGTGAAAGGGAGGCGGATGAAGAGAAAAAACAAGAAAATACGACAAATATGTGAAGTCAGAGGACAAAACCATAGATTGATAGATAGATCAAAGTCTTATATGTGCACTATACTGAAATGCTCCATTCAAGAAAGTAAAAGACATCAGAATTTTTCTTATTTTTCTCATGACAGCAGTATAATAACCCATCCTAGTGCTATTTTTCCTTTTGTGGCTTTGATCCAAGGCTGAAGTCTCCCCACCACATACAATAGCTCTTCTCAAACTATTGTCTGATCATAATACACTAAAGAACGTCACTTTGCCGGATCACTAAGTCTGTCTGCTGCCGGCGCTGCACGCTAGGACAGTCGTCCCTCAAGGTTTGGGAAACAGGTGATGTGACCTGGGGACACCAACATGTCTGTATTGTCTGTCTGTGTGTAAGAGGATGGTCCTTGTCTGGTTTTCTTTGTTTTGTTTTTTTTTTTAAATCTACTATTTTAAAAGGACACTTGCAAATAAAAAGTAAGCATGAATGAAGGTCTTGCCGATTGAATGCAAGACCATTTGTTAGCTGAACATAAGTATTTAATTTTCTATCTCTAGGACTAATGGTAATAATAATTGCTCATCTGTGTAGCACAATGCATTTGCCATTGAATGAAATGTACTTTATAAAGTCCTGCTCTCTTTGCTAGTTTTTAATGGACTTGCAGTTGCAAAGTACCTTTCTCTGCAACCAAAGCACATGGTTAGGTTTAGAAAAAACATTATAGTTTGGCTCTACATTCACACAGAAGCGAGTACTGGGCTCCTGGGTAAAAGTCGGTGGTTTGTTGGACCCATCCACCACCCTTAAGCTGCTTATATTGTGTCATAAGCGGCAGCATTTCAAACTGATGCCATCCAACAATATATCATATGGTCGAGGAAGGCGCTGTCCAACTGCACTTTGAACTGATGCTGCCCGACCCCATATCATAGTGCTACGTCAGGTGCAGTCCGGTTGACTAGTGGCATATCATAACCCCATCAAAGGTTCTGTCCAGTCGTGTTACAAACTGAGACTCACGATAGCGTATAATGCTGCCATGAAAGGCGGCCTTTGGCGTTGGTGTCTGATGCGGGCTGGAGCTAGAGGAGATCGGGATCGCAAAGCTGATTTTCTGATTAATGGATGGCCCAATCTAACCCTGAACCACTGCCACACTAATCAGACAAAGCGTGTTTTGCAGCATGGGGTGACAAAAATTTTAACCTGCCAACCACCAAATTGCCTGTCTTTAGCTTGACCCCTATCTTGCTGTAAAGTAAAGGCACAAATCTGTACCTTAAAATCTGCATAAAAATGGACAGAAGGATGGCACTTGCTCTGATTGAGGGTTAGAAGCTTTTCATCAATAGCACAGTGGCTCAAGGTTCATTCTTTTTGTAGATGAGGACTAAAGCATTTTTGAACAAGACAGTACAACAGAGCAGATTTATAAGGCATTAAAAGAAACTATATTAAAACAAGTATATTCTAGCATCGAAATAGTATCAAAGTAAAAGAACTCCTAAGAATGTCATGACAAAGTGCTCCTCGTACACACACACACACACACTCACTCACTCACCCACTCACTCACTCCAAGGTTTAATGTGCCAAGTGCATCATCTTTTCCTAGCTTTGTTCAGTAGTGCAATAGCTGCAGGTACAAAAGTATTTCTATGTTGTTTTGTTCTGCACCTATAGGGTCTCAATCTGAAGGAGTGAAGGTGCTGGAATTTGCTACAGCATGTCGGGAATGGGAACAGTCTTAAAGAATAGAGGTCACACAGGGAAACAGAGGTCCATGTGGGTAAATGAGATCCCCAGAAAGCTTTAATTAGAGCATTAATTCTCCTATTGGACAGAATACAGACAGCTGGTGGAAGCAGAAGCAGGTACTGTTAATGTAATGTTAGTTTTGAACACTGACCGAATGCACTGCTGCTTGACTTCCTGCCAGGTACGATCTGCTCTGTGCAGCTAAACGCGACTGCTGTCCGGCAAAAACAGACTCGGCACATATTCTCCACAGACCAGAGCGGGGAATTGCATCTGGGAGCCGCGTCTGGATGCTGAGACGCTCTGAGGCACACCCGGTGGAACCGAAAGCATTGCTTAGAAAGTCCGCAATCAGCTTCTGAGGTCATGTCGTGGCCGTTAAGTGGCACACACACGAGGCGCCAAAAGCCAACATCCGCGTCAAACCGGACCTTCGCGGACTTCGCGTGCACATGAAATGTTAAAGGACAGCGTCAGGTAATAAACTGCCAGTAACCATGTAACAAGTTAGGATGAGAACGTGTTGGATTTAAGTGATGGGGAGGCAACTTTTTGAATAAAATCATGTAATGCAAACTCCAGATCACTGCAAGCTGGATCCAGGTTCAAGCTATCCAGCCATCATGTGCATTTAAAAACTTGAATGTCTGAAAGAAAGAAACCTGACTGGGGACGTTAAAGTCCTTCTGCAACTGTTCAAATGACATTAACTGCTCTAGACTGAAGAGATTTTTCACACACTTGATCCCTCTCCGATGCCATAAGCTACCTTTCTATTAAGGCCTGACTTGACATGCACACTGTGCCCATGAACGTTCCGAACACAGCAAAATATGAAAATACATGCAGAGGGAAAAGTCTCTGCAGATAAATGCACCAACACACACTTCTCGTGGGTCATAAAATTGATGAAAAAAGAGAGACTACTTCTGTATGTGTATACGTCGCTTTTTAGGAAAATCCTGTGTACCTTTAAGCATCGTGTTGGAAGGGATGAGGGACTGGCAGAGTGCTTTCTAAAGGAATTATCCGGAATAACTGTTGGCTTAGATGTAAGGTCTCCACAATCTTTTAAGTTTTATTACATTTGCAGAGCATCTATGTGTTCTGGCTGCCACACAGACACTCTAAATGCTTTCACAAATAAAAAAAACAGACATCTCTGGCTATGCTACCTCGTCTCCTATTCAGCCCTATCCACATGTGAGGAGCACTACCCGCAGGAAAACCCTACCGCCTTGAGAAGTCTTTGTAAGCTGAATCACTTCCAGACAAGTGGGGCAGAGATTTGCTGCTGTGCACAATGGATGAAATACTCAGTGGGGGATGTGAATTGGATGTTCCTTGAGTACCAGAAATCATGAATTATAAGAAGTACACAAAATGTTTTTCTGTCTGCCTTTGGCTCTGCTTCCAAAAAATGTATCAGTAGTATGACTTGGCTTAACATGTGTTGACATGCGCTGCACATGTTCTTTGACTGACGATGACACAAAGTGGAATCTGTCCTGACTTGCTCGAATTCATAGTGGGGCTCATTGAATGTGTCTTTTTACTGTTGGCTGAAAAGATGTTCCCAATGAATTCACGGGCTATCAAGTCATCTCAGCATCTTCACATAATCCGTTTTTTCGTCCTTGCTTCCTTATTTTGGGGTACCAAAGGTGTTCCTGTGGATTAACATAATATTCAGTCATTTAGTAATATGTTGAAAACGCTGCAGAATGACTTCGAAAAGTCTGAAATAAATGGACATCCTCCATGCCTTTCAGTGTTATTGTCAGATACCTTTACAACAGTTATTTTTGTGTCTTTGTGGATTTAGCTGGTGGTGCTCTATAAATTACTCTCAGACAGTATGTAGTGCACAGCTGAAGTAATTGTGAGCGGGTAAATAAACATCTGATTTATCAAACCTGCTTGGAATTATAATGCTGCCGGTACAGCGCCGGCTTTGTATTTACTTTTTCACATCCCAGTGTCCTGTGCCTTGTTTACTCTGTTAAGCCTTCTCAGGCGTCCTGCCGTCTTAATGAAAATGAAAAAAGCTTCAATGGACTGACCGTGAGACAAACAAGTGACACTGTGAATCACTGCTACCGACACATCAAAGGATCTTAAGTAGCTCTGGTCACAAAAACATTGATTCAAGCCAGAGTCCATTTTCAAATTAGACCACTTTAATTCTCATTTTAAAGCTTTAATCCACATTTTATGTGTAATGTAAGAGTAATCTAGTGGTGAACCAGCTGGGATGTAGTCTCAGTTTTGGTATTAGATCCCACAACTTTACTGCTTTGGCAAGGGTCATTTCATGCAGCAGCAGCTATTTTCAGGGAAAAAGTTCTGACAAACCCACAATATGTTACCTGCTGAGCACTAAACAGCACACAAACTCAGCAAGTAGCTTTAAACAAAGGTTTAACATCTAACGCCAAAGAATCAGATTTTTCTCAGATTATGGAGGAGACCGAAGCAAAGCTAGATGAAGAGTGAATATTGGACACAATATGAACAATATTTTTTCTGCTGGATATGTAAATAGTCAACTGTTCTCTAACACATTTAAAATAATAACTTTAAGGTGGTAATATGCTAACTGCATATTGCAATTCTGTGTAATCTTGAGTTCATAAAACGTACTTTATCTCCACCGTATCCTTGTTGTACCTGGACTACAAACAGAAACCAGAATGCTTCTGCTATCAAAATCTTACAGATTCTGCATGCAGATGCAGATATTTCACCACCTTAGAATTAGACTATTTTTCATCTGCGTTCTGAGTAGTCTTTAGATATTGAGCTTCAAAGTTTTGCAAAAAATGCATTTAACTTAAAAAAAACCCCCACTACATTCAATGTCAATAAATTGTCACATAATAAGAATATATGAATTACTTAATTTGAAAAAATGTCAAATCGAACCATATAATTCTAAGTGATGATTAGTCTCTAAAATAAGTGCCCAAGTGTAAAGTTTCAAAACAATATGCCATTTAATTTTGGGCAAATACATATCTTAAAACATGTATGCCGTTGAGGTTAAGAAGTGTGCCACCAAACACAAAAATTGTTTGGAGCTGTATATTCAGGGCCGTTACAAGGGGAATAAAAAATGTCCTTAAAACTATAGAGTTCATCAAACAATGGCACCAAGATGTCTGAAACTGAGTCTCAGTTGTCCTCCAAGCAAACTGAAGTCACCAGCCTCAGCTTAGTTCGGCCCCAGGATCAACATCTCCACCCTCACGGGATATTGTGTTACCAAATCTCTGATCAATACATGAGCTATTAATGAGGTCATGTGACTTTTGTTTGAAAGCCTTGCAAGGACTTAATAATATGTCACAGTGATAACTAACACCCCCAAATGTGCAAAACACAAGAACGTCTCAACTATGGTTCAGACTAATGATAGTAAGCTCTATGTGAAACTAAATGTGACTGCATTTTTAGACATAAAATCTCAGGTCACCATCCATCTCAGACATAACAGGCTCATGTGACAGCTGACCCCCCGAGGGTTGGAAATGCATATTCAGCAGTCACGGGAAACAGGCCTGATTGAGCACATATTAGCTCAAACACATGCAACAACCTTCAGGGAAAGACAGTAAATATTTAGATGGGGCAAAAAAAATCTTGTTATTGGATGAGTAAAACTCTGTAATCTCATTTGCATAGTCCCTTGGGAGAGCTACTACACTATATGGGTGTTTTTTTTAAATATTTTTTTTAAGCTCCTTTAAATAGCCACTCTTCATTAAAACCCACACTCCACATGCCCTGCAGCACAGGCTGTCTGCCAATGGAGATTTTCGTAATGACACATTAACGGTCGACAGAACTGATAATTTACATAGCAAGAGGTATGAATGTAATAGTTTCTGTTGGCAGGGGATCAGGTAAGGCACAAATTCTTATAAATTACATTGAAAAGTGTCAATATTGAAACTTCAGTGAAATTATGGGGCTTTACTTTTTGTAGGTGTATTTAAGAACAATGCATGAGAACAGCCTACATGTCCAAATAACTATTACAAACATCAACATTTTAACATTGTCCTGACCATGATAGCATGCTGACTGGCTTATATACACCTTTTTTCAACAATATCAGAACAGATTTGAAGTTTTTTTTTAAATATGAAACAACTCAAGAAGTTGTTGAACGCAGTATAAATGAATATAGCTTTCTGGTTTTTTTTTTTACTGGTTTGTCACATTCAATGTCACAAATGCTGTGAAAAACCAGGTTAGTAAACAGCAGAAAACAGCATGGAGGCCAGTCATTATGTCACAGAGATTACTTCTATTTTTATATCTGCTACTAACTCAGTTTCTCTTTTCAAACTTGGTGCTGACTAATATGTTCAGGTGCTGCTTAAATAGAGAGAGATGGTATTTGTAGCTGCATCTCATTGCATCAAGCTGGAAAAGCACCAAGAACCTGCTTGGTCACCTGGGTGTAATGTTTCCATCACTGCTATACCTGGTGCCAATAAATACCTGCAAGGGCCTAGATATCTTTTCTACAGGGCGCACTTTAATATTATTTTAAACTTGTTTTATTTTTATATATGAATTAGGGGGTTCTGAGTCCTCCCGCAGGAAATTTTGAGCATCAAATAATTCATATCTTGCAGTGTGGTAAATTGTATTGCAACGATTTATGTTGGAAATGTCTTTTATCTAAATAAAAATCCTCTGCTTCTTTTGTGTTTTTACAGGGAGGGACAAATGCATTTTCTCTATATATGTATATATATCTAATATATCCCAATATCTTTGCCTATTTGTCCCTCGAATTATTGCTGATTCTAGGGCTTTCCCATTAAAATCCCCACCCCCACCCAGATGTAAGTCGGTGTTACTGTTTTTTTGTCCAGTGAAAAAGGGGCTTCAGTTTGTTAAATAATTTATGTCAAAATAAAAACATTTATAAGAAGAAAGCATATTTTTTCAGCAGAAAATGATTGAGGTTATAGCGGTGTATCCAATCTAAAGTTATATGACTGCTCCTTTTTTAGTTGGTTGATAATTATAGTTTTGAGGCTCCAGAGCTAAAATTGCTACTCTGTCACAAAATGGATTTATGAAAGCGAGCAGGACTAGCTTCAATTTGGAGTTTAAGTTATGGTAAAGCATCACCCAAGGGGAGAAAAAAGGTTATTGTAGTTAAGAATCTGATGCAAGTTTGACTCATCGTCGTAAAACCTGACTGGGTGCACAGCCAAGAACTATAAACCCCAAGAAAAATATGACAGTTCTGCCGTGATAGTGCATCCACCTGCCTTCTGTGTGCACTTTACTTTCCTTTAAATGTTTCATTGAGTTGGTCAGTGTGACTATTACGTAACCAAACAGTTAAGATCATTTTTCACTTATGTTTCCAACAGCATTGGCAAGTTTTTAACTAGCTTATCATGTCAAAACTTCATGCATACCAAATTTCCTGATTATGTTAAACACGGCAAAAAAAATACTTTCTGTATGTTCCTTTATAGATTGTACTATTGCTTTCATCTAGTATAATTCTTGTACACGATATCATGGCCAATTTGTTAGGAAGATTCGTTACATTCATTAGATACAAGCATCATTAATCACTGGGGAGGAAAATTAGGCATTTTGTCAGCACCATAAGAAGCTTTGTGTACCACATTAAAGGAACAAGTACAGGGAAAAAACATAAACAAACAGTAATTTATACATTACGGAAAAGCAATGAAAAATGATTATGCCATCCAGGAATGCAACTGGTATTTATCGACTTGCCTCAGAAGCCTGTGAGTGACATTTCTTTGAATTATTGATGCGATGAGGTGAACTTACAGGTGCTGTAGCAAAGCAAACTCTGAATATATTCTCATTCTATATTCTTTACATTTCCCTGGATTAAAGAGGCTTCAGGTTAGCATTTTCATTAATACTCGACAGCAGCTGGCATTTCATGCGTCACCTCCTCTGCGGTAAATCAGCCTGCCATTACAAACTGAGCGACCGCTGACAAGACATCAAATCACTCGGGCCACAGCAACCAGCAGGTGACCGCACCAACAAGCGAGTGCAAATGGCTTTAAATAGGGCTTTGCAAAATGTCACTTTCCACACATCACTGAGCAATCTCCACACCCCTAACCCTGACTAACACGCCCCAGCCCTGCCAGGTCTGGCACAGGAGGGACTAAGCAGGTCAAGCTACAAAAGACTTCCAGACGCAGTGGGCAAGCTGTTGAATAGACAGTCAATTATGTCTGTGAGGGACGGTAAAGCCTCGCAAGATCCATTTGCAAAATGATCAAGGTGGTGACATTAAACCGTGAAGAGAGAAGAAAGACAAAAACACAGTGTTTGTGTGTGCGTGTGTCAGAACTACTTTATGTCACAGTGGGGTTTTCACTTGAACCTTGTTCTAGTTTTAGGTATTTCTACTGGGGGTAGAGTTTCTAACTAGGAACTAAACTGGTCTTCTTTTTGTTTCCCTGTCTTCATTCAAATTACAATAAATGCTACTAATATATTCTAAAAAATAATGTTTTAAAGGTAAATTGTGGTCAAATTGTAGTATTTACTTTCTACCCAACACTGCAAAAAGTCACAGGGACAAGGAGAGGATGGATGGTTGGATGCATAAAGTGCAGGGCTTGGACACCAGAAATCTTACTTTATTTCCTGCCTCTTGCTGTTCAGATTATTCTACTAAAGCACCCATTTGAAAGAATACTTCACCCTCAAAGCAACCATTTGTATTAATTACTCATGGCAATTGAATTTGTGAAGAAAACCTTGTTTGTGAATATTCTTCATGAATTGAAGTCATTGGGGACCACATTAAAAACAGCAAAACTATATATATATATATATATATATATATATATATATATATATATATGTATATTTGCTAAATCATTACTTTTTAAAAGATGTCGGTATGAACATTCTCATGCATGGCTGAGTAGCATCCCTTGGCATGTAAATGCATTTGAAATTTGCTCAAGCGGAGCTCATGCTCATGCACGCTCAGGGCCCACTACTCATAGGCCAAAGTGGTGTAAACTGTATCCTTTTAGCAAAAATGCATGTGTTTGGGAAGTACTGAGCTAAAGACTAGATAAATTAGTGACTCTCCATTCACCATGGAGACGTGAGAAAAACTGAGTTTTATTCACAAATGCAAGGTGACATGCAGTGAGTAATTAAAATACAAATGGTCATTTTACGGGTAAAGTATTCCTTTAGATTGCATTTTGTATTGTATCTTGATGTAGACGGGGTCAGTGGTAAGAAGGGGTCAGCGATTAGGTTTAGGCAGTAAAACTACTTGGATATTGGTTGAAAAAGATTGTGCATGTTGCCAAAAAACACCCATCTTTTAATGCCATAAATGTGGCTGGAAGGGCAGCAATGCGTCACTAAAAATCGCCTGGCTTTTAGTGCTACAAACCTGCTTAGAAAGACAGCGATGTGTCGTTAAAAAGTACCATGCTGAGTGCCACAAACATGACCGGAAAGGCTGCAACGTGCCACTGATGCAGCCAGAAAGTCAGCAATATGACGAAAAAAAGACTTTTTGGTGCCACAAACTGTGCAACCAGTGTTGTTTGCTGGTCTCAAACACCGCTCTCCTGGGTCAAAGTTCAGTGTTTGTTGGACCCATCAGCCTCTCCTTCTGCCCACCCTGAGTGGACTCTGAGGCTCTTTAAACCGTGCCATTGTTCTGAGCATCAAATAATGATAATGGGTTTACATTTTGGGGGGAAACCCTGGCGTCACTATCATTGTGCCAGGGCTCTGCCTAAGTGGCGTATTTGTATGCTCTGGGAGTGACACCAGGTTGATTAGTTGTATATCTACGTAATATTTAATAGTCAGGGCTGTTTCAGTAGTGTTGGGGTTGGGTACAAGCTCACAGACTAAAGAAAAGTAAAGACAGAAGGGCAAAAATGAAAGTGCCACATGAGCTGAGCATCCAATACTTTTCAATCAATTCTCAAATTTCACACCAGACTCAAAAATAACTGTCAGATTGCAGGCTGCTGGCCTGATAGACTATCAGCTGTTAGCTTGGAAAGATTTTCATAAATTGCAGCAGACGCATCAGAGAGACCCTAATACAACAACTTCAGACTTATCCTCTGTGCCAAACTGCAGCGTGTTTGAAATCGTGCCATTATCCTTCTTAGAGTATTGCTCTCACTTGAAGGAACAGAGAATGTTATTATTATTGCTTCACGGTCACGTAAATTTTGAAAGGTGAGCCGGTGCATTCACAAAATTAATATTTATCAAGACATTTCTACATGTTGTCATACAGATAAGGCACTGGAAGTTCCTCACTGTGCCACTCTACTCAAATGTCTCCCTAATTTTATTCCACTTATCCTCAGACCTCCAACAATATGCATACTCATACTCTTTCTGCTTGAATCATTATGTTTTTTAAGGATGCAATTACATCTGCAATGCAAAGCAACAGCGAGTGCAGCAGTGCCAGAGCTTGTTTGCTGTGCTCCTGGTAAAATACTACATAGGGAATGTCTTTTATTTAGCGGCTTCTCTTTGTTATGGGGTTGTTGTGTTTCACAGCTGGGTATCATTGATTTGCATAGCGAGAGATAGAGAATGAAGCCACCTAATTCTCCTGTTATCAGCATTTCTCGGTCACTCAATCAAGCCTTATCGTAGCGCGCCGCTGGTCGTGTAATGACAGTAATAAATTTAAAAAACAAACACCTCCCTCGAAGTTCATTTTAACTTTTGATAGTTTCAAGAGGGAATTACATTCTGCTAGCACACTGAGCGCGAGTGTACCTGTGCTTAAAGTAGCACGTCACTTGTGAAAGAAAACATTTTTTTTTCATCTGAGCCTGCTGTTAAATCACTTGTTTCTCAACACCATTTTGAGTGGGTAAAGTTGTGATTTAGAAAACAGATTAGTACATGAAACATTTCCACACACATTTAACCTCCATCAGACTGTCTTCTCAAGAGAAACAATAGCATCAGTCAATTCAGCAAATGCTGTAGTGTAATGTTATAGGGCTATTAATTCTGCAAAGGAGGAGGTCAGTGTAGACGGATGGATCAACGAAACATCAATCTTTCACACAGGAAACAGCTTCCAGTTTCCAACCAACCGTCAACACTAGCTTCCGTTAACCATGACCACAATTGATTAAGTAATGCTTATATGTGCAAGAGGAGATGAACAAAGTGTTGAATGCAGATCAATGACGATGCCTGGAGGTGTTTTAGCACAGAACCCATGGGGTCAGACATACCATAGGGTGGGAGAACACCTTGGTGAGTCTTCACAGCTTCATGGACCACCCTGCGGTTCCTGTAATGAGAGAACAAGAGCATGACGCACGAAAGGTGTTTGAAGGAAAAGATTGTGAAAACTGAGACAACCAGGAAAGCAACCCAATCGTGAGAAAAAAAATGTTAGTGGTTTGGTTATGTGGTTTTTGCAAACCACAGATACAGTTGAACATTTTTATGTAGTGCATACCTTGAAATTTTATGTTTCTGCAACGCTGTGGTTAACCTGTTATTAGGTTTAGGCACACACACCCCCTGGTTATGGCTAGGACAGATTGGTTTTGGCTTAAAATATCTAAATTTGATGACAGAATCCTTGCTGGAAAGCAGCAATGTCTCGGTAAAATACTAAATGTTTTCTGTGTCACTATCCCTATGGAAAAACAGCAATAGGTCAATAAAAAGAACAACCTTAGGGGGAAAAAAGTTAAAAAAACACACGTTTGGGAGCTGCTGGAAAAAGAGCCATGCGACACTTGAAAACACCAACAATTTAGGGCTAAAAAGTCAGTGGAAAAACATCAGGGTGCACTATAAAACACACATTTACCCCCTTGAACAACAGAAAAGGGTCACTAAAATACACCCAAATATGGGATCTAAGAAGCTGCTGGAAAAACAGCGATGGTTCTTAAAAAGACACCCATGTTTGGGGGCTAAAAAGCATCTGGAAAAGCAGCCACAAGTCACTAAAAACCACCAAAGTTTAAGGTCTAAAAAGACGCAAAAAAACACAGCAATGACTTGCTATCCAAAAGTGGTCTGCAGCTTTCTGCAGCTTGGCAAAAGTCTCACCTCTGACTCCAGATGACAAAGCCATCTCATATATTATGCAACTTAGGAAGGGATGAGATTTTGTGTTCGAAAGGTGCAAGTGTGAGGTTTGCAGAGAAGTACAGTGGCAATATTTTCTTCTGGTGACTGGGCTGAGGAGAGAGAGGTGTAGTTTGCAGTATGTACAGTAGAAAGGGAAAGGAAGTGAAATCAAAGAGAGGTGCGGTCTTTGTTCAAGAACAGTAGTTATAGTAACTTTACATTATAGAATTTTCTCTGCAGCTCTGGAGCTGCTTTATTAAGTCTCAGAAAACAGGCTGTCATCACCTCAGCTCGAGCCTTGGACTTCAGATTTATAATAGAAGAGCTTACGTCAGTGTTGAGTTTGAAGAAACAATGAAGAAATAATCAATGAAAGACGAGTTGCATTGTGGGAATGGCAGGATAAAACATCTCATAAGTTTGACCCATATGTACTAGAAACACCCATTTACGACTGCTGTTACATTAGATCTGAATCTGAATATCTTATGTGGATAAGAAAATCACATGTTAATGCAAAGTTTCCATCAACGCAGAACACATTAATCAGTACGCAATTGGATTAGCCGCATTAAATCCAGAAGTGGTTCCACTTGCATTGTAACTGGATCGCAGCTAGCTGTGAATTAAATCTGCACAGTATGACTACAGTCCTAAGAAAAAAACATCCACTTATCATGTTGAAAGACCACAAACCTGGTCTCTTTCTGTTGGCTCAGTCAAGCTACAAGTAGGAGCAAGTAGACAAACTTTCCTTGTAAAAAAAGGATATAAAAATGATTGCTGACTCTCCATGGCATTGCTTAATTTGACCTGGGACATGACAAGTTGCCAGGCTTGCCTAACTAATTTGCATAGCGAGACCCTATCACAATGCAAGTATTATCTTCTTTTTATCTGAACACTTTTGCTCTGCTAATCATGAACTGAGCTCAAAATACAGATAAATGGGTGCACGGATCAAACATACACAAGACTTTCACCTAGGAGACCAGTGTTTGTGCCTCCTATGAAACCAAACATCAACTTTGATTTTTTTTAACCATGTAACCTAGTTAATGGCGCACTTCACAGGACTCAGACATTTCGATGTGATCAAACCATGTCCTTTCTTTCTAAACAAAACCAAGCCGTTTTGGTGGCGAGACAGTTTTGGTGCCTAAACCTAGCATGAAACGAGTGGAAACTGAAAAGGAAATTGACAAATAATCAAAACTGATTCTTGAGGGGTACCTAGAGCATCACAGTTCAAACCACCGGACCGCTAACCATTCTGGAGCTCTAGTCATTCCTGGTGAGTTGCTTGACAGTTGGGCCGATTTAATGCAGATTTTATATTTAAAAATAACCAAGCGCTGTGTGGTTGTAGCTTCTCTCTCCAAGCTAAGTTGAGATTTCTTATCAGCTTGTTTCTTAATCTCTCCTGCACAACCTTGTCTCTTTTGTTTTGTTTTGTGTACATAAATCTTAAATTTGAAATATCAATAAACTTGCCTTGCAAAAATATTTTCCATAATCTTGCTGTACATAAAATGTGGTATGGGTAGTTGCGTCACTGGGGGATTTAATGGACTGGTCTGAGTCAAACATTCTCAGGCAATTTTTCATTCCCCGTCCGTCCCTGCATAGCGCCTCTGACCAAGCTGCTGTATGTGATGAGTTGGGAGTGGAAACGTATTATCTGCTGTACTGTGGGACCACTGAGCAGCTCTGGTTTCTGCACCACATTCAAGGACACCTCGGTGGCAGTTGATTAACAGAGAACATTACTCTTTCACTGGCCCAAGCTTTACAATCAGGTCTCTTGATTTGAACCAGTGACCTTACAATCAGAAACCCATTTATTTAACCTTCTGGCATGATAAAGTTTAATCTACTGTTCCATAAATTAAGTCTTGTTCTTTTTATCTTTTTTAGTTCTTCATGTCCCTCTTTCTCCTTAAAAAGCGAGGAATCAAAACAATGTGCGGCCCTTGGGTAAAGTCAAGAGTCACCACAAGCTCAGTAAAATAAAAACAAAACTTTCCATCCATAATTCTGTAGAGCGGACTGTATTCTCTCTCTGCTAATAAGCTTGTGGGAAAAAACATGCTCAGTCTTCGAAGTTAAGTGGTGAGTTGCCATTTAATATTTACCAGATCTGAATAATACACCAACGCTGCTGAGAAAAATTGTCAACATAAGCCACTGAGCATGAAGTACTCCATCTCCAAGACAAATACGCCACGTCTGAACCCTGTTAGTGAAAGTGAACAAATTAAAACAACCAACAAACAACTTGGCTGATTTTGAGTGCAGTTGTGAAGTGTGACACACAAGTCAAAATAAAGTGGAGTCTTGCAGTAAGTTGTTATTTTGAATACGCTGAATTTGGCTTGTAACAACGTAAGACCCATAAACATCACAGCATCCACAGTTAAGCACATGTTGCTCAGTCCACATAAAATAATACAACGGCTGAAGTAAAGAAGAAAACATCAATAAAAAAAAACAATGGTGTATTTTGGAGCATTCACTTGTAATGGACTTTTATAAGTGCTGTCCAACTACATTTAAAATTTAAAGTGTTTATAGCTGTTCCAATGGGCCACAATCACAGCATGGTTAAAACCTGGATGTTTTAAAAATGGGAGACGTCAATATAAAAAAACAATTATTATTATTATTATTATTATTATTATTATATTATTATTATTATTATTATTAAAAATATAGAAAGAAAGGGGGTAGGCAATATATCATGTAAAAATGGGTATTATGGTGCACGCTGTCAGACAGTCTCTCTTGGAAGACATTCATAGTGTTGAAAGTGGATGTTCACATGAAAAGTGAAAGAATTGTCGTGTCAAGAATTTAAAAAAAGAGAGGTTTTAACCATGCCTTAACTTCCAAGACCGAAAAATGATGCCAACGCAGAAGTTCTTTGATGGTTTAGGCAAGAAAAGCACTTTGATTAACGTTTGAGAAAAAAAGATTGGGAATTTTGTTTAAATGTCAATAAAAAAAGGAAATCATAAAAAAAAAAAAAAAAAAAAAAAAAAAAATGAATGAAAAAAGGAAAGCTGTAGTCACTACAAATGGAAAGTGTACTGCAAGCTGGCTGGAAACAACTGAAATACATTGTAAGTGAACATTTTGCTACTTACAGTATCTACTTTTTTGCAACTTGCCTTGTGCGTTAATTAGCGACATTTCCTCATCATGTTCATGGAAAAAGTAATTTGCTCAGCATTCCCACAACAAATGTGACTGCTAATTCAAATTAGTTGTATATCCACATAAACTTTAGGAGACAGTGCTGCTCTGAGTGTAGAATGGGTACTGTATGATAAAATTAACATGTTCTCTTGTAGTCTCCCTTGATTCTCTTGGTGTGATTCCCACTACAAAGCTTGAATTTTAAGCTGTGAATGACAGGAAGCAACCAGCATGGGAATAAAACATGGCAATAAAGCGTGCTGCTGAACTGCAGGTAGTCTGCAACTCCACACAGGAGGCAGCTGGTAAGGTAGCTAATTACTGACACCATGCCTGGCTGTTTATCACAATCATTTTTATATAATTTTAATGGGGTATATTCCCACATAACCCACATCCATTAAGGTCAACGCATTGATAGAATCCTTGTACTCATACATCATTAAGACATCTACTCCCTTTGTTTTTAATTTCCTTGTTTTCATCCTGTCTGTGATTAGTAGTGAGGGGCTTGTGCATTAATTTTAAATGTTTCATAAGAGGAGGGATTGCCATACTAAGCAGCTGCTAGCTCAAGACATAGCGTACACACAATTAATTTACAGTAACTCACAACATTTATTGCACATCCATGTTGCGCACGTCTGCAGATTTATAGTTGTTCTCTTTGGCAGACCACTTACTGTCATTATGGAAATCACTGAAGGAGGATCAAACTCAAGACTGATTCAAATTAGTAGTGTAGGATTTTTAAAATCCCATGGGGAAACAGTGGTTATAATTATTTTTAGCACATTCAACTAGTGGCCTCATCTTAAACCCACAAAATCCTTTGGCCTTTCCAGATGGAGAACAAAAAGCACCAAAGTGATTAGAAGACAAAGAACGGATTGCATTGGACCAAATTGGACTTTGGACTATCATGAACCTTTTCCATTATTCAAACAATTTTATTCAGACTGAAGGAAGACTTTAGCATCTCTTTAAAAACCATGGTCCATTGGCATGAAACCAACCAGCTGCAAATGGTTTTTAGTCTGGCAGGAAAGACATAATTAATGATGCCCATCTAATGACTATTAGCTAAGTATGGCCCAGAGCAGAGGGGCAAAATGATGATTTTAATGAAAATCATCAAATTGAACCATTCATTGGACAATTATCTGTAAATTTGTTTAAAGTATTTGATTGAGTGCTAGTAGAGCCAGATATTGGTTAGCTTAGGACTCAATGGAGAATGGTGAAGCTGAGTACTTTTGTCTTTTGAAGCACTTTGAGGGCACAAATTCACACTCAGTGCAAGAATGCACGCCTGAATATAAACATGTGGCTTTCAACAGTGTGAAAGACTCTAAGCAGGTGCATCCACGGGGAATGAATGGCCCCATATTGTCCTTTAGTGATCCTTTAGTTAATTATTTATTTTCTAAGTGTCTATTGTGAGTGTTTCCACTGTGTGCAAGTGGCCTGCCATTCTGAGAGGCTGATTGTCAACGTTTGCTAAAACACCGTTTCTGTGTTTGCCTGCTCGCCTCTGTCTCTGCATTTATTTTGATTTGCTGACAACTAGTTCACTTTCCACAAAAAGTACCAATCTGTCTGTCACATTTTGTAGAAGCAGTCACTTTACATACCGGCACAGCATAACTCGATTGCAGCAACCCTTCGTCTAGTTTGTGTTTAGCCATGCTGGCGATGTGGCTCCAGGGACGGCAATGTCAGTCTGTTAGTCGGCCCACCACTCTGCTCTCAACAACTACTGGATGGATCCAACTGAAGCATTTGTCTAACACTTTGGTAAATGAGCATATATATATATATATATATATATAAACATATGACATACTTTTGACATACTATTATGCTATATTTGCTCTTGCCATCAGGGGTCTTAGGTTTTGGAACAGTCTGCCCGAGGAGAAAAGGCTGGCAGATCAGTGACTTCTTTTAAATCACTTCTTAAAACCAATTTCTACAGAATTTAGCTTTTATGTGATGTCGTCTATTTTAATTAATCTCTATTAGCATGTCTTTTAATTTATGTTTTATTTTATTCCTTGTTCTCTGTCTTGATTGTGTCTAACTCTATTATTAGTACTATTATTTCAGTGTTTACTCCTACACATCCTAGAACTGTATCGACTCTCTTTCTGAAGGTGTTTTACATATGTAAATAAAATAATAATAATAATAATAATAATCTTGTATTTTTTTTCTTGTAAATTTTATTGTTATGTTTAGTGGACTGCTTGACTTATTGTGGCTGCAAGCCTATTTCCCTTAGTACAGGTGTTGGTAACCTGCAGCTCTCTGTGGCTATGACAAAAAATAACATGGAAAATGAATAACTAAAACTAGAAATGAAAAAAAAAAAATGTTAGCATTTTCATTTCTAATTATTATTGTTGTAGGACTAAAAGCACCACAATGACACACCAAACTGGAATTCAAGAGCTATTGGTGACGAAGGCTGACTGTTGCAGTGCCTCATGTCGCCTGCGTCTCAGCCAAAAAATTGCCCTTAAAGGCACCATAAAGACTACAGCCAACGGTCAACAAGCAAGTACGTTCTGTGCCTGCATAAGATGAAAGAGGATGCAACTCTCCACACCAGCAAGAAGCAGGTCCACAAATGCTCACCGACGGCCTGACATTGACCAAAACTGACCGTCAGCTTGGAGTGTCAAAGTCATGAACTGATTCTTACTTTCTCTAATTGTAAAAATGTTGTAAAAATGTGTAGCCAAAAAAAAAAATTAAAAAAAATCCAACAGATAAATCCCATAGGCCTTTTGATGAGGGGACCAGGGTAAAGCTAACTTCCATGTTGTCCTACTGAAAAACACCATCCCTGGGGCACTACACAGCACTAGCTAGTCTTGAGTCTCGCTATATAAACTACTTATGGATTCCAAATCCAATAAAGTCCAGGAAGAAAATAGAGATTTCACAGTAGATGGACAGATAAGTTTGCATTCACTGCCAAAGTTGCAAAGGTTAAGTTCCAAATAATCATAAAAAGCCCACTGCAGAGTCACCATAACAGTGTCTGCTAAACATCAACACGTTAACATTGTCATTGTTACCATGCACAGCTTAGCTGAACACTCGGAAGGGCCGTCCACACCAAAAACAATAACCATAATGATGATGATGTGAGTATAAACAGTGCATCCTCCAGCTGTGTCTGCAGCTTAAAAATGATTGGCTGTCAGTGTTTCTATTTCTCATCAACTCATTATGAAAGTGATGCCATTGATGGGCTATCGTTTGCCACTGCTGGTGTCGTTATGGTTGTGGTGTGGCCTTTGCCAACTTGAGTTAGAATTATTTTTAAGATGGTGTATTTATAGATTTTTCTGTTGAAGTTATTGTTCTTGTGTGGATAATATTTTTTTCCCATTAAAGTTTTTTTAGGGATAGTTTTTGCTTATCAGCTGTGAGGGCCCAAGGATAGAGGGATGTTGTTTGCAGTAAATTATAATTTGTGATATTGGGCTTTATAAATAAAACTAAAATTAAGTGAATTGTAGATGGTCCTTCAGTGTTGTTTATCTTGAATTCTCATGTAAACTGAAAACCTAAGCTACAATTATAGTGCTGATGCCTGTGTGCACTGAGATAAATAAATGAACCTTGATCATAATTTTATGCAAAAGACAGGGAGGCATACCTAATGTCACATATGCCTTTTTCTATAATGATACTGACAGCTTTGTAACACACTGATAACACATCCATACATTACTGGAGGTTAGACAATTACACAGGCATGGTTAACCCTTTAAGCTAATTAAACACCATTCCCCCTCCTCACATTGCAGTCTTTATATAGTGATTCTAAAAATATCAAACATCACTCATTGATTGTGGCAGTCCTGCTCTACATGGTGCCTTTTTTAATCCCCCCTCCTGTTGTTTGATGTCCAAAGCTGATGTTTTGCACGTCCCGTTGCATTGTGTGAGAAGAGAACGGCGGTGGGGGCAACAGCAAACGACGTCACTTCTACTTTCCTGCTTGTGCACAAAGGCGACAAGCAGGCAGAGATTTACGAGGTACAATCACATTTATCTGCGACAACTGGGACAGGGCTAGTGTAAGCTGTCTCTCAACCGGCTCTGAAGGACTGAGAGCCGGAGAGAGCGAGGTAAAAGACACAGGAAGTGATAGGAGGAGGGGAGGCTCTCAGGGTGGAGAGAGAGCACATGAATATGATGCAGTAAGCAGAGTGCAAATTAGTCTGGGGGGGGCTTCAGCAGTACAAGTCAAGTGCTGAGTTCTTTGTTTTCCAGTTGCTCACATAGCCTGTAGGAAAACAGGGTGACTAGTCAAAATTTGCAGCCTGTGCCAAGCCCCCCTGTCCTACTTGTTTGTCCCAGATCTGCTGATGCAGTCCTCTCCCTCTTTTTTTCTCCAGCTGTGGGCATTTATTATTCAAACCATTCCTTTTGAATTCTCCCTCTTCCGTGTTTTGCATAAGGATTAGCAATGCAGCACTTGTTTTTTTTTGTGTGTGTGTGTGTGTGTTTTTTTTCAAAGCAATATCCAAATATTTGAGTAACATTAAATAGGATTCAAGGTGGAATTTATTTTGTCTTTTCATTTGGCAGGACAGTATCCCAATTCAGCGTTTCTTACAGGGCTTATAGTCTTAGATAAGATCACTCAATACAGCTCAGTATGCTCAGTGCTGAGTGGATCTCGGCCTGTCTAAGGATGTAAGAGCTACTCCCAGAGGGAAAACAAATGCAAAGCCAGCTGCATCTGTGCTGCATCACATGGGGTAGTTTCCCTGTGTTTTCTTTTTTCTTTTTGCAATCAACCCAGATATTTTCCTTTAAATAAAATAATAACGATATATATTTAAAAAAAACTCTAATTCCCACACAGGCAAAGAAATGCCTGGGAATAACTTTCTATTTTTGCCAATTCTGAGCTTTTTCTTTCGGTCTGTGTCTGTGTTATTCATCATATGATTCAGGGGAACCCAACCTTTCTGTCTGGAGCAGTGTAAAGTCACCATTGTGCATTACCGTGGGCTCTACATATTTGTCACAGAAAAAGAAAAGAAAAAAAAAATCAGTGAAAACAACCTTTCATTTTGTTGAATAATTCCATAGTAGACCAGGGGATTTTTGAAATTTGGTGCAATTACACCATGTCCTCAGTGAGTTACCAGCCTGTTCTCATTCCAAACTCTAGAATACCACCGCTTTATCAGTGCTTTTCAAGATGAATCGTGGTACCAAAAGCCGCCTTTTGCATGCGCATGGAGCGTTGCTGGATGGCGTCAGGAGAGAAGAAGCACATGTGCTTGTGTTGACATCACGGTAGTGGCATCATGAAATGTTAAGAACAGACATAGAAGGATACCTAGAGTGAAATAAGTAAACGCGGAAGTCCACTGCAAAGCGACAAGGTATGTGACATACTTACGTCACAGTATGTAATTATTTTAACCCAAATCATGACCTTTTTCCTAACCTAACCAAGCTGTTTTGTTGCCTAAACCTAAATGTGACATTTTGACAATGTTTATCACGTGATACAATGTGTTCCACTTTGGAGACAGCTGTGCATTAGAGACAAAGGATGACTTGTGTTTTGGTATAAGACACCGAAGGAGTGTGAGAAAGCGTTGGTATTTGACAACGTGGGAATGAAAACAGGCTGCATTCCAAATATGATATAAAAATAAAGGCCAAATAAAAAAACAGGTATTTTGTTGAATACCTTGAAAGTCAACCAGGGGCTTTTTGTTTTGTCAATGTGAAAGGGGTGTTTTGGAGGTCCCTGTGAAGTTTGCTGCAAATACAGCATTTCCTCAGTGAGTTACAGCCATTTATTGGATACTGGCCCAGGTGCTTTTTCAGTAGACAATGTGACAATGAAACATTTGGGTGCTTTGAAGGCCAGATGATGTAGTGGGGCGTGTATAGGATAGTGATAGGGCAGTCTCATCATCTGAGCTGAAAGAAGAAAAGAAAACAAACAAACGAGAACAAAAAAAACAATCTAGAGACCATCTTTCTATGGGAACGCTCCAGCTGCGAAACAACAATCCATGATTTAAAATTAATGAATGAATGTGGGCAGGGGCATAAAGTGGGCTGGCCAATAGCCCATTTCAAATTCCCCCTCTAACCACCATGAATTGGCTCTGATTGGCCTCCTTTCCATGCACACTAATATTATTCTGAATATGACAATATCCTGAATTTGGTGCAATATTTCTGTAAGATATTAAAAACTTACTTTGAATGCTAGTTTGTCACTTTTTGTCCAGCTGGTCCTACCCCCGCCGCCTTTGTGGAATAAGGGTAAACACTGGACCATTTTGTGCATGTAATTGTACTCATTGTTGTAAAGGCACCATTTGAATAGCCTAAGAAAACTGTAAATCTCACGGTTCAGACACAATTTAAAGCTTATTCTAAAGTTCTATGTATTTTGTAGAACACGTGTAGCTCGGCATCAATGCAAAGTTAGTCTTCTACAGTATGAGCAGGATCTGTATCAACAATTTAACCTTACAGTATTCTACTGTTGCCCACACAGCACATTAAGTCCAACAAACACACATCAAAACACCAGAGCAGAAAGCCAATAAACAACACAGTCAGAAACTAATACTACCTAAAAAAGTAGTACACTGTTTGTATTGCATGGTCCTGTTTTCTTGTCAGATGAGTCTCACTCATGCCCCTGACAGTATCCCCCTTCCCCACACCTCATCAGTCCATCACTGATACCAGACTGAACATCATAACATGAAGCCAACAGGGCTTTCTGAAGTAATTCTCAGAAGTTCATTAAAAATCTTATCTGAAGATGTTTTAAGTGATGCGATTAGGTTTCTGGAGGACCTCTGTGTTTGTGTGAAGCGTCCCACTGGTTGATATCACATCCTCTTTATAATTAATTTCTCTACCACGAAAAACAGCATCAGATACTGTTCAGATATCCTAAGTGCTATTTTCAACAATCACACTGAGGATTGAATAATTAACATGATAAACAGTCAATATTTCCAGGCTTGGTGAAGTAGACCCCGTCTCTCTATTTGTATTGCATCAGCTGCTGGTGATTTGGACATTCTGCTTTTATAGGAATTGTTGCTTTTTGCCTCCAAAATGCAGCTGACTTTTAAATCCTTTTAAGTCACTATTCAATATACAGCCTTGTCAACTTTAAAATCTCTTTATTGCTAGGAACACTATTACAGGCCAGAATTCATTACCCAGAGGTTGAATCATGGGTAATTTAAATTGTCCTTAAATCTTGCAAGACCAGCTATATCAACCTTTGTAATTTCCTGCAGACCAATTGCATTCTCTCAAAATCCTATCACGTACAACAACAACTTTGCAGCTCGCAGTAAATTATTTCCGACTGTCACTGAGCTATTTCAGCATTTTCTACTTGACCCTGCTAAGCAAAGCACGGCACTCCTAAGTGCTCTCTCACTCCTGTGTCGACTAAACTGCACAGTTACTCCTTGTTCTCTGAAAAGCCCATTTCTTTCCCCACTTTCCCAAGGCTATCCATATCACCTGAAAGTAATCCAGCGATATGCACCTGCTGCCATGATCAACAGCAAGACCGCCACGGGGGAAACGTAAACAGCGAAAAAACCCTTCGGCTATGTGGTTTCCTGTTCTCTGGCAAGTCAATTAAGCAGCAAATGACCCCTAGAATCCACTGTAATAAGCCAAGCACTACAGAATTGCCTTTAATATATCATAATGATGACAGTAATTGGATTGGACGGTTGATTGCATTTTCTCAAGCTGCAGAGATACTTCAGTAACAAAACAATAAAAATAAAAGCACTGCCAATAAAAGGAGTTATAAAATTCATTCTTTCTGGTTCGGGGGTATTTTTTTCTACCTGGAAACCTCATGGATGAGCTTCACTTTCCTTTTTTTTGGTAAGTTAACCACCATTCTTTTCTGTAAACAAAGAATCTAGATGATTATAGTGTATCTTATGTTGACAACTCAATATTATGGCTAAGTGATCCATTTTGTACTAATGCAAGCAAAGCAATTTCATTTGTAGAGCTCCTTTCAACAAGCAATTCAGAGTTCTTTACATAAATTTTACAAGGCAAGGTGACCAATATAAAAAGGATTTAAATGAGTAAAGCAGAAGACAGAAATTACATGAAATAAAATAACAACAATGAAACAGGTTAATAAAAGTCAATATGCAGTGCAAGAAAGAAAAATATAGTCCCAAACTTTATTTAGTAAAAGGCCTTGGCACACAGAAAAGTCTCCAATCCTGATTTAAAAGACCTGGGAGTTGGAGTAGTTCACAGCTTCTCTGGGAGTCTGTTACAGATATTTGGTAAAAAAAAAAAAAAAAAAAAAGCTGATTTGAATCTGAATTTGATGCATACAAGCAGACAAACCCTACTTAACCTCACGGAAACGTCACAGCAGATCATCAGATCAGGAATGTATTTTGGCCCTAAACTTTTCAGTGATTTATAAACCAACAGGAGTATCTTAAAATAACCCTAAATTACATTTTTTATTTATTTATTTTTTTTTCATAATTGCTTGTGGCAATGTAATTGCTGCCTGCATTATGTTGAGAGACAATAGTCCTTTTTACACAGAGACTGTGCTATAGAGCAGCTACAAAGTCCCTTCTTTATGCCTCCTTTGCATTTTTTTAAAACTTGAGTTAAATCTGTAATTATCTTCATGTGATAATTGAAAATGGTCTGAATTAATCACCACATCAAAAGTTGTTAGCACTGACTTTTACTCTTTTTTGGCTCCAAAAACAAAAACTGCAGGCTTATCTTTTCTGTCTTTGTTTAATTGATTATTTTAGTTGATCCAAACACTGATTTGCTTGTATTAAACAACAACAACCTGATGATATTGTTACATAAATCTGTGTGTCATCTGCATAATTCTAAGTTATATATATATATATATATTGGTTTTTTTCTCTAATCTGAGCCGCTGGGAGCATGTAGATGTTGAACATTAGAAGCCCAAAAGTGGATCCCTGGGGAACTCCACATCGTTTTGGGAACACTAAAATATTTAATAACCAATCAACACAAAGTAAATTTATTACATTTTAATTGGGATTTATACAACTCCGGCACTGTGACTCCTAACTCTCCAGTCTGTCTAGTGTTATGTTGTGGTTGATAACGTTGACAGCATTGTGAAACTTTTCCACTATCTATGTTTGAGCAGATGTCATTCAAGTTAGAGCAGTTTTGTCCCTGGGGTCGAAATCCTGCCTGGGAAACATCAAAACAACTGTCGGGGGCCAAAACAGTTTCCAATGATTTTTACTTAAAAATAGGAGGCTTGATATGGGCATATAGTTGGTCATTAGTGAGGTGTCATTGTTCTTTTTGAAGAGTGGCTTAATAACTGCAATTTTCAAGGCCTGTGGGAAATAGCCTGAGAGTAAAAAAGTGTTGACTATTTGCAAAAGACCTGATGCTGTGCAGTTAAAAAGACTTTTGAAAAAAGCCTTTAGGCAGAATATCAAGACAGCAGGAGGAGGATTTCATTTGTTCAATTTCAGGATCAAATTTCTGTGCCAATTTAATTGATTTTAAGTGGATAAATTACTTATATGGAGTTACTGACCGCTTGTCTAATTTTTGGAATTCTGTCAGTGAAGAATGATGGAAATTCATTGCAACACTTAATCTACATCTGCGTTAGTATGTTTTCATTTCAAAAGTGGAAAGCGATCTCCTGACACACAAGCATTTTTTCACCCTTTCAGAAATAATCTTCAGCTAAGACACCTAAAAGAGCATATCAAATGAGCATTCCTGTACACAGGCTTTTGTAAACAGGAAGCAGATTGTCACTCTGCAGTTATTCATAGAAAATATAATGAAGGAAGAACCACAATGCCAAAAAAGTAAGAGATTTTTTGTTTGGACCTATGACAAGATGGAACTGTTACTAAAAGTAACACAAGAGTATCAGGCAGTCAAGGGAGTAGAAAACATAGATTGGGAGTCTTTGCAAAGAAAATACATTATCCATTGCCAGAGGAAGCCATGGAAATGACAAAGGACTACCCATACAAAAGGGAAATGAAATGAAATCCCAATAGGTATGCTTGACATGCTGTGACTGATAAGACCCAATCAGGAAACGAGTGTGGGTGTCTGGGTCATTGTTTTAAAGACACTCCATTTCCACCCGTCCAAACTAAAATGCAAGAGTTTTAAAACTAAAACAGGTTGAGCAGCTGCTTTTTCAATTTTCTTTTAGGGGTTCGAAACACCGGAGTTGTGTGGACACTATAGACTGCCTTGCATTTCTCAGTTCAAAGTTATAAATCCTCTTTATGGATGTTATAATGAACCCGGAGCTTTGTTTTTTGTCACCTGCGTTCAACTGCACTCTTTTTTTTTTTCAATTTTTACCAGCAAGGCATTTCTACGTGGTGCTCTTTTCTCACCACAGAATACCTTTACCTTAGTGCAGGCAATGGCATCAATAGCATTTGTAATTTGAGACTTAAAATTATTGATAAGATCATTGACTGAGACCCAAGGGGCTGTAGGTGTGGAATAGAAAGCCTAAATAAATAACATTTGTGCGCAATGAAATAGACATCTCAAAGAATAAATATAAATGGTCACAGTCCGAAGAAATGTTGAGACACGTGGCGCTGATTCAGACCATAGTGTGGCCCCTATTGTGCATAGGTGCACCATTACATGTGAATAGTGCAGATTATAGAACCAATACTGAACCTTTGAGGGCAACCTTTACCATCATGACAACTATTATACTGATAACATGACAATGTAAAAGGCACAGGTGTACCTGTTAATCCTGGGAAAAAAATAAGAAAAAGAACACCTTCAGGGTATTACCGCTTTATAAACAGTTTGTTCACTCACTTTAGTATGTGTATGTTGCAGATGGTTCTCTATGCTTTGTGTCACAGCTAGAAATTAGAGCTCCCTGGTAATTGAACTGTTTACCTTAAATATTTTTGGAGGAGTGAAAATTACTTACATCAGCTTCTGTTGTTTGCACATTGTAGAGTTTGATCAGCCTTTTCCAGTTAAAGCATGGGATTGCTAAACATATTCTCAAGACCAGTTTGTATGATTATGTACCAGTTAGCACCGTATATGTTACGTCTTTAATGTACAGTTACGTAATTATCATACAGGTTAGATTTAGGCAATAAAAATTACAATGGTTTTGTCAAGGAAAAGAAACAAGGTGACGATGTACCTTAAAATGACACAAATGTCACTTTAAGTTCACACGGTTTCAAAAGCGCGTCTCCAGGGGAACGTCTGGTGTTTTGTGACACATTCACAATAACAGCATGCCTTGTCACTGATTGGGACCACTTCCCTGTTTACTCCCATCAGCTCACTAGCCACATGATCGCAGCCTTTCAAAATACGAAGGAAATGCACAGATTTGGGTAAATTAAAACTTACTGTTTGTGAGAATAGCTTGCACTGCTGCATCTTCTTATCAAGAGTAGACTGCTTAAAATTTTCCCTCCTAGGGCCAAGCATAGTGCCTGTTCTGTGTTTTTGGCTTTTTGGGTACAGGGGGCTAATCTCGCTATACAGCATAGAGACCTATTCACAGAAAAAAACGAGGCTAACTCAATCAGAAGAGTGAACTGATGAGGTGGACGACACATGGTAGAATAGGCTGTTTTTGTTTAAATCACATATAAAAGAAAAAAGTAACTGTAAATCACTGCTGGTAGTGCTGCGTATGTTTTTGTGTCAGATAGAGTGGAGTTACAAATGACTGTGCGCATCAGATCCGGGGGATAATGTCAGTAAATTGGAGTAAATTACCGACTTCGTTTATCTCGTCCGAATGCGCTGCATGAAACACAGACCTGGGGGGATAATTTCTAAATCACATGAGGTCCCCAGGTAATACTAGTCTCTTACAAATAAGATTTTCTTTTTACCTATTTGTCCTTACTTCCACGTCTGTAGCCTTATGCCAAAACAAGTCATACATTTTTAATAAAAAAAAGTGCCTTCTGTTTGGTAAAATTTGTTCCAAAAACAAGTAGATTTCAACATTTTGAAATGTTGTGAGAAGTAGTGATGAAGAAAATGTAGCCAAGATCAGTAGGCGACAAGCGTGTTTTGCAGTGTGGGAAATTTTACACTTCCAATGTGTCATCAAGGTAAGAAACAGTCGCATGGAAACTGCCGTTGCAGTTGCATGGAAAATCATTTCCGCTCTGCCTGCAGCACAGACTCTGCGGTTGCCAGTGTTACAGCATAAAGCAGGTATCTTAAATGGAAATTCAGTTCAGTTATTCGGTTACAGTACATGTGATTCAAATAGACTGTGAAACTCATTAAATTGTTTTTACAAGAATGTCATCCAATTTTGAACTTGACTGGAAAAAAGTTCATAAATAAGCATGAACCTCCTGTTACCATTACAGGTCAAGTGAGCAAGGAATGTGCCTATGTAAATTTTTAGTGTGTAGAGAGAGTATTTGGGGGGGCACAGATTACCAAGGGGCCAATTTTGGGGGGGGGGGGGGGGGGGGGGGGCTTTAAAAGTCTGTAATGAAAGTTTTTGTTTTACTTTTAAATAATTTGTGCCACAACTAAATTAAAATTGGCTAAATAAATTGGTTAAGGGAATAGGCCGAAAATATTTTTTTGGGCTGATCCCTGTACAGCAGTAGATTGCTTCGCTTCCATTTTGGACTCCAGGCTGCTTCTCCAAACTGGGGGCGTGCCGACTGAAATCCAGTGTATGTTATAAACTAACAATGGATAAGTACCCCATACCAACCCCACTTAAAATCTAAAAAAAAAAAAATCTGAACTACTGCTTTAAGCACATTTAAACATTTCAACATTACTAACTGCTTAAATGTGGTATGAAAAGTTAATCTGTGAATATCTTCTTAACCTGAGAGAGACTGATTTATGTTGACAATTGTTGGCTCAATGATTTGTGAGAAATAAATGAATTAAATTAAAAGAAAAACAGACATGGATCAAGAGAGGAAGGGTGGGGGGCCCACAGAGACTGCTTATGCATAGGGCCAAGGGTTTGGTGCGTCTCCCCTGTGTATATTTGCATGATTTAGCCCACCCTCTACATGCCATGCTCCCTGTAATCATAACAATTTCTTACGCAGCTCAGTGAGTGTAATTTTTATTATTATCGTATGAAGATCTGAGCAGGAGAATCCCAGCCAAGCTAGAAAGTACAATACACAGACTATTTTGGCCTCGCATTAAGAGTATAAACCGGCAAGAAATGATGTGATTGAAATAGGAAGTGGTGCTCAAGCATGCTGAGTTGTCTTGATGATCACATTTGTCAAAGGGCCCCACCATTGATTTTGGGAGATAATTATCTTGAGTGTGTGACCAAGGTCATTCCACGGGTTTATTGGAAGTGAGAAAAATCTTCAGCTGAAAAACTAGCCTGCTCCATTACCAATTCATGAGCTTATAATGACTGAATGATATTATCTTCACCACCAAACCATTTTCTTCTCCATCAAGATCTGTTTGATTGATTAATCATTCAAATTTCATTTCCATTGTGTACGTTTAAAAACGGGTGATGAGTAGTTAATAAATATTTATATCCTTATTTTGTGATATGACATCAAGTGCCTAATTAAAAATTCTAATATGATATTATTTAAAGCTTGCTGTGATGAATATGTATTTACACATACGTCTACAACTTGATCATTGCCTGAAATTTTGCAGGTAGGAGTAGTTTTTTATGCTACTGATGTGCATCCTGATTTGTTCAGGTGCCATATTTTCAACATATTACCTGATAGCAAAGGATCGACAGTATTATGGGCTCACAAAAGTCATGCCACATCTTATCATTTTATCATTTCCAAGTCTCTCAGTACAGTGTGTGCAGATATTTTGCATTACAAGAGAAAAATATGAGAGGACATCAAGAAATTCCACATCAAAGCTAACTGAAAATCAGGCATCTCATTGTTATGTTTAAGGAATTTGGATACACTCTTTTGATGTACCTTTCAAAACCACTCATAGCCAGGATGGCAGCCCTCTGTGTGTGTTCTCCGGGGGGGGCTTACAAAAGGTGGAAAATAGATCTAATTTAATGTGCAAGTCACAGCAAATAGTCTGTCCCAGTAAATCACTTTGGCAGTAGATAGAAACTCCAATTAATACCTGTGTCACTGATAATACTGGCCTTTGGTGCTGCCTATGCTTCTAATTTGGAAGATCAAACTTGAATCATGCATGCGGAGTATTGTGAGTGTCACCATGTGCTGCAGATAAGCTGTCAGTGTCTTTAACACAGAGATGGTTCCTTAATTTTTTTGTGAACTGTTTCAATTCAGCATTAACAGATTTCAGCACATCTCAATGACAGTGGACGGACTTAAAGGCTCTGTATGAAACATTCACTGCCTTAAAATAGCAACAAACCACTATTTGCAGTGTGAAGATATGATGGAGTAATGGCATCCTACTGAAACAATGAAGTGCAGCCCAATTGCCAGAAGAAAATGTTGCCATTGTACGTTTCTGCAAACTACGGCTGACAATGCAAGATACTGATTTGATACTTCTCTGTCGTCAATCCTCTCACATGTTTTGATAAACGATTATTTAAGAAGGGTAGCTAATAAGAAAGGATACCTATGTCACACGAAGGATGCTCTGTCACCTTCACGATGTCACTGAAGTTTGTGTTTCCTTTAATTACCAATTTACACCCCTTTTGCCTTGAAGTTATATTTGCATACCACCAATTTGCAACAGCCAATACTTCCGGAAATCAGAAGAAATGATAATTACCGGATTAAATTTTTCATTAGCATAACAGGGAAATGTTGCTAATTAATGTTCCTAAAAAGTTATAAAATGTTTCAACTGAATGATTACTGACAATGAGTTTCATCTTTTTTCCTCCAATATCTGCTCTTGCAATCTAATATCTGCTCACAAGAACTGATACACTTGTGTTCAGGCACTTGTAGATCTTAGTTAAGGTAAGGAGAAGCTCATGATCTGGTTCAATACAGGAAGAATTCTGCAGTGACTTAAAGCACGAGACACAGCGTGTTTCATAACCACACACAGGAGTCAGGATGTGAATTCTGGTCTGTGGTGTTAAAGTCCTGCGCTTTGAACGCCCACCATCCACCTCCATGCAACTCTAGTGCTGACTCGAAAGAAACATAGTCTGTGAGCACAACCCAGGCAGCTATTACATGTGTCACCACAACATAATTGGGAAAACAAAGTGGTACTATATGGAGATAATTTCTGGGAGACAGGGTAGCAAACAAAGACAAAGCAAGGAATTATATCACACAGAAGGTAAACATGAACATAAAAAGAAATGGTGTTGCTGTGAGCACACACTGAAAGTGCTACCCCATACAGCAGGGATACTCAACTTACTTTGCTTTGGGGCCACTTCTGCTAAATGACAGGAGGCCAGGGGCCAGTTGCAGCAGCCCCATACAGGTTACTCGGATTTTAGAACATTTCTTGGACGTAAGGATTTTCCTAGGATTTTAGCACATTTCTAGGATTTAGGGAAATTTCTAGGACTTCAAGATATTTATGAGACTTACGGACATTTCTAGAATTCCTTGGATTTTAGGACATTGGATTTTTTGGACATCTCTCAGATTTTAGGACGTTTCTCATATTCTAAGATGTTTTTTCGGATCCTAATATTTTTCTAGGATTTAAAGATGTGTTTCAAATTTTAGGACATTTCTAGGATTTTAGGACGTGTCTCTGACTTTTAGATGTTTCTAGGATTTTAGGACATTCGGGGCTGAGCCAGGACCTCTGTTGGGGAATGAGAGGGATCCTTCACTGGAACTTTTTTTTATAAACAAGCTCTATTTTTATGCAGTTTTATGCACTCTGGCACCTTATGTATACTACAAGTACAAAACACTTCCCCAATTAGAAAATGGTTGGGGTGCAATGCAGCACACTACCGGTGGCCAGATTTGGCCCATGGGCCATAACTTGAATATAACTGTATGAGGAAAGGTTATTGGCTGGGTTAAGTCACTTGCATCAAACAACAGTGGGCAAATAATGTGCCCCATATATCTGAAAATTACTTCAGGGAACCACCTCTCAGACATTTTCTTTTTTTCTGCCTTTATGATTGACACCTTTTCAAAAAGCAACTTTTTGAAACTCATAAAAGCATGTCTGAGTTTATTACACATGACACAACAACAAGTTAAAGTCCAGGCTGAGACGTTGGTTCGTGTTTGTTAGTTAGATAAGAAGGAGACTTGAGCAGTTAAAAGCTAATGTGGGTTGTTGTTTAAGTCTGTGGCTCTTGTGTCGTGCAGCAGGCTGCTGTCCGGCTCAGTGTGACCGTCTGCTCTGCCAGTGATAGAATGCTGACTTGAGATTTGATTGGCTGTGGGCCCTATTGAAATAAAGTTTCTATCTATATAGCCAGATACTTCATAGTATTCTGTTGGTTAAATGGAAAACTAAGGGCCACCATCATGAAACCAAAAAATATCAAATATAAATGTCAAACTGCTGGCCATTCCTTTGCATTGCTGTTATCGAGACCCAATGCTCTCTAATACCTACAGAATAGGTCAATTTTCCACTGACTTCAAAACGACTTGTACGACCATCTCCAAAACAACATATATTAACGTAACAGTTGTGGTTTTAAAACCATCCTTAACATCACAAAATGGTCATATTTCTACGCCAAAACTACCTGGTAAGGTTTAGGGAAAAAAGGAATGGTTTCGTATTAAACAAGTACCTTTGTTACTAATGTAACGACTGATATTCATTACATTCGATACATCACATACAACATGTCACATATGTCATGCAACACATACCACCATACTATGATATGTTGTTATCACTACTACTTGTTTGTTTGGTATGTTGTCATGTTAAGGACATAACTACTTAGAATTTGAATACATTGATACCAGAAAATGTCAGGATAAAAAAATCAAAATTGGTTGCAGATGTGAAATTGATGTGTTTTCTACGGGCAAACAAATACAAACAAACACTATGGAGTTGTTATCAACTTAACCATCTTCTTTCACAGTACAACTCCAGTGAAATACGATTGAGATTATGTGCGGTATGGTGGGTTAAGATTTTCAGTGGCCCCTTGTGGCCACCCCTGTGAGAAATTTCTGGGGCATCTTCGGCTAGAATAAAAACTTTAGTTTGACTATACTGTGAATTTAAAGGCTGAACAATCAAATTAAATTTTACAATGAATTTCCCAGTCATTGTATCTCCTCTGTTGTTGTTTTTCAACAGTTGAACTTATTGGGAGTACCTTGAAATTCTAATAGTGTTACATTTTTGTTCCAGCGTAGAGAATAGCTCGTGGAGAGTCTATAAAGCTAACAGTTGCTGCTGGTCAATTTGTCAAGTCATTGTTATTGATCAGTAACTCTACGAACCCCAAGGAGAAACGCTGTGGTCATGGACTGCAAAGAAGCAAAAATATTAGTCATTACCACTTGCAATTTATTCTGATGCATCTGTCTTTTTGGGGTTTGTGAATTGTTGTGAGAGCAAGTAAAAGTCTGCTAAAAGCCATCAAAACAGGGTGTCCCGGGCCCTTGATTGGCCTTCGTCTGCCATCAACTATTTATTCAGAAGATTGGATGTCCCTTTGGAAATGTTTACTCTGACTGAAAAGGCCACAGAATAAAGGTGAGGAGTTACTGCCAGCATGCAATTTGAGACTGCCCATCACAGGGATGGCAATACTCTGCTATTTGTGTCACATCATCTACAAATGGTTAGGCAGATCTGCAAACAAAAGGAATAGCACTGCATGTCTGTGCAGCGCTTTTAAATGGTGGAAGTTCACGAGATTGTGCTGAAAAAAGTGGTCATTTATCATGTTGGCACCACACACACCACTGCATGAGTGCAAATGATGATGCGCACACACAAATCAGCTTAACTCTTACCAGCTTTAACCCTTTGAAACCTGAGCAATTATTAAAACAAAAAAAATCTTGCAATTATCAACAAGAAGAAAATTAAAATACAAATGTAAAACAAACAAGAAAATGACTTGAAAACATTATTTAAAAAATAATATTGATTCTGTAACATAATTTTACAAATGTAGTTCTAAAGATTATAGATTATAGAAGATTTATATTATGTGTTTATATATGTTTGTTTTAATATAGCTTTTTAGAAAATAATTTTCCAAATCCGCTAAATCTTGCAATGTATGGGACATTGCCTTCTGTTGATCAAATATGAATATCTGTAATCAATATGAGTTCAGTTCTTTTTTCTCATGTTTCTGAATGAAATAAAACCAATTTGCTCAGGGTTCAAAGGTTTAAATACTTGTGAAAGGTGTCTGAATGCAGAACAAGCAAATGTCAGTCCAGGTTTAAAAAGGGTTAAGCAGGAAACTACGTAATCCATTCTAGTGGTTTTATTTGCTGCACACGCTTGGAGCCTTTTAAAATCTGTTTATCTGAATTATCAAATAGGACGTTAAACCCGGAACAGAGAAAGAGCACAAAGTCACTTAACATTAAATTACCTCGACACCCAAACGAGACAAAATGCCCAAAGAAATCAAAACTTGGCAGTCAGGACTCCTGCAGGGCTTGCAGGACAATAGCCACATTTAGCACAAATTGTCTTCAAACTGGGCTACCTCAAGTTAATGAAAATACAGCAGTGAACTCGAGTCCTTTCACTGGTGTGTGTCTCTGATTTAAGGCAGGGCAGGAAGTACAGATCCGCAGGCATGAGTTTTATTACTGTTGCAAAGGGTTATAATTTTGTGGATTGTGGTTTTTCATGCCTGGTAGAAGATTTTACAGTTGCATTTATTTGACTATTTTTAAAAGAGAGCCCAGGCTGATTTTTGGCCATTTACTGTAAAAAAGGTTATTTCCTACTCTAAATCAGCGCCAGGAACGTGTGATTTCAAAATAACTCACTGATGCATCATGTTTGTCCCAAAGGTATTTCTTCAATGTGTAACATTATTTCTGACTAACAGAAATAGCTCAGGGTGATGACATCCTCTGAGCGTGACTCCCAGTGATTGTAGTGACTTCCTGACCTTTCGTGTACAGTGCCACTGTCGGGGAAAATTCCCTCCCCACAGACGTTTAAGTGAATGACAAGGCGTCTCGTAAAGGAATGAACATATTTGATTGAAAATGTCTTTGTCCACAGGGGATGGGTCTTCATATTTTTAACCTTTAGGTGCCATCTTTATTACTTTTCCATTAACATTTACACTGAACAGCTTGTTGTTCTAGAGTTGAGACAATTTGTTGGTCAACAGAAAATTATTTGGAAACTATCAGTGGTGAATCATGTTTGAATCTTCCTTTAGCCTCTGAAATTTGAGAATTTGCCACTTTCTCCTGTTTTATATAATTGGGAATTAAATATTTCAGGGTTTTTGACAGTTGGTTGAAAAAAAAGGCATCTTAAAATGTCATCTTGAGCTCCGGCAATGGCATTTCTCATTTTACAGACTTAACATTTAATTGACAAATACATAAACACATGTTGATGATGCATTTTTTTTTTTTTTTTGGAAAGACTGGGAGTGGCCATGGTTTATACAGGGAGTCATGTTAAATGAGGAAAATGTTGTATTTTCTAACCTAATATTCAAACTATCAGATTGATTTAATATTGGTTAACCTCTCATCATAAAGTATGTTTTGACATTCTTATACTGAAGCCTATTATTTCTCTCTCTTTTATTCTGTCTTTAGTTATATTTTTTACTTAAGTGTTTTCTGAACTTTCTGAAACCCCATCACCACCCTTTTAACTTGGGAACATTGATCAATCAGAAAATAAAGAAAAAAGATCTATAAATCAAAAGATTCTGTTTGTACTGTAAATAGAAAGTAAAGATACATCGGAAAATATACCCTTTCGATGAAGGGAATAATCTAAGATTCCATTGATACTGCATTTGTATTTATTTTTTCACTAGGTTTTTAAAGAAAATTACATTTATAAGAAATTACCACAGACTAAAGCTTACCTACAGGTTTTTAGCATCATTTTGAAGTACAGCTCAGGGGGCTTTAAAAGAAATCCAGCTGGCATACCAGGTTTTTTCCTCATTACTCCCAGCACACTACACTGCACGCTAATCCTGTGATGCACGACACAAGACAACTCACCTGCGGGTTGCAGGTGGGTTTTGGAAAGCTTACTACAAGTTTTGGTGGGTTCGGAAGGATGGGACAAAAAGTGCCGAAGAAGTTAGTGACAATTTCAAAAAAATATTACATGCAAAAGTCCACAGATTTCCAGAAACATAAAGGCTAATGCACAGACAATTCAATCTAAAGTTACTCATCAACATAACAAGCAACTTCAACTGTAATCAACATTTGTTTCCACTGTATTATTTGTGCTTTCCTGAATAACAGATTCAGATATCCCTACTCACCATAATCCTGATTCCAAGTGGATGAACTTTTTTCCTTTTTCATCCTCCATACCGTTTGCTCTAATCCAACGGTCCTGACGGTGTTTGCTGGAGTAACGGTTAGCTCTAGAAAAGCAGAAAACATTTGTATGTTTTATTGAATTTGGAAAGCATAATGTTATTTACCAGAAACTACAGCAGACAATCACAGCGCTGATACAGAGTGAACGCAAGTGTCACATCAATCACAGCTGCCTTGAAAGCCGAATGAAAGCCTTGAACTTTGACGCTGAGGTACTCGTGATGAAAACCTATAGTGAATTTTCATCATCGTCCAAGAATGTCACAAGCCGCTCTTCATTCTTTGATTCTCTGGAAATGGATATCAAGAAGAGCCGCGGCAAGGTGGCTGTCACTTTTGCCAGCTGTTAAGCGCATCCTGCACAGCTGGCCTGCTCTTCTGTCCTACTTCCTCTCAGAGGCACAAGAACAGTGCAATTAGGGATTTTTCTTTAAGCTGGAGGGACATGAGGCCACTGTCACAGAATTACATCCTGTCATGGTTGACCTTTGCTCTAAACTGATCAAAAGGAAACAGGATGAGGTTTGCGGGAGTTATGCCAGCGCAAATCTCCAAAAGACTCCCCGAGCACAAGCCTGAAAATTCAAACAAGAAGGAGCCGCCACACTGCATTACCTATTATAATGAGCCTAAACATGGACAGTGTGTATGAGGAGTACTGCAATGTTAAGCAAGCACAGAAAACACAGGAAGACCACGTGAATCAGAGACAGGTGAGATATGAAACACCTTCCATAAGAGTCAAATAAAACATGCTAAATACTAAGAAAAACAAAATTAAAGAAGAAAGCAAATGTTGGATACAAAAAATAAAATTATAGAATTTATTTGTTAGGGCTGATATTGTGATTTTGATGTGCTGAATGGACAGCTGCTGTCAATAATAATAATAATAATAATAGTAATAATAGTAATAATGGAATCTCTTTTTATATAGTACTTTTAAAACCAGATGTTTACTTTGACAGACAAAGCAAGGCAGGACCCCGGGGAGTAATAAAACAAACATCAACAAACATGTCACACAGAGAAAGGTCTAGAGAAGCCAAACAAAAGGACAAGAACAAAATGCAATCACAAATGGACAACAAGAAAAAAAGCAAATAAAAGGAATAAAAGTAGTAAAACAGGCAAAAAAGACAGTTTAAGTACTAAATGGATTGTTTTTTTTATTGAAGAATAAAAGCAATAAACAATGATGAAAAAATAATAGAAGAAAATGATGTAAGTCAAGTCCACTTTACACACATGTTGTGGTCACTAAAGTGCTTTCAACACCATATTGCAGGTTGATGACATGAAGGATCAGAGTTGTGTAATCTCTGGCTGCACTCTGTCTCTGTTTGCCTTTGTCTCACTTTCGTCTCTCTCTTTCTCAACATATGTGTGAACATGGCCTCTCTCTATGCCACTTTATCGCGCGTGCTGACCAGAAAACTCCTTGCTGTGTGGTGCACTCAATTAGGCTTGAAGTGTGTCATTTATGTTTGTGAGGCGATGTTGTTGACACCGCCTCTTTGATAAAAACTACAGTAATGTGTGTGGTGAGCCTCAACCGAAGCAATTAAATTGTTAGCTGTAAAACCAAAACTATGGGCTGAAAGACACCAAAGACTGAAATACCTGGACCATAGAAGCATTGCATCAAATAAGTGGGGCGGAGTGTTAATTTCTCTTACCGGCTACACTGACTTTGTCTTTGCAGCATGTGTTTGCTGCCATCTTCACTGTGTGTGTACTGAGCTTCGCCACATGAGAATAAGGTCAGTTATGCAGGGTTTGGAAGCGTATAGGCAATATCAACTAGTACTGAATTAATTAACAGGATCAATTCTACAGGACGTCTTGATTTTATTGATTTATTTAAATACGGAATGTAAAAACATCCACAAGGTTGTTTGCCGCATTGCCTCTTATACAATGATGTATTCATTTTGATCTTTTTCTACTCACTTCTATGTAGTTTTAACGCGTAGGAGAGCCATGGAGCCACACATAAAGACAAAAATTGAATAGAGAAAAGCTATACTACGACCAAGTGAGCAAGCAAGCCGTTCTCATCCCAACTTGTTAATTTGGTCACTTGATCAGTGGACTTTCACATCTACAGTCCTATGTATCCTCCAGCATCTGTTGTTGATGTTTCAGGATGACATGTCAATTTATGCCTGTTACATGCATTGTTTTTTGTCAAAATACACCTCAGTTTTCAAAAGAAATTTAAGGTTTATGCTCGCTAGATGCATACACTCTTCATTCATTCAGTCATTTTCTGTAACTGCTTCGCGGGGGGGCTGGAGCCAATCCCCGCTGTCATCAGGCAGAACGCCAGGTACACCCTGGACAGAGTATACACTCTTTTTCATATTAAATAAACAAGGTCAGTGAAACATCTCATATTTACATTTACTACCTCGTGCAACAAAAGCAAATGGTTAGATTTACAAAAAAAGGAAGGTGACTGCTGTGCTTCTGCAACCACGCTCAACCGATATCCATGGTAATCACAGAACGTGCACGGTACAAAGCAGCAGTGATGAGCTAACTAAATTCAGGCTCTTGTCTATTTTTATGTCTATCTCATATCTATTTTGCAAATCTTGGTGGTGCTTTTGGTGATTGGCTTGGACAGTGGTGGCATGTAGCTGTGAGTCACTCATCGTGATGAGGAAATAAACTCAGTAAACTCTCCCTCTGCCAACTTCTTGCTATCTCGCTGCAAGCTAGCCAGGTTGAGGTTTTCTAATGTTAACATCAGTTTACCAGAAAAACAGAGAAGCTCAGATTACAACACACACAGGTAGCTTGACTTTACTCTCTGCGCAGGACATAATTACTCCACAAAATCTCTATTAAACAAATAGAGGTTTGCTGCTATATTTATGTTCTGAATGCTGCATTCGCAACATTTACGCTATTGTTTGGTTAAGAAAATACATTAGCAGCTTTATGTTGGGAAGAATTACAATGACAGGATTATTTAAAAATGCTGTTGCATAACATGTTGTTAAAAGTCTGCTGAGTTTCCTACTTGGGTCTAGACTTTAAATATATTGCTTATTATTTAATCATTGTGTTGTTGCAATCAGAGTGCTTGCAGACAGACAGACAGACAATATGTGACGCACACAGTGACAGCTGTATATTAAATATCACTGTGTCAACTGAATATCAATCATGTCTTCCTTACATGTGCTGCTCAGCCACTCAGTTACATAATATGAAAAAGTGAGTTTATCAAAGGCTGCACTGACATTATACTGACTCCATCAATCCCAGTCAGCCTTTAATTATTTAGTGAAAGACCCCTTTTGTACGATAAGGAACAGGGATTTTTATTGGGCATGATTAACATGTGTTGATGCGCCTTCCTTTGTAGTGTTTGGCAGCTAGCCTCTCTCACTCTCTGTAGAGATGCAAACATTCAGTTCATGTTGAACAAGACACAAGAAAAGAGTGGGAGCTGTGAGACATGCAATTGCCTGGTAGCTAGGCAACCCAAGAGAGCTGCTCTGGAAGACCTTGAGATGTCTCCCATAATATCGCAGGCAAGTATTACTGTTCGGAAGCTCACTGGGACTCAGCTTCTTTTTTTTAAACTCGAAGAAGTGTCAGAGCAAGTTGATGGAATGAATCAGAATTTTTGGGAGTGAATGAATTTTGAATAGGATTTTTAAATAGGAATCTCACTTCACCAAAAGAAAACTTATCCACCCCTCTGCTCCAAAAAGACATTTCGTCATGTATTTAAATAAATATTCAGAGCGGTTTTTAAAATCAAAATGTTTAAAAATGTGTGGTACATTAGTGGTACCAAATGTCCTCTTTGAACAGCATTTTCTACTCAAACTATTTAAAGTAATATATCGCCCATTTTCAACCAGCTTTGTATCATGACCACAAGTTAAATAAGAATAAAATCATATAAAATCTTTATACTCTATATACATCTTTCACTTATACAGATATTGTTTGTACATAATTGATAGTTACGCAAGATAAATGAAATGTGCACATGGTGTGTTGTATATTTACTGTAAAAATATAGAAATATAGCCAGTAGATATTATTGCATAGTAAGTGGTAAAGTATTCCACAGCAGAAAATTGCTCAGCCATGTTAAATGGTATAATATAAAGAATATTGATATGTGCAAAGTAGATTACGGAAATTGATGCTAAACACATCATCTGCAGGAGTTTTGCTGCAGATGATGCCACCACCACACAAGAGTATCCAGCTGATTAAGAGACTGAGCCCCCCCCTTTCTCAGTGTGTCAAAGTCAGACCAAAATCTGATCAAATGCCAAAACTAGTTTGTGCAGGAATTGAATATAAAATCAAGATTATGGGGTTTACTGGCTTTTATCCAAAAGTGAGAGAAAAAATATCTAGAAGTATATTTATAATTCTCTTAATTATATATTAGAAATTATGTTACAGAAACATAAAAAGAAAGGTTCAAAAATTATTTATTTATGTATTTTTCATTTCTTTAATGTTTTATTTTCAGGTAATTTTCTTATAACTTTTTACAAATTTCTTGCTCATTTTCAGGCCATTTCTCGTTGAATTTCTTCTTGCCCTCTCCCGATGTTTTTGAAAGAAATCAGGCCAATTTGATCAAGATTAACTGCAATACGGTTTAATTTCTTACCAAGTGTCCACTATTGTTTCACACGTACGAGTTTGCATTAGCCGCCAGCGTGAGTGTTTATGGGTCTGGTGCGGCACATTGCATTCTGGTAGTTGTAGGTTTTCTACTTCTTGAGCAGCGTGAGTTTTCTGTTTTCTCTAGACCTAAGGCACCATATATTTGCGTCTTTCTACTGCATAGACAGTCTAGTTTTATAAAAAGGACATCTTTCCAGCAGTGAACTACTTCCTTAAGGAAGTATAAAAATATCTATTCCTCGTTGAAAACCTGTTGGAAAGTGTGCGTCGAATGTCTCCTCTTTGTGTCTACCACTTCTATCTCACCTCTGTTTCATTATTCATTGCTGTTTGGCGCTACAACATGGACATCTGAAACCTTCTGCTCCTGCTCATGCACAAACGCCTGACTTTGTGGGGCTCGGTGGCAGCCAGATAAAAGCATAGCAAAGTGATTCACCTGTGGCAAGAGGAGCCCTTTGCTTTTAGGGGTCGCTCACCCACATACGATGTGGGTTCAAAGCATCCTTACCCGGGAGAGAGAGGCAGAAGTTTGGACAGAGACGGAGAGAGATGTTGAAATGAGGAAATGAGGACGGGGTGTCGGAGAGGAGAGAGAGAAGGAGTAGATGGGGAAGCAGTGACACAGGAAATGGAGAGAGAATGGGGCAGGGAAAGTGCAGTAGGTAGCAGCGGAGCAGCAAGGATAGAGGCTGGGTGGAGGTGGGGTGGGGGGCGGCTATGAGAGCAACAGCAGCGTGGGCACTCAAGTAGAATATTTTTCCAACATCATGGCAGGAGAGCCTCTGAGTGCCCCTGTTATTAGGTGTGTTTGTGGAGCCTTCTCTTCTCTAAAGGAAACAAGTGGCTTACGGTACGGTACCAATCTTCTCCACAGATGTCAGGAAAACAAAATGTTAATGAGCGTGTGTTCACATCTTTCATGTTTTTCTTCTGTCTGTTTTTTTTTTTTCAGGAAAGCTGGTGTAATTTCAGGTAAAATATAAAAATACTAAATATAAACATGACTCATACAGCTCGGAGTACTTGACCATCAAACAGAGCCATGTTTCCATGAAAGTTTCTCTATTTGCATTTCAAAGTAATGCGCTAGAAAAGCTGTATGGACATGACAAAACTTGATGATTTCCTCAATTGCTCAAAAAGGTTTTAACTCCCGCTTGATGTGTTTTTTGCCTGAGCTGAAAAGAGGTAATGCCCTAAATGGAATATGGAAAAACTTTTGCCAAAAAAATTCAGATGCTGCAAACATTTAGCAACATGACTGATAAACTTTTTCCACTTCCCAGATATTCCCATGAATAAATATTTTGTCTTTGAACAGCATGAAATTTGGCCAGTACCAACTGACATGAAAGAAGTAGTAAAACTGAACCAAGGGAAACAAATTTTTGTAGATCTCCATTTTTCTCTCATAGATTGGCTAGATGGCCACGGCCACTTTTTTGTTTACAACCTCTATTTCTTCTACTTTGTTACCTGCAGATTACTGTTATGTGTGAAGCCTAGCCTCTAACACCATATTATGACAAAACTGCATTCTCTATTTTATCACCTCCAAACAAATTGATGGAAACATTTATTTTTTTTGCAACACTTCCAAAATTTACTTAAAATTCACTTAACAACTGCATGAAAACACAAATAGTGTCAAATTAAAGCACTCATAAATCCCTTACTCTTATTTTCATTTCATAAAGTATAGGTTAAAGTTTAATTAATGACCTTTGAGACAAATTGTACCCAATGCAACTTGTCCTCATACAACATTTTATGTCATATCTACTGAGATAGTGCCTCGCCAATGGTGTCGTCACATTACATACTTCACCTAAAATTGTGTTCTTAGCGTAGAGTGTAAAGTTACATAGCCTATATGAGGTGCATGCTCTATATAGTGAGCTAGAGGCCGCCCCGTCCAGTTACATACTTAATGTAAGTTAAGTATTCAACGTAAGGTTACGTAGGTTAGGTTTAGGAAAAGAAACATGGTGACCTAGGTTTTACACTGAACACAAACAGTGGCCTCCTGGAGGAAAGTCCTGTGTCTGTTTGATGCATCCACCACCCTAACCTGCACCGTCACTCAGACTTTAGTTCATTATATTACCTGTGTTTTTTACTCCTGTCAGCCATTTGTCATGTGATCGCAGCCTGTATTACGTTGGTTACAGTCAAATTCTGGTGCATTATTCCGAATCATAGGAACAGTGCATGAAAACAGCCTGCTCAGTGCACAGGGAGGGGCTGTCTGTTTGGTAAGAATCTAAATTAAAAACATACGAAAAGCAGCTACATTGTAGAGTCCTATGAGAAGTTACCAATGCTATAGAAAAGGGTAGGCTTAATGTTTTTCCTGTAGTGAAAGTGCCTTGTTTTTTTTTTGATTTAGGAGAGATTAAAGACAAAACCATTTTACATTTTATTGCTCGTATACTGTATGATGACTTATAGGCTTGACTTATTACTTAAATATTTTTAATCTCTGATGAATTCTTCTGGTTTAATTATTTTTGGGCAGGTTGTGTTTTGGAAAGGGAACATTTTTTGTGGCAGATTTTAGTCAAAGAGCATAGGATGGCAGACAAAATGTGGCTTATCTATGTGTTTTAGGTCAACTTTAGTCCAGACTGAAATAACTGTATGATTGATTGCCATAAAATTGCAGTCAGTCCCCAGAGGATGAATCCTACTGACTGAAAAGGTATCCCATCAATCTTATCTATGCTTTGTGTTAGAGCTATGTAGGAAATGTTAGATACTAACACAATCCACTACAATAGTGAACATGGTAAACAATATACCTGCTCTGCAACACACAACAAAAAGGCATTAATAGTTGTAGTGGTAGCATGATCAACTTCTTGTTGATTTGATCTTTTCATGGGATTTGTTGACAGTAGTAGAATATAGAAGACAACCAAATAAGTATGGTGTCTTTCATCAATATTATCAACAAATTAAATGCTTTTTAATTATTTACTTTTGAGCTGTCTTTTTATTCACAAGATGCAGTGGTTTTTTTGTGTTTATTGAAAAATTTGTTTCTACTTCCTTTCAAGCCTTAGCATTCATTCCAGCATGCAAGATCACACAACACAGCTCATGACTCATACAGTATGGTATGTCTTAATTATCAGCCATTCAACAGAGCTTGTTATGAAGCCCAATACACTATTGATCCTTTGGACCAAGAGTTAGCTGCAGCACAATAAACAGGGGATTACTGATCATGATGGATGGATCACGGAAAGCATGAACAATGCAACACTGTTGCTGGGTGAAAATCATCCCATATGCATGTTTTAAATGATACACGGCGTCACAGGCTTAAAGGGTCAAAAGGTCAAGAAACTGACTTAATGTTTAAATGACCATGCAAACTTTTAGTTCAGTCAAGGATACACTGCAAATATTTCTGCAATATGGAGCAATAAGGAGATAATGAAAGTAAGTTTTAATGCAATGTAAAATATTCACAATGTGTGACTACACTGATTTGTTCATGAAAATTAACAACCTCAGTTTGGTTGTTTGTATCAAAGCTTTACAAAGCTTCTGGGACCCTCAGACAGACCCTCTGCATAAGATATATAACAAACATTTTCACTAATTACAGAATTTCTTAACAATCCAGATTAGTCACAGTGATGCAACAAACTTGCAAGAGAGCCTAATTAAAAAGAGGCCAACAGCAATCATCTCCATGAATCATCCTCTGACTGATTTCATATCTTGAAATATGTCAGTAGAGCCTTTGGAGATTGCAGACTGCAAGCTAGGTGCAGCCCTGGCAAAACTTCCCATTATAAATAAAGTCATTTAGTATAAATGTTAGCATCTGACATCACTGCACCTCAGGTGTGACACCTGTATTAATGAAGCACACACTGCATGTCTGCATGGACAAATAAAGTCATGCATCTCGGAAATTACCTTTCACCCAGAGCTCCACAACAAATCACTATCCTCTATGAATTTCACCAAGTTCAAAATGGGAACTCTGATACATGTGAGCCATGGAACATATAAGATGTGTGGAAAAAAATGTAGGAAAATTGTTTTAACTGCTCTGCATATATCTCTGACATGCTTGTGACATATGAACCTTCTAGGACCCTCAGAACATCAGGAGCCGGCCTGCTGAGCGTCCCAACAGTCAGAGCTAAACATGGTGAAGCAGCGTTTTGTTATCATGCAGCACAGACGTGGAATAACCTCCCGGATGATGTTAATCAAGCCCTGACTGTGATCACTTTAAAGTCAAAGCTAAAAACATTCCTGTTTAAGACTGCCTACTCCACCTGCTAACTACCACAAATTTATTTTAAACTTGATTTTAAATCATTTTAAATGATCTTTTTTAACTCTGCACCTACAGAGTAGGTAGGTAAGAGATTACATTTGATCTCTTTACTGTTTATATTTTATTGCTATGTAGATCACTTTGAATTGCTCTGTTGTATGAAATGTTCTATAAAAATAAAGTTGCCTTTCCTTGCAGTCTTGAAAATATCATACTTATATCATAATTAAAAGTCAGAGACACATTTGTCATTGACCAGCTATGAGCAGGATAATAACATCCGTTCATACTGTCTGTGTGCCACTGGAACACAAGAGGAGCAACCACAGACCAGAGAGATTAAATGTGGCCCAAAGTTTGGGAGGTACGCCTTAAAATTCAGGTTTTGGTGTCCGGCTCGTTGCCATCTTGGCAGATATTTGGCACCAGAAAAATCCAAATCCGGTAAGTATGGTGGAGCCTGGGTAGAACCAGTAAGCAACCATCATGGCAGGATGAAATATTTCTTTATTTGAGCCCAATTGGATGCATTAGTGCACAGTGAAGAGGCAAAGTGCAGCATAGGTAGGCCAGCGAACTAAAGACTACAACTGAAGATATTTCCTGTATATTTTTATGTTGTTTTATTTAGAGTTTTAACTGAACAACATTGTTTCAGTTAGTTTTTAATTTTTTATAAAGTCTAGTTTCTAAATTTATAACAGTTAACAGTTTTTTTTCAGTTTACCTCTGCACAGCTCGGCTATTATTGGAGAGTGCATTATATCTGTCGTCTGGTGTCGTGCTTTGGCTTCATCAATCAGCAGTGATGGTTGAGACTTATAATGACTCAGCAATGTTCAGGACCAGAGTTGTTTTCTGTTTGTTTTTTACAGAGTTGCATTTGTAACAAGTTTATCATAGCACGTCTCAAAGTTAGTTCTCTCCACAACCTCTTTCTCCTGTAAAACAAACCTGTGGGTAGACTTTCCTAAAAAAAAAAAAAAAACCTACCCCCTATACACAAGTAAAGGGTAATGTGTTATAAATAGGGCAGGCTATAGCTGGTGAAGATAAATGGTGCTTGTGACATGTTTTACAACCTCAGGATGCTTTCACCAACAGCCTAACTGAAGAAAATGAACTTACAAATACATATCAGACTCGGACCAGGCTGTTATAGTAAACAGATTTTCTACTCTGGCTGAAAACATGATAGACAACAAAACACTTCTGTGAATGTTTTATTCAAAGTATTTTCCTCCCTAGCTTTCTTTAAATCTCTGGTCATTTCATAACTAGTTCATGCTCATGTATGACAACTGTGTCTTGATGCTCCAGCTGTCACAGGATTTGGGGATGCACACACTCAGGCAGAGCTGGCATTTTTAAATAATGCATGTGATTCAGGGTGCCATTCTGATGGAGCTGTTGTCATTCACCAGTAAACATCCTTCACAGCCTCCCTGTCAAGCTGACAGCGCAGCTCACCAGGAGAGAAGGGTCAGTGGGATATACGTTTGTTTTTTCTCGTGAAAATGAGAAATAACATAAGGTATGTGTGTTCTGTCACATGATAATATGTATTAATGCCTTTTTCATTTGAAGCATCAGAACACGTTGTCTTTAAGTTGCTGTGGATGTAAGAACTGATTTAATGAAGTCTCGTGATAATAAACAATTTCACAAAGTACAGCACATTCTTTTTCACTGAGCATCAAGTACACGTAATTCGCATTTGCCATTAATATGTGTTCTGCAGAGGAATCTCTGCCTTGTGGCAGTAGCGAGAGCTGAAGATTCACTGACAGTCAACAGTGACAGCTGCAAAATCTGCTGTCACATCTATTTATAGCCGTCTTTACGTTTTTTTCTTGTTGTTCGTTCTGTGATACTTTGAAATTTAGAGTGAAAAATTATAGTTTTCTGAAATGTTTTGCATAACTCTAACTTCCCAGCAATTGTGCTCACTTATTTTGACAAAATACCAACATCTGATTCATAAATTATTAGCATTTCTTCATGATATGATGGTTGCTCACTGTCTGGGGGAGGCTAACACACAACAAGAAAGTGGCTTTTTTTGTTCAAATCCCAGAACCAGCACACAGCAGATTAGCTGATGCACAATGAGTTGCTTGTTTATTTACAATATTTACACAGTAAAAGGGGAAGAATTCAACTTGAAGACCAAGGCACATCATGCAGAGAAAAAAATAACCAAACAAACCAAAAAGCAGTTTCCAGCCTACCAAACAAAAGGGAGAAAACAAAGATAACATTGCAGACAGCTTACACCTACAATTCCCCAACAGATCTCCATGGATTTGTACAAAATCTAACAATCACCATTGTGCATACAAAGAAGGTTGGTGTAGCTGGGTCAGGAGGTGAGGAAGAACGAGCTCCGCCATGGCATCACAAGTCAACACGGTTCTGTGTTCAACATGATGCCGTTTGGGCAGCCAATCAACTGCAAGTGCCTCCAGCTAATGGACCAATTGCCAACTGTCACCCCAGTCAATCAGGGACCCACACACCTGACAAATGTCAATCAATAATAACTGGTCTCACAAACACACTCAGTGAAGGAAAACAGCCGACAAACTGACATATAAAATGAAAGCAACCGAAACACACACTGACAGAAAACTAGAAGAGTGCACTCAGTAGAGTGCAGATCTCTGGACATTTTTTGTAATGCCATTAAATGTGCTGCAACGTCTCCGATGATACCATATAATTATGAGGAAGGATGTATTTCTTAAGAGTAAATCTGCCACAAATCTTAAATCCATGTCATTCACAAGTGGACTTTCAACAGTATTAGCTTTAAGTGTTGGTTACAGCACAACAACGTAGGAAATAAAAACAACAAACGCAATTAAATCTAAAAATAAAACAACATTTTAAGCCTACTTACTTACGCTAAGAGCAAAAATGCAGAGGATAGAACAAACTAAAAGCTAGGTCAGTTAAATTTTCCCTCCCAGCTCTAACAGTCAAAATGATGGCGACTAGATCGTCTCATATCATGCCTATAACTTTAGTGGATCATAACATATTGAATATGGAATTAATCTGTATATGCTGCAAGAGACTTTGGCATTAAAAAAAGTCAGTTGGGTCAAATCAAAGGGTTAAAAATCTAATAATAGCAGTTATGCAGAGATTGGTATACTGTGCAGGGCCCTGACAGTGGAGGTGGGGATGGTGGAGGAGTAAAGTTGCATAGATTGCAACGACTGCAGAGATATAAAAAATAAAGTAATTTAAATAACTTTCAAAGGAATATATCATATATTTCAACCTATTGTATTCCACAAAATGTGGCCATTCTGACTCCCTACGCAGTTAGCCGTAATGGCCACTCCAAGGGGGCCACACTCTGTGTTTACTTTCAGTCGGACACAGAGACAATTGTTCGGAATGATTCATGTAATAATCATGTTTATTTGGAAAGTTGTAGGAAGCTTGTGCAGCTTGTTCTGATATATGTTGTTTTGTAGGAGTCCAAATTTCCCCGAATCGCCACAAAGGAGGTGGTCAGTGCAAAGTTAGGAGGACCAATGGAGTCATAATGGACACATTTATGGGATATGTGAGAGAGTGAATTATATTAAATAGGTAAAACAGGGTCAAAATGATCACTGGCTGACAGGGAAGCTTGTGAATAAATCCTGGTGAAATCACAGTTTTTTGTAATGCACGGACAAACAATGCATTTAGCAGTTTAGGTATAAGGACTTGCTGAAATCTTTAGCTCACGACATTAAAGAGGTATCTTGCTGCTGGAAGGATGACCTTTTAAGAAAACGAGAATGTCTATGTAGGAAAAAGGCGCAAATACTTTTGAAATTTGTGCTGCATTACCAGAGAAAACAGAGAAAAGGATGCTTTCTGAGGACAATGAATTGTTGAAACATGTCAATCACACTGCACCTGGTACATTATTTGTAAGAAGATTTGCAAAATGCCTGCATGATGAGTCACACATGCTTTGATATTGTTGACACTTTGAGCATTTAATCAGTGCACTGACCGTTTGCGTTTTGTGTAAGGCGTATTGGCCTTTGTGTGTTGCTAATGGTACATTACTAATAGGCTGCATGCCGGCCCTGGATATCTGGGCGCTGGTTACATGGAGGAAAGTTTACCACCGTTAATCTAAACATACTACCCACATTGTTTTGATACAAAGCGGGTTGAAAATCGGCAAATTATCCCTTTAATATCACTCGTCTGTGGTTTGACATAAAACATCATGCAACCATTTACAGCGCATGTTTGAGCAGAGTGGAACGTGTTTTTGTTTCACATTTAAAATAAAATAAAAAAAGACTGATAAAGATAATCCTGGCAGTCAGCCAATACTATCACCGAGGGTGATAAGATGACATTGTGTGACATTAGCTTGTGAGACAGTAAAGCTGGCGGTCCAGGATTTTCACAGAGCCCGGGAACATGCAATGATGCTGGCGAGTGTTGATGATGATGATGATGGTGGTGATGATGATGATAGTGTCTGTGCCAGTGGCTGTGTGTGTACTGTTTCAGCATGATGAATATCCCTATCCCAGATGGCTGGCTCTCCACGAGACGGAGCGCGCAAACCCTCTCAACCAGCGTGAGGCTTCAGCGGCCGGCCCCCATCTACCCACCAAGGTCACCGTCAGCAGAAAGGGAGACAGAACCGGGAACGAGTTTAATATCTCCACTGCTGACAGCTGCAATTTAATTGTTACCTTGTGAAACAGATACAGCACTTTCAAAGAGAAGGAGGCTAAGGCTCTATCTTGATGGCTCTCTAGTGAGCGTCTCAAATCTTTAGACTTTTTTTTATTTTACTTGAAGAACACTTCTTTTTAACGGCGTCTTTTAAACTTGAGGAACAATTCTTTTAACAGACTCTTCCAGAGATACTGAGAACAACCGCACAGGCTGTTTGGAGACCTCTACTCCCCAAGTCCATTTATTGATGGCTTGAATTCCTAAAGCATACATACAGTAGCTATATGCCAAGAGCTGATGACTTGCTAATTAGCTACCAAGTGTCAATTTAGTTCACAGTACGTTTTTCCCATGCACCCCAACGTGACCCCTTAGATGCAGTCTGATGTGTTAAAGACCGCTCACCCATTAAACCTCAAGTGCACACTGAGCATGTGCAGAAAGGTTATCCCAGTCCACTGCAGCATATATCATGATGCAGTAGGCAGACCTAACCTGAGACTTATTTCAAATACTTATTTAAAAATCAAATGCAGCAACCAGAGTTCAGTGAGACTATGAGCCTGTCGTGTTTTACAATATAAATATTGGAATATTATGTTTGTGTGTCATTATATTGTGTCACCAAGACAACCGGATGTCACTATGTTAAAACTTCTCTTTCTTGTTTCATATTATAACATGCAACGACTTACAGATCAAGGCTGGAAAGATTTAATATTCTTTGATATAATCAACAAATTCAAAAATGAACATCTCCAACACATCATTAAGCCATCTGTCAATATTTTCTGACTTCCCAGCATGTCTGTGGCCCATGTGTTCCTTCTGAAGACGTAAATCTTTAAAAACAGGTCCTGAACATACTACTTTCATTTTTTTAATTGTTAAATAATTTCTTAAAGCAGAAGATGAGTGTGTTTTTTATGACTACTTTCGATTCCAGACTATTACACAATTTTTGAGCCAGTGAATATTGACGAGAGCAGGACTGTGTGATTGACCACTTTATGCTTTACTAATTTTTGAACACTTTTGATCCGAGGTACTATAACTCATGTAAGCAAAAAAAGCAGGGAACAGACGTATAAATAATGTGTGATCAGAAAATTATGCATAGACTCCCCCATCCCAAACACACACACACACACACACAAACAGATATTTAGATTTAAAGGAAGGGCGTGTGGTGGAACCTAAGAAAGCTGTCTGATATAAAAATAAGAATTTCATTTGAATAGCACTTCTCAAACTAGGGAGCACAATGTGCCTCAGCAGATGTGCCAAGCTTGGGCCAAACTGCATTTTCAAACTGAATTAATAACTAGTTTGGACATGGATGCAAAGTTTTTTAAACATGTTCATAAAATGAAAATAAAGACACAAAAATGACACTTTGCTATTAGGTTAAAAATTTGTTTTTAACACTTCTGAAGATGAGAGCCATGATCCAATCCAATTTCATGAACATCAAAGCAAATTTTCCCGACTGTGGCATGCGTTTGGGGACTCTATGTAGCCTTCTGGCCATGCCGTAGCCCAATTACTGCAGAACTTTGCAATTTTGCCCAATTCTGACGTGCATGCCAATTTTTGTGAGTTTGTGACCATCTTAAGCTCCTTTAGCAATTCAATCGCGCAGCAAAAAAATCTCTAAAAAAGTTTTTCAGAAATACATAGGTCATCTTTTTTTTTTTGTTTACTTAACTACCTCAGCCCAGTTGTTAAGCAAAACTAATGAGTGTAGTCAGAGCTGCATCACATGGGAAAACGTGTTTTGTAAAAGATATGACTGACGTGTCACTATACTCAATCCATACGTCCTTTCCTGTCAGTACTATGCATGTGTACCTCTCAACAGAGATGAGAAGGGAGTGAGATGACTCACTTGTTAGCTACTTCCATACACTATATATGTCATTTACATACTTTGTCATACATCAGATTTATGCATGCTTGAGGTGAATCAACTCGGACGTTGATTCTGGGCCAGATGTGGCCCAGTCTGTATATCAAATAGACCAGGACACATTTTTTATCTTTGTGCACACAGTTTTGGTTGTGAATCCACATCCATCCGCAACAGTTTTATGCATCTGGCCCCGGGTCACTGTTACGGCGACCTTGTAAAGCTGAAAATAAGTCAGCTAGAAAAAAGTTAGTCATTCATGTACTTGTTTTATTCATCATATTTTGTGGAATATCGGACAAGTCAAAATCTGGTTCACACTTACCCAGTGAAGTGTTGTGTTTACAATCACTTGCCTTTTGCCAAAGGATACCTGAATAATAATTTAAAAAATCCTAAAAGAAATATTAAAGCAAATAATAACTCTACAATTTAAACATCACAGCCCATTAGGACAAAAGAAAACATTCATTGAGTCATTTAACAGACCTTCAAAAGAATGTTTTAATGGCTCGCTCAACCTCGTGCCCTCATTCAATATTCTGTACTGTGACTAAAATGCAAAACTCTTGCACATTGCAACGGTCTGCTGTCCAACTAATTTTTAAATCAAAGTGTGTTCAACCAGAGATAGATGATTCAGACAGGAAAATAGACAAATTATATTATGACTAATGCTGATATACTTAAGCTTATTTTCTCATTATGTGGGTGGCTGTCAAGTTGGTCAGTTTCATAAAGCTTCATTGTGAGGAGGGAGGTTGATTCAGAGCGAACCTTGGAAAAATTCAGTATGCAAGACCAAATCATGCACAAGAGAAGCGCATAAAAAGGTCAGAGAGATGAGGTTACTCAAAGATGAATACAGAGACACTTGCAAGGTTCTCCTTATAAAACAACAAAGGGCCTTTTTGTCATTATTTCAAGATTTTAAGGAAGCTAGTGCCACTTAAGAAAGAAGAAACTCTGTTATACCCTTGAGCAAGGCAGTCAGCTCATAAAATACACTGGTGACACTGCAATGTTCTCAACCCTGAAAACTCTGTCTGACCTCAGAGTGAAAAAGAGGACGATACACATCTTTCAGCGGACATATCGTAATTCAGACAGCCATAAAAGGGCTGGATGTCTGAGAGCTTCAAGGAGTGTAAGTATGATAACTTGACAAATGCAGCGGCCTCTTTAGCTTTTGACAAATACCATGAAGGCCTACGACACTGTAGCATCTTCAGTCAAGGCGAATTCTCGTCCAACATTAAAGTAATTCAGTCATGTTCTCTCAGTTTTTAATATTGCCAAAATGAGATTATCCATGTCTATCACTAGCATAAAAGAGTCATACATGCTTTTATATTTTCTGGTATTACTATGACACTTTATTTACCAACAAGCTGCGGCTCAGTGCTGCAGCAGGGCTTTTAATCAGCTCAAAGAGACGCGACAACATTACTCTTACTCTGGCATCCTAACATTGGTTGCCTGTCAGTTTCATGATTGATTCTAAAATTTGATTGATAACTTTTAGTGCTTGTCAAGGCCTTGCTCCCAGCTACATTTTGGCCCCTTTAACCGTCTATGAGCCATTGTTCAGCCTCAGAGCCCCTGGCAGGGCTGGACTGATGCTGGCTTTGTTACGCCGGCTGAAACAGTGTTCTCCTTCATATCATCTGTCAAAGAACAACTCCGCTTTTGGTTTTGTTTGTTTCTTTGATATACTATTACTTCTTCTATAGATTTTCTTTTACCAGGTTCCTTTTTGTGTGAAAAGATTTTCAGTTTCTCCACACATTCACTACTCCCAAAAAGATGTCTTACAATTTAAAAATCACAGTATTTGGGGAAAAAAGAATGTAAGTTTAATAAGGCATGGCAACAATTTCTGACATATATGAAAACGCTACTCTTCCATCGCTGATCCTTATTCAAAGCAAATTACAAAGGCCAAAGACAACTGTGACTAATATAGCAATCTATTTGTTTGTATGGATGTGTGTGTGTATTTATGTATACATTTTGATTTATTTCACTGTTTTCTTATGCATGTCTTAAACATGTACATGTATGTATGCATGTATGTACACTTTTATTTTAGTTTTATGTCTTTTTGTGTCTCTGGTAGGTGGTTGAGGTGTTAGAAATGGATGTTTTGCAAGCTTTTATATTTTGGTATTCCATGCTTGCAGTTACTATGTTGTTTAAATCTTTTTTTTTTTTTAAGATCACACTATTGGCTTTAGTATCCCACCAATGCAAATGCATAATGCAAACTTAACCTCTGCAACAGTTAGTTATGTAAACCGCGCGCATGTTTGAGTGTGTGGATCTGTCTATCCGAAGCTAAACTCACAAACTACTGGACCAACCAACTTAATATTCTGTGTGCATATGGATGACTGTGTGCTCAAGAACCTCTTATAATTGCCATAATTCACAGTTATTGAAAAACCAGTTTTATTGACTGTTTCATATCGTCATTGACTGCAAACACACACACTCCTCTTAACAAGCTGTCAGGCCAAATTTTCAGCTAAAAATAACAAGCATGACCTTGCACATTTTGACCTTTATCATGGCTCAAACTTTGACTTCCATAAAGTAAAGTTTGGTCTCATTTTGAACCAGAGCATCTGCAAAGTAATTCCAGACCAGATATGCTATGATTTACTGAAGTTAGGCACTATACGAGATTAAAAAGTCAACCATTTTTCTTATCTCCACTCCCATTGTGTCTCCAAGTGAGTTGGGAGAGATAAATCGTATTCTGGTTTTGTTCCTTCTGCCACACCGCACTGCATCACACCTCACCGGGAGTGTTTCAGAGGCCCAACATTTTGCCTGCCTGATTTTCACCAATTTTTCCTTTTTATTTGTTAGTAAGAAGGCTTTGTAAACTTTGTTAATTTAATTTTTTTTGTCTGTTTAAATTGTGTTTATTGTTGTAATTTCCTTCTTTGTCGCGCTGAAGCCCTCAGACAAAGCTTATAAAGTTAAAAATCAACTTATGTAAATGACATGGATCAGGTATTTGTGGCCATGTTTTACTTACTAAAAATGCATTCAGTCTCATAATTATATTGTATCTATATCTGACATATAGTGCCTGTTAGTAGAAAAATTTGATCTACTCTGTGCAATGTCAAAAATAGACAAGTCACATTTTTTATTAGCATCTGGCACACTTCTGAAACATGCTGTGCTGCATCTGCTGCAATTACAAGAACTGTCTCGAGTGGCTGCGATTGGACCTTACTGAAGTTCTGCATATTACTGTTATGTTACATAATAAAGCTAAAATATGATTACCTTGATCCTGTGTTTGACACAACAAGCTCTTAAAATGTTCACAAATGTTTTCTTAGCTGCTCAAGTTTATACCGACACTAGATGAGAGTGCATTGTGAGTTCTCAGCTCCATCAACTGATTGCCAAATCACCCTGTGTCATAAATACCCTCAAAACACTAAACCGTCCTGTTCTTGTAGCTACAGTTCTGTGAATGAGATGAAATTTGTAACTAACAAACTGTTTAATGCAGACCATTAGCAAAACATGATGATGCTTTGTGTGAGGACAAGAAGTAACTTATGAAGGGGAAAATTAGACCTGCGTAATGATCATTACAAATTCCAACACATTAAAATTGTAAAGCCCCGAAAAGAAACAGCAAAAGACTCACACATACACACACACACCAGATGTCCTTATCTTGTTTCTAGCCATATTGTTGTCTCTCAGGCAGACTCCTACAAACATTAGGTGGGCTTCCTAAAGGAATCGTCATTTTTAAGATGCCCTGTAGGATAAAGTTTGATGAAACTGGCTTATTACAGCACTAATAGTTGTAGGATTTAATAAAGAACATATTGCTCAATATGCAATACAAACAGCAGAAATAATAAAACCAATAATAATCATTATATGCAATTGTGGATTATGTAACATGTTAAGTGGAGCTAAAACGGAGAATAAAAGGGATATTACATTACTAACAGTCACTGATGTAGCTGCAGTTGTTACTTGCAGCTGCTTCAGTTTCATTTGCTTGGGGAATTGTTAGATTTGACACATGTTGTATGTTAGTTTAAGCCGAGAGCTGTCTCTGCTATCTGTTCACATGTCAAACATTAGCATAAGCAGGAGTCAGAGGGAGCAGACGAGACTGCTTTGACAGTCAGAGCCTGATTTAGCTTTTCCACGCAGGGGTTTAATTGTCTCATCTGAGCATTTTACACAAAGACAAATGTCATCCTCCCGTACAATGCCAGTATTTTTGTGGCTGTGACATATTTATAGATCAGCAGCGGGGGGATAGAAATGGACAATTGCCTGAAGTTAATCCTTTGAGGGGATTTTTGGGTTTTGCACAGTTGTAACATGGTGTCTCATATGTCAATGTGACAGTGCAGGTTTCACTGATTGAAGATTAATCTTAAAGGTCCAGTGTGTTGGATTAGGGGGGTATATATTGTCAGAAATTGAGAATGATATAATAAGTATGTTCTCTTTAGTGTAGCAGCCCCTGAGTGATCAGCAGCTTGACCATCTGTAGCGTTATCTTAACCGTCATAACGTCCCGGCGCTGGTTACGGCATTGCTAAATGTCACCAGTAGCTGGAGGTTGATACCTGGAGCATAATCCACTGACAAAGCGGTTATATGTGAGGACGTGGAATGTGTTTTTATTTGTTTTGATCACCTGGTTCGTTTTGGAGTGACCTCTGAGGATAATTCATCTCCAATTAAAACATCTTGAACAATGAATGCTTGACTGAGGATTCATGTTTGCCGCACAGAAGAAATTTGAGGTGGCTGCAATCTGCAATCGTCACCGCTAGATGCCACTAAATTCTACACACTGCTCCTTTAAGCTATGCTCATGCAATTGTATGAATATTTTTTTCAATGTATGCCATGAGATGACTGTTATGCTTTAAGGGGAACGATAACAGTGTTTTATTTCACAAATATTTGCAATCTATTAATTAGCACTTGGCTCCTGATTTTACTCATTCACTGATAAGTTCGCAGTATTTTGTGTCCCTTTTGTGTGTTATGTGTCCAGCTCTGATTTGTTAACAGTTGTACATTATAAATATATAATTGCTTGATCTGAAAAAACACCAGATCCGACCGCAGTGAACGGGAAAAATACAAACTTAAGCATCAGTGTTTTGTACTTCTTCACATTTCCCAATTCACAACTGTTTTCCACTGTATATGCTTGAGAGTGACAGTAATTAAAACATTAGCAACATGTTCCACTGTAACCCTCACCACTAACACTCGAGAGGTCAAGAGAGACATCGAGAACCTTTGGAAAGAATCATTACCATTTACCCTTTCCACATCTATTCCCATTCCAGGCGGAGAAAAAAGACTTGAACTCTTTCAAACCCAACTGACATTTTTCACCAAGGGAGACCTTTGATTTCTAATTGTGATATAGATCATAAACGGTGTGCAGTGCACCCACGGGTGTGTTTTGTGTAGTGCTGTAGCTCTTAAAGTGTTGGATGATTTTTTCTCGGCTATAATGTCCATATGAAGGCTTTGGGGGATTTGGATGATAGAAATCAGTGACATTTGGAGTCTCCATAACGTCTGAAAGGTGAGTGAGGATGAAATATGCAACAGGAAAAGATGGCGAGGAAGAAGCAACACTGTCACACATGGCTGCAGCCTCCAAGGCTGACCACTCCTCGTTAGGTTTCATCAAACGATGCAGCTGTGGCGGCGCTTTACTGCAGGGGAGGGCAACAGGGACACTATTTTTAAAGGTGTTTGATCTTCAGCACATACGGGTGTCTACCATATGTTGTTGCAGACGTACCATGATGAACACTAATGAAACTGTTTGTTGTTATATGACAGATATCAAGGCTGTGTCTGCTTCACTTCCTTGTTCACATGTTCAGTAATTTCTACACAATAAATCACTATCCGCAATCATTTTTGCACCATTGCTGACAAATGCAGTTTTGAATAAATGCAATTTACATACCAATTAAAGGCAAGTCATTGCATGTTTCTGGCAAAAAGCAGTACAAATGCTATGGATATTACTTTTTTTGCTCCATGGTTGTTGTTTAAATGGCTCTATGTACTGCTTGACTTTTCCACTGATAATTCTGATACTTAACTGGCATAAAACATAGAGCTCTAGGAACCAAATAAGAAGTGATTTTGGATACAGTTCATGATAAATCAAAATTATAGAATTTGTTATTAGACGGTTTTCTGATGATGTTAATCCAGTTGTAAATGCACCCAAGATGCACTGATAGAAAAATAACATGTAAATACAATATCTCTGAAATTAGTGTGTGTGCATATGTTTTGTAGAAAAAACAAATTAAAAATCACAGTCACAACCAGTGTCGGTGCATAGCCTTTTCCCCCTCTTGCTGACTTTTGATACTCTGACTGGGGGCCACCTCTGATTGAAAGAAAGGCTTCTAGTAGTGGCCTTAAAGCTGGTATAGTTTCCAGCGTCGGGGAAACTGCTTTAAAAGCATCATTTTACAAGTCACCAATTACTTCACCATGGAAGTAGTTGAATTTCAGCAAAGCTACCCTAGTTTGGTTAATAAATCTAGTAAGAAAAGGTAGTTCAAACTACTTTGTAAAAAATGATCAAATAAACAATGAACGTGTGATACCAAATTATAAAAAAAACATGTCAAATGCCAGTAAAAAACTTTAAAATTGCAAAAAGTGCCTATTTGTTCACAGGTCATACAAAAACCGAAAAAGTAAAACACCCCACTGTGCATGGGAAAGTGAAAGAATGGCAACATTGGTTTTGTTTACAATGTTCATCAGTTAGACGCCTTCCTTCTAGAAGCTAGAGTCCAGGACGAGTTTTTGCACCAAGTAGGATTACTCAGTTAGCCAGGTAACTTCTAACACAGCATGCAACAACATCTATTAATAATTAGCAATAACTAATAATTCATTATACATAATATTTTAGTATAGTCTTACAAATTCTGACTGAAGATTGCTTTGCCTAAGCCTGCCTTCACAGTGGTCAGGAGAGCTGGTCAAAGGATTAAAGAATCGATGTCAAATTAAAGATTAAAAAAACAACAACACTCTTTTACTTTAATGGTCATAAAATGTTTGTAGTTTCAGCAGTTAACTCCACAAAAATGCCAAAAAAAATCATCCTAATATGAATGTAGTCTAACAACAATCAAGCTACTACAAAATGCAGTTAAACTACTCGTTTAATTATGTGTAGTTTACTTCAGTGTTACTTTTAACAAATGATTAAATGACTGTGTGTGTGGGAAAGGAGTCCCTCATAGTGGCAGATTCATCGAGAATCATTATCCACAACTCTGCAGTTCCCCTCAGTTCTACAGAGTGTTTCAACTTCTTTGAGCTCATTACAGTGTTTGCAGGCAAAGCAGCAGCTGTTTTCAGCAAAAAAAGCTCCGATAAACCCAATGTACACTACCTGTCCATCACCAATAATCAGACAAATTAACAACTAGCTGATGAACAAAGTAGAGCATGCAGTAGCTAAAGAGCCGAATATTTACCTTAAGAGATGGTAAAAATACAAAACAGAGCTAAAGTGAAGTGAAAATTGGATTTACATTTGTCAGGTGGATGGAAACTCCAATCACTGTTAATTTGTCTCAGTATCTGCTGGATGTTAAAATAAAAAACTGTTTGCTCACATGTTAGCCATAACTACTTAAAGGAATAATTTGGGGATTTATGAAGTGGGTCTGTATGAGATATTTCTACAGTCAGTGTATTACATAAGGTAGACGGCAGTCAGCGTGTGCTTTGTTTGCTGAAACAGACCCAGAAGCTCAGTTATGCATGCTGTTGATGGGGCTGACAGCAAAATGTTTTATACCCATTTAAAAGAAAGTTCTATCTAAAAAATTAAGCATCTGAGTTACTTAAATTACTTAACACAAAATATGGAGGGAAGGAAGGGGACGAGTGGACAACTGAAGAAATGGAAATGGAGAAGAAGAGTGGATTTTGTTCTTTTTATCCTTTGAGTTGTAAAAGAAAAAAAAAACTAATTTTTCTTCAGGTGTGATGTACACTCCATTATTAAGGTGGTGTACAAGTTCAGGAGAAATAAACTTCGTTAGCAGAATTTACTTGCACTTTTACTTTCAATGTGTGAGTACATTTAATATAATTAAATTACTTTTGATACTCAGGTATAGTAAATATCAGGTATTTTGAGACAATTACTCAAGTAATGTATTTTTTTTTACTTTTTTTTTTCAATGTTCAGAAAAATAACATTTCCTGACATTGGACTATAATAATAATAATAACTTAATGGGAAAAGGAAAAATAATATATATATCTGTTTTTTATGTTTTAAATCAAGTAATATTCTTATAGGTGACTTTAACTTCAACCAAAGCCATTGTCTGATAAAAATTCTGTGCTTTTACCCAAGTATTTCTTTCAGGTACTCCATCGACCACCAATAAAAGAAAAAAAATCACAAATCATCAGGTACTGGTATGCTTTCAATTACAAACAACACAACAGGAAATATAATGGAGGGACTTCAACAGCTGCCAGTTTGGACTTTGGGTGGTAGCTGATTTGTTAGAAGAGTAAAAGCAGCTCCATGCCACATGACGGTGTCTGGTTTAAATCCACTTTAGAGGCGCAGGCAGATGCCTCGCTGTGATTTTAAACATTCATGTCCCTGAACTGAGTACTGCAGCTTGGTGTGTTCTGTATGATAGTCATGCACAGGCATCAGACCTGACAGGTAGTCTCAATTATACCCTCCATGTGCTGTGGCAAAGCATTCAGCTGCATTGCAATTACAGCTGGGAAAAAGGAGGATTCGCTCCAGTGTAGATCAATGTTCCCCACATGGTACGAGGAGTGTTGTTTGTAGCGATAACCTCCCAAAACCTTTAACTGCCATGTTCCTGATGAATGCTAGCTGTGTGAATTAATTCATCTGTGATATAACGACACCATTATAGTTGCTAAAGGAAACTATTAACACTTTTCATATCTCATATTGATGAGTGTAAATTGTGCACTCACATTCTGATCCCCCTTTACCGCTCTGAATGATGAGAGACACCAAGAAGGAGCCCGTGGATTGATAAGGAGCAAATTAATTGCGTTACCAGCCATGCAGGATGGAGGGAGATCTGGCCGCTTCGGCGATGGAGGTGACAAAGAGATTAGATGCGGGATATGATGACGCTGAATCAGGCTACAAGTGTCAGCCAAAGCCAGCCCCGGCCTCAATAATGCCTTGGATTGCCCTTGCTCACTGGAAAGCACTTGGTCACACAATAACAGCGACTACAGTGTGTCAGCGAGGGGAGACGAAAGGACTGAGCTCAAGGATGAGGAGGATAATATTATGTCCCTGCACTGAAGTAGTTAAGTTATTTTCTGTGCATCCATCGCAGCGATGATTACAGTGATATTGATTGCAACACTGGTGCTGGATGGTAGGGTGGTGGATGGTTGTCATTACCATCCATCATCTGGAATTAGATTTCTATATGGTGTCAGACCCACACACCACACATGATCATAATGGCTTCCCGCAATTTTGTGCAAGAAATTAATAAAAAGTAAAGTATTTGTACATTTGCTCTTAAGCTTGCAGGTTTATTATACTTTTACTGCTTCTTCTACACTGTCCTTACTTTACCTTTTATGATTTCTACATATTCTTGACTGTATATGTGCCCTCCTTATGTGCCAAGCAATGTATTCAAATACATCCAATGTGTAGGGTGAATAATTATGTGGTGAGTAATGTATAATTACACCGAAAAGGCCTCCGCTTTTTTACGGCCAAGTGTCACCTTTTACACACAGAATAGTAGTAACAGTACTTCCATTTTTCTTCTCAGTAACTTATCAAATCATATGTGATAACCAGAGTAAAAAAATGTTTGAGTGATTTGCCAGACAATCACTCATATTCCATAAGACACTCTTAAGATTTTTATCTTCCATACTGTTGGACTTTCTTTAATAAGTATTTATGTAAATATAAAAGACCATCTCTTTGTAACAACCTACTTAAATCACTACAATCAATACCTGCATTATTGTTATTTTAAAACATCTGAAAAGGACTGGTTTTCAAAGATTCACAGCACTCTCTGATTTATCTGTAATGCACTTTTCTGTCCTAATTGCAAACTTCTCATTTGTAAATTTTGTCAACTTGGTATGCTTGTGTGCATGCTGCTTTGTCTTGAAACTTTGATAAATTATGCAATCTTTGTTTTGATCTTTTACTTCTTTGAATGGTTACAGTTATTAAAAAGGGTAGGTATCTCTTTAAGCCGTTATGGTTTCCAACCTCTCCTACACAGTGTGCATAATTTATTTCCCTTTTCTGTCTGTTCTATACATGTGTTTGTGCAAATAAACTAAATTAAAGAATGCAGAGTATTTATTTTTGATATATATCTGTCATATGTCAGTCATGTTACTCCTGGCAGGTAAATACCTTCTATGTACCACCTCTTACACTTTGTAGCTTTTTTTCTATGTTACTTTGTGGACCTGAGTACATGTGCCAGAGCTAAGGTCATTGAGGCAACTATCATTTTAACTTTTGCCACCTATAATTAGTGTACAATTACCTCGCAAATAATGGTAGAGTGCATTAACTGTACTGTACAATAAAGTGCTCTCCACTTATTTTTAGCCATGTTAGCAGCAAGGCTCTAGGTACACAATGGCAGACAGGTCTTTGGTCTATCTCGAAAATGATTAAATGGACTGCTATGGATTTTTGCATCAATGGTCGCTACAAGAGGAATAGACATTTAAAAATGTGTATAAAAACCTGGGTAAAGGGATGGAGGTTGTATTGACCTTCAACAACAACATATCTGACACCTTTGAACTACAGTATATGTGAGTTCCCTTTGTGCGTGTTTATCTAAAGAGTGTAATTTTTTAAAGTTCATACTGTATATCTGCATATAATGACATCACCAAAGATTTATGAAAATATTTTACATCAAGAAAATGATTTTGATATGATTACTTACAGGGACTTTGACTAAGGCAACTGTTAGTCATGGTTTATGATCTCTTCTAAAGTTATCTGATGCCAGATGAGCTTTAAAAATGATAATCATATACAGAAATAAGAGGGACTTTCATCCTTCATTTTTTTGGGATCCTAAAATTCATGCTTACAGCAATCAAGGTAATGGAGTCTTGTTTGCATAAATACGCACATGTACATGCATGCAGTCACACCTGGGAGTTCTGTGAAATTTCTCAAGCGATACACTAGTTAAACTTTATTCACCTTGGCCAGGTGGTTGTGCATAGAAATTGCAAAATAGCCAGTTGCTGCCCCTTCTGTACGGATGAAGAATCTTGTACACGAAAAGGGGGAAAAAATCCAAGCATGGCCAACTAACAGCTGTTTGAAGTTTACAACCAAAGTATTTCAGCTTTTATAAGAAAAGAAACACTGGTATTTAGAATATTTTTAGTTTCAAATCATTACAAACCTACACAAAATGTTTTACTAAACAGTGAGCTGGAAATGGCATTGATCTATGAAAAGTTCATTGATTTAAATTCAGTTTAAGAATGATTCTTTTAAACAAATGTTGCTATGACATTTGTTTCAATTCTTCATTAAAAAGGGCAATGTTTTTTTGGTTGTTTTTTTTTTAACTCTGCAGGAAATTGCAAGAGACTCCTATCATTAACAAGTCTCACCTTTCACCTGCCCTGGTGACAGCATGAATATGGCTACCTTGTCAGTGCCAAGCTGCCAAAACTGTGAACATTTTGATAGTGAGATGTCTGTTTTTCACACCCTGTTAATCCGTAGGCCACTGTCAAAACTGAAATTACACACTTCTAAATCTGCAGCGATGCAAAGGACAAAAAGACGCATAAAGTGCAAACGACTACATGAAAACATGTTGATGAGCAAATGTAACGACTGTAAACAATTTTACAATGCAGTGTTGCAAAGCAGTGATGTTTTTTATTTAAAAAACGTGATTTTTTTTCTCCCGTTGAGCTTTCCTGAAATCACGACTGTGGTCAACATATAACCTGTAAGCCTCGGGTCAATATGTCAGCAAACATTCATGCTGTTGAAGCGACCCTGAGGGAGACAACATCTCTTACCAGCATCATTTTTTCTATCACTAAACCTCCCACCAACGTACATACTTCTTCTCTCCTTACACCATTACATAAAATACGCTTACAGCCAAAAGAAGAAGAGGCCATCTGTGTAGGATGTTGCAGATTCCCTTCATTCAACAGTAAACAGTATGAGAACACTTTTACAATTTCCTGACTTTACTGTATTTTTTAAATTGGCACTGGGGGAGAGAAGACTGGTGTAGCTGGGTATGCCAGAATGTATCTAATGTGTTTTGGTGGCTATGTGATAGTGATGTCCACCCCAGTGCCGCTCGACAAATCCACAGCTTTTCTCTGAGACAGGCAGAGTGTGAGCTGGCTGGCAGTTTGCCCTTGGCTGATGAGGTGTCATCATGACATTGTGTGTGTGTGTGTGTGTGTGTGTGTGTGTGTGTGTGTGTGTGGCTGTGCACCTGGAGTTGTGCAAGTGGGCATATACAGCACCTGTTTATAGCACACTTGACTGAGAGTAAGTATCTGTGTTGGGTTTTATTAAATAATAACGACAATATTAATCTTTTAATAACATGGCTACTTATACAGTTTATTATTATGTAGATAAGGAAAATAGAAATGGAAAAATATATTGTGATAAAGCACATGCAGATAACAATAGAAGGAGCAATAAAAGGAACTAGAGGGCCACTTGGTGAGTGCAAGGCCAAATACTGATGGCACTCATACGACCGATACCACTGATAACAACGTCTCGACCCACGTTAGCTGGACAGCAGCACTGCAGGAGCATAACCCACTCTCTGGTCCCCAGTGGTTGCTCTGGTGGAGAGTTGTATGTCCTAGGAAGGCGAAAGCATGACTCGCCCTACTTTGCATTACTGTAGCTGCATTTACACTGCCTGTTCAAGGTGGGAATATCATGCCGTTCTGTGGCCTCGCCGTTCTGTATCACAGAAAGAGTCTCACCTATGACCCGGGAACTGACATAGAAACAGCGCTGCAATGAGGTCTGTGTAAAATGTAAAGCCAGAAAGACGTGACCATCGGCGGCTGAATCTGATTGTCTTACCATGATATTCTTGCCAAAACCAAAACCCAATCTCACTCCTTACGCCTAAACCCTAAACCAATCCAACAGTAAAGGCACGTGTCATGCTTTTACCAACCTAAGAAAAAATTCAGTACTCTGTTACATCTGACCTAACCCCTAGAATCAGCTCTGTTGCCGTTGTTAAATGGATGAAAAATGGACTTGCACTTGTACAGCGCCTTTCTAGTCTTTCAACCACTTAAAGCACTTTTATACATGTCACTTTCACACACACATTCTCACACATTCACACACAGGTGACTGAAGCTCCTGTACAATGAGCCACTTTTAGTAACCATCCTCACACACTCACTCATTAATGAAGGTTACTTCCACTTGAGGACAGGAAGAGCTGAGGGATCGAACCGCCAATCCTCTGATTAGAGGACGACCCACTCTACCTCCTGATCCACAGCCGCCCAGTTAGCACTGCACTGCTAGCAGCCACCTCCGCCTCTGCCTCTGCCACCACCGCGTTTGCTTGTGACGTCTGAGGTATGAGCCGCACGCATATTAAATCATGTACCTGCTAGCCAACCAAAAAAAGAAGGTTGTGGGTGGTATTTTTCCTTGATTATGTTTCTGTGTTTGGTTCTGAAAAAAAACCCCAAAAAAACAAGAAAAGTGGTGGAAGAAAAACAAAATTTAAAAAATTATAATAATAATTTAGTTTAATATTTTAACGTTTTAATCCTCTGACTGCTGACTCTGTGCGTCAGCTCTGTCTTCTGCCAGCTGGAATATGAGAGCCGCTTCAATCATGTGCATTACTAACAGGAACGATAACTGTGGAGATGTGCTGCTCAATATTATAAGAATAAGCAAAAAGTATTTACTTAAATTGTACTCCCTGACGTAACTCCATTTCAAACATATTATCTGAGTTTCACGTGAATGAAATGTCCCAAGATGATGATTTTACACTCACTGCCTAAGTGAGTTATTGTTATCACAGTGCATGGTTATGAAATGATTTGCAGATTCATGTTGGGCCATGCATCTTGTGTTGGCGGGTCGGGCTGCAGAACTAATTGGATATATGTGCAGGTAGAGAAGCGGGTGCGGTTCTGCATGTTGCAGTTCTGGACTGGGACGGGGTCTTGAATATCAGACCTTTGCAACACTCTGGTGCATATGTTAAGTTTAACAAAAGTGAAAAATAATTTGTGTATCTCCCAGTGATACAGATCCTCCTCAAAATCCAATAGGTTCTTCCTTGGCCAATGCTAAACCCTTCCACCAATTCAAATAAGTTGTTTTTTTCGTAATCCTGCTGACAAACACCAAAAACATGACCTCCTTGGCAGAGGTAATTAAAAGACACAATCACAATAGACGGACACAAAATTAAGCATCATATTTAGTTCTCATAATATTTTGGTAATGAAACTAATGTTTCCAACTCAAACTCTCTGCTCAGATGTATGCAAGAGACAATAAATGAGCATACTGACAGTGTCTTTTGGTTCTATTTTTTGCTGCGCTATTATATGTCCAGGAGCTGTGACCCAGCCTTTGGGATTTGATGGTTGTTGTCATCTGAAGGGATCACAGACACATTCTTTTATAGTCCATATTCCTGAGAGAAACACAGGCACTAGCCCTTGAGATGCTGCTGCCTTTGGCCTGATCCTCATGAGGTGGGATCTCCACTCAGATGACCGGCCTCGTGGGGTGAAGTAATTGCAGTCTTTATGCAACAGGCCATTTTCACAGCAGACATTTTGACATGTCATAGCAGGAAAGGCACGGGTGTAACTATTAACATTAAAGATGATGGCTGTGCTAATTCCAAGTCCTTAGTTATGAGCATGTCGGCTCAGCGGGACACACAAATGAAACAGAGCCGTTGTTAATATTATTTGAACCACCTGTGCTTTTCTTGCTGCATAACGACTCAAAATGTCTGCTTTGAAAAAGGTCATGCAGGTGTTCAGCAGGTGCACGTCCAGCACGGGACTCATGTTCCCTGTTTTTTAGGGACCAGAATGCAACTGAACTATAGATCTCTGTTCCTTGCCAGAGACCGGAGAGCTACAGTGTTGTGCCCTGGTGGTACGTGGTGACCCTATTTCAGCCGACCCAAGTTTGTATCACTCTTTAATTTAGGCTTTCCTCTTGCTCTTGAATTATTTCTGTTTTGGTTTCAGAATTTCAACACTAAGCACATGCATTACTCAAATAATGCTTTAACCAGTCAGTTAGCTGGCTTACTGATTACATATTTTATATTATACGGATGGCAGAGGATATTGATACTGAAGTTGAAAACAGTGTTATTCTATTACATGACTCAATGTACAAAAAGTAAAATTGCAGTTTTTAGTACAATATCTCACATATCACCTTGATAAAAAAAAAATGGATTCTGACTTCCAAGGTTTCGTACGTCACAAACCTAAAAGCCCAGAAACACCAAACCAACTTCAGAGAACTAGTTGTCACGTAAGCCAACTGGTGCGTTGACTCACATCACTCAAGTCTAAGCTAAAAAGCTGCACATAATACTGCGAAGATTACAGCCAACAGCTAACCAGAACGTATGTTCTGCACCTGCATGACAGGAAATAACCCTCCATACCACTAGATGGTGGTAGTGTGTAATCACCATTCAAAAAGTAAAACCGGAAGACTGTCTTAAGTTGCCAGTTAGGACATTAACAACACAATCCAATGTGTGTGATTGTTATCCATTTTGTTGTCCAGTGACCAAAATCAAAAAATTTTGTGCTTTCTTTACTTTTCTCGCTTCTGTTTGTCTAATCACGCGCTGGGTGACCAACAAAGCAGAGGGACAGATCCTTTCAGCTTGCAAAACGAGGCATAAGGCAGCATAAGATAAGTTTTAAGTTTCATTTTCACTTGTCAGAGTTGGCTTTCAGAAACAATGTTTATCAAAAACAAACAATACTTTATTAGCATTTTTATAACGTAATCAGCTGAAGGCTCATGTTATCTCCTATCTACTACTACTTTGACATTTCTAAAGCTGAGGAGACTCACGGGCAGAGTCCAAGGTGAGCAGTGCACTCGAGCCGCAGGCAAGCAGCTCAGGGTCGGGTGGAGATGGAGGCTGGAGCTAATTTGCATATCTATGGATCTGTGCATCCTAAATGAGGCTAAGGTGTAAAGTTACATCTGAGCTATTTTAAGGTATAAAGACATTTTTAAATTTAAAAAAACATCTAAATAGGTCATTTTATGTTAAAGAGACTTCAGAGAGTTTTAGAGGTTTAATCAATACCAGCAGAGACACTTTAACTGATGCAAAGTTAACTACTTTGATTGGTGCCATCGTGGCTCAGTCTCCTTCATACAGCATACTTTATCTCATTGGTATAAATAAAAAAAAAATGTGGCATTAAAAAATTATATTCTAGTTAGTAAGCCATAGCCCTTTCATTTAAAGTTGCATTGTTACTGTAAATTACAGCTGATAATTTATGACGAAAATTAAGATAAAAAACAGATGGATCAAAGTCTAAGACATGACATGCTGTTTTTGGTTCCTCAAACAATCCCGTCCCAGTTTGATGCAGCCTCCGGTGATCCGGCAGTGTGGAGAGAATAATCGACAAGCAACAGATTCAAGCGTGAGGACTGCAACAGTGTAGAAAACATTTGTCAAGGTTTTAAACAAAAGAACAGGGAGAGAAAGAATATTGTTTTGGAAACTACTTGTGATGTTTGTTGAATACATTTATGTCCATTCATCAGTGAGGAAATAAGCTCCATGATTTACTGACATCTGCTTGCATGACCATTAAATATATACGTAGATTGTGTACATTTGTTATTGTTGCCTCTGCTTTCATAACAGGGAGAGGAAATATTTACATTCACATGTATAAATGCAAAGGCGAATGGTTGAAATGGATTTGTGAGGAGTGCTGTGTGCTCTCAAGGTGATCTATCATGCTTCTTCTCCCACTTGTCAAATCTGCTGAACTTGCTGTTTGTTTTTCAAAGCCCTTTCAGATGAAGCCGAAGGTGTTTTCACGTTACCAAATCCAAAGACTTAGACTGAATGAATCAGGAGTTTTCATTTTTATTCTTTATGCAAATGCATGTGTTCAGTCAGTAGCTTTTTGGGGCTGCATTAGTTTGGGAAGAGATTAAAATGTTATCAAAAGTTTGGATTTTCACCACAAACCGAAACCAACAAATAATGTCATTTTTTTAACAAATCCAAGAGCAGCAGGAGGTTTATTGTAATCACTGTCAGCACACTGCATCATTTCCCAAATTTTGTGCATTGCCTAGGGCTAGATGCATTAAAGGATTGTCGTTACAATAGAGACTCAACTATGGGTTTGGGTACTATCAAAAATAATAACTGGGTCCAAAATCACATCAGCAGGGTGTCCCATCTTACTTTAATGAATCACCATGAATTTACTTTGAAACAAGCCTGCATTCAAGCAAGTGTGCAGACACAGTGGTTTTTACTTTGCCAAAATTAAATGAATCCAGTGTTGTTTTGTGGGCACGAAGGCATAATGTTAACTCTGCAATCTATCTTTTGATTGTTTTGCATGCAAAAACCATAATTAAAGATACATTAAAGTCAGCTCATCCATTCGCAACTGCAGAAAGTACGATGTAATATATCACTGTGTATAAGAGCCAACAAATACGAAACAACTAGAAAGCTTCATTAACTTTGAGTTCAGCTGAAAACTGAGGAACATGAGGTTAACGAAAGAAAAACTGACGGATCAGTCATCATTCCTTCAAGCATCTCACTAACTAAAAATCCCTCAGTGTTGACAGGTCTGTTGCAATTCACACACTCCAGATTAGTGCTTTGGTGGCGTTGGTGATTCGGTTGCTCGCTGACATCAGTCTGATTAGCTGTACCTGTATGTTTAACTCGTAGCTCTAACTAGAATTACTTTGGTGATGCTTTAATTCCATTTGACACAAGGTGCATATTACTTTTGAATTGTCAACTGAACCGTCTGTGAGTTTTTTAAAGTTAAATGAGCCATTTCAAGCGAAGTGATGTCCTTATTTTTCAGCACTGAATGACAGAGTAATCAACTCGTTTCACTCTGTTTTCATCTTCAGTCCCATATTGTATACACTTTGATTTCCTTGGGGGAGGGTGAATCAATTTTCCCAAACCATTCTCTAGAGACAAAGGTATCCACATGATTCAAATGTAATTTTTAAGTCCACACTGAGGAGTGGTAATGCCAACATTCTGATTTTGCTGGGATTTCATGAACAGCCTTGAATGTAGTGCCTGACTTGTGTTGTGCTTGAAATTGTCGTTATTACCACTTCTTGGTTCCGGTACACACTACAACAGCGTTATTCCCACCCGTGAAGCTGATTGACTAATCATGTTCCCCTGTGGTGCTCACTGTTTATTTTTTTTTTAACCGAGAAACCGCTGTTATATATCACGACTCCAGGCTAATCAGTCGAATCAATGAAGTGGCTGGATTCCAAGGTCTAGAACCAGGCAAATAATTATAATATATAAATATATAATTTTAATTTCTTAATAAACACAAATATTTGAGTATGCCTGTTCTCAGCTGCACTGATAAATTTGCATTTAATTTGCCAAATTAAAGAAAACAATATTCACTTATATATTGAATACCACTTTTTCCATGTTGATATGTCTTTGCTAGAATATGCTTTAAAAAAAATAAATAATAGTATTGTTTGTTTCTTAAACATGCTGTCAAAGTGCATGTCATTTCTTCAACCCAGCTTCCGACAGCTCGGATGCCGGACCAGATCATACGCAATCAATGTCTGTCCTGCAGGGAGTGAGAGGGTGCAAGGTCAGTCAACAAAGTAAACATCCCCTGTTCTTTCTGCAAAGAGTGTTAGAGCCCATTATGTGTGGAAACTCCCTTTGGATGTGTCCTGCTGTCCAAGTCTCTGTGCCCTCTGGCCCTCATTTGAAAGAGGGGCCATGACCTTCAGGCAGACGACTGAACACCGCGGCACAGAGCCTCACTCACACGTTTGTATTATTCAACACAGTGATGAGGCTGAGAAAATTATTCTTCACAATAATAAAATATACAGTATAAACAGATGAAAAAATAATTTTGTTTTTGTGCATCAATTATGTGTGTGCATACTTGTATTACTCATGTGGGGACTAAAATCTACTTATGCAATCACATTTTGGGGAGTCAAATCTTATTTGAGGACATAATGTGCTTGCACGGAACAAAAAAAATTACATTTCAGGGTTATAACTTTTGGTTTTTGTTTAAAGAAATGGCAAAGCATGTACTGTTAGTAAGTCAGGAAGTAAAAAAAAAGTGTGTGTGTACTCTCTGTTCCTTTTGGGGACTACTGTGATTTTTAGAGCTTATGAGGACACTCAAATGGGAGTAAATGTTGGCCAGGACTGAATTCTTACAAAGGATATTAAATAGTTAAAGCAATACACTGAAAATCTTCCCTGTGAATCTCAAAATTCTCTGTCTTCTGGGTTTAAAGGTATCTTTAAAAAAGTTGTAGCTTGCTCCTTCACAGATAACAATAACTCAGCTTGGAGTCGCAGCAGTTGACATTAATTACAATAGCAGCACAGATTCGCTGCAATAACTACATAAATAAAGCATCAAGCTGTCACCATTCACTTTTCTACTATTGATCCGAATTCTCACTGTGGTGGACATTCATTGCATTAACAAGAATTTGCACATCTGCTACTTCCACAGGAGCTTCTGAGATATGAGGCAACAGCGTGACATAGAGGTAGTGTGGAGCTATGTTGAGTTTTGAGAAATTGACGTTTTAGGTCTCTAATGAAATCCATTGTAACACCTGTGAAACCAAGCTGCCATCCCATTAACAAGTTTTAACAACCACTTTTTGAGCCAACACGGGTTGAATAATTTATACTAAAAAAAAGACAGATTTTCATTTTTAAAAGTGTTATTTTAAGATTAGAATCAGGTCAAGGATACAGATTATGGCTTGGTTTTAAGCATGCGCGTCTAGAATTTCAATATGGGATGAATCTGCAAAACGTTTTTCCTGCTTTTAGTGACTTACGTCTTTAATTCTTACTTTCTGCACAGATGCTAACCCAAGAGTATTCTCACCTTCGACAATTTAAATTACTGAAAATTTGATTGCATTACTTAGAAATCTGAGCGTATCTACTGTTATTAGGGCAACATTGTTTTCACGAGCATCTTTGCATTGAACAGACTAAAATAAATCATGTTTTAGCCTGAAACACCCCCATCAGCATTGCAGCAATTTGCCAGCATGTTATTGGCTAATTCACTCAAAGTGTCTGGCCATGATCAGGGTTTGTTTAATTGCAAAGAAAACAATGTGTGTAGGACTGTATCTCCCTATAAAAGCCCTTATTCTCTCCTCACCAATGGACACACTGAGAATACCTGCAGTAAAAATTGCTGCTGTTTTCTCTGTTTAACGTATTTTTTGACCATCGCTGGATGAACATGAACCAGTTTGACAGCAATGTAGTTGAAGGGGAGATGTCATTTTCCCCTTCTTCTCCTTACCTAGGCTCAAAGAAGTGTTTCACTACTGGAAAAATGGTCTTTACATAAAACTGGGCTGTCTATGCAATAGACAGACGCAAATACTGCAGGGGCTGCAGCATTGGCTTTTTCTCAAGAGGCAGAAAACCTATAACTACCAAATTGCACCGAACCAATTAACACTCCTGCAAATGGATGATGTAATGTAAGTTGCACATCCAGAAAACAATACGGCAGCGGCTGGTAACAAACAATCTTATTTAACAGTTGAATTTCATACTACAAATAGGTTCTGGCAAGATGGAGGGAAGTTTATCATAGTTCATTTACACATACCACCAACATTATTATGATGCAAAGCTGGATGACAACTGCCAGTATCCCTTTAATTAAAATTCATTAAACAATTTGTTTATGTGACTGAATGGTATTCCATATTTTATATCAACATGTTAAATATTATGATAAACCTTAGGCACTTTTTAAGACTGCTTTTTGAAAACTTTGTTTGTTTCATATTTAGGGAGAATATTCTTTGATGTGCTTTCTCTGTGAGCCTAATGAACATTAAGAAACTAGTAACACCTATCAACAGTTGGTCTATTTGATGAACAAAGGTGGATGAATTTTTGTAGTTGAGGGAACTTTTCATAAGGTAATGTTGACCATTTTACTAACTATGTGGTGTACTCTGTACTCTCTGCCTTTCAGAGAAATTTCCTCTGCGGTTTCTTCCCACATACTTTATTTTTTACATTTAAGAAAAATAAACAAATGTATTAAAAAGTGTGGAAAAACTTGCCTGTCCCCACACTGAATACCCAAAATGGTTGCAAGATGATTTGATGTATTTTTCTTCAAAATATTTTGCATAGAGCTTCAAAAATGGACAGCCAGTAACCCAGGAGCCATGGTGTTAAAAAAAAAAAAAAAAGAAACCCAAAAAACAGAATGCATAAGGGAGTGTTGCAAGTAAAATTTTACATCTATTACTGGTCTCTGGGATTTTGATGATGAGAAAGCCTTCAAAGACGTTCCTGTTTGAGTCCTCTGCCTTCAGGAAGATGAGGCCCAAAACCTGGCTGGAAGGCAGGTTTGTCATGGATGAACTGAAGAACCGTCCTCAGGCAAAGTGCCTCCTGTCTGGCCAAGTTTATAAACTGCATTTTAACTTCATTCAACAGGTGACTCTGAACCTGGGTAGAGGTGAGCTGACTTCCAAAACTCAAAATCTATTAAAAAAAAACCTTCAAAGTGTCGGCCTGGCCTACCTGAGCAAATATATTAAAATATTTAGAATGGAAATGATGCATCGGATATGTTGCATGTATGTCAGCAACAAAAAATGTGTTTTGTTTTTTTTTGTTCTTATGTCATTTTAAATAAAATAAATGTACTACATTATGCAGTTATTAGTGAACGAATGACACTTTGAAATAACTTAATTATTTGACTTAAATGAATAATAAAGAACCCCAAATTAAAGTGAAATAAAAAGTTATTCTGACCTAAGTTGAATAGTTGTGCAAAAAGTTTATTATACTGCAGGTTTCAGTGTACTGTACTCAAACTGTTACTTCCAATCTACCAGTATTCAAGACAGTTTCGCTCAAAATAATTAGTTTCTACATCATCAATGACTATTTTTCCTCAGGAAATTGCTTTAATTTGTTTACTTTAAAGTTCGATTAACTTTACACCAGGAAAGATCTTGGTGATCTCGAAAAACAAAACTATAGCTTCAGGATGGTTAGGGTTACAAGACTAAAAATCTCAAATGCTCAGTGTGCCCTCAGGGGAAAATACTAGAAAAACGGGGTATAATATAATAGGTATGTTTCCTTTAGTGTATAATAACCTAAAACTAAGAATGAGGGTGTTGGTCCTCGTCCATGGAAAACAACATGTTACACTGCCATGTTTCTACAGTACAGTTTACGATGACTACATAATTACAACCACCATTATAATTATGGCCGCAGTTTTTCCATACTTACATATTAAAAAAATGTCCAATGGAGGCCCTTTTACATTGAAAGTATGAATATTTATCTAAACAGATTTGAGAGTATAGATAGCAAATACATTCACACAGATAGCAGTTTCAGTTATTGTGTGTAAGCGATATGTAAGCTTATTAATTTCATATCAAATTGTGTGACAGATTTTGTCTGTAAATTAGTATCCATGTCATATGTACAATCTGGATTTGCTCTTTTTGTATAGTATTATTCATTTTGTAAGGAGGAAGAGGAGGAGGACGGTGTCACTTTTTTGAAACCTCTTCACTGAGTCATAGGCACAGTTAACCGGCTGTAAGTCTCTCAGACAGTTGGTAAGTCAGTTGCTGTTTCTTTTACATGCCATTTTCAGTTGTGTGCATATTATCCACCAACTCGGCTGAAGTTGTTTTATGTATTCTGAGCTTGGCAAGCAAAATAATTCTGAATCCGAAATGGAGGAAATGGGGGAGACATCCCGGACAGCAGTATCTAATCTAGAGGGTTGACAGGCAGAGCAATCAACCTTCCGAATCATTCAGGATGATGGACGGCTAATTTTCTTTTTACATCTTAATGATTAATCCCCCTGCAGTGTATATTTATATTTTTTAACAGCCGTGCAGCATTCATGCTGATGTTGATGGTCTGACTAACAGTGGCACTTATTCAAATTAGCCTTGATGCCCCACTTTGGCACCAGCATCAAAAATAGATGCTCAGGGAATCTGCAGCGGCAATCCAACCAGCCCATACGCTACAAAAGCTAGTGAGGGGAGATACATTCACTGCCACTCCAAAGTCACTGCTGGGTGTTTTTATTGGCAGAGGCATGAGCATGAAGGCAATTATACAGAGCCTGTGGGGTGAACACTTGGTGTGACCCTGGCTCACTTCTGAACAAGGTGTTTGTTGAGATTAAACTCCCCTTCTTCTTTTACTTAAGAATATTCTTGGCTGACACTCACAAAGGATTTTTGTAAACCAACTGTTGACTGGGATGCCGGAGTTAAGAAAAACATTATCAAGACTTCCTATATAGACCTAAAAACATACATTAGATAGTTCTGATACATCGTGTGATATGTAAGGAAGTCAATTAATTAAAAAAAAAAAAAAAGAAATAATAATAATAATCTCGCTCTGCAGCACACCCCTTTGGCCTTAAAGAGTAACTAAACCCCCAAACCACTTTCTTCAGTTGAAAAGCAATATATATGGGTATTTAGAAGTGATTGATTCAGATTCAACTCTTGAAATTTGAGTGCAAAGTATTACAATTCCACATATTGTGTATAAATATGCATAGTGACTGCCCTCTAAAGGTTGAAACTGGCTATTGTGATTGAATTTTGCTATCAGCTGATCCTGGTAGGAGGAGCCTGATTTCACCAACCAACTGAGCCCCCCCGTCGCCACCCTTTCACCAATCAACTACTGCGTTTGTTTGCAGGGGGCAGGGAGGTGTTGTCGATCGAGGGGCAGCACGATTGGGTGTCTGTGCCTGTCCTGTGAGGAGGCATTCAACCAAAAGTGGGAGAAATCTTTACTCTTTCACCAAGTGCTTTATTTGCCAAAACAACACATATGACGTATGGCACATAACCTCTGTTCTTTAGACAACGACCCATTCACCCTGACCTCCTCTTATGCTTTCTGTCTTATAAAGGAATGTCACACTTGCCAAACAGGAAAAAAAGTAGCGTATCCATAAACAAAATTCAGGCAGCAGTTACAAGTCCTCCTTTGACAATGAACACAGTTTGTGCGAGTAGGATTGTGCCCACACAGACACATAAGCTCAGAAATACGCACACTCAACACAGTATCATGCTGTGTTGTTGCAGTAGCTGATCTAAGAACTTAATCTTGCTCTACTGTACTCGTACAACTTCCTTTGAGTGACAGTGTCAGCTAAATGCCCAAAATGGAAGCATACAGTCGTGTTAGAGTTTATGACGAGATGTCAACTATGTTAAGTCCCTCAGCAACCTTCTTCTCAGAGCCTTGACTTGTTACCTTATTCCCTCTCTTTTTTGTGACTTTACAAATGTCACATCGTCTCATTTGATACTGTACATGTTGTGGAGATGATGTACGACTCACACTGAGACAGGAGCAATGGTGTGTCTTGTGAGACGATTGAATCCCACATCAGACAGTTTTGAAATGCTTTATCTAAACTCTGCTCACACTGAGAAGAGATCACCCAGGCCAGTATATCACCTTGCATTGATAATTAGCTGTAAAGTATTTAATTCTAAATTATGGAGACAAATGCCCTCTTGTAATTACTGTGCACATTAAAATAACAAAGTTAATTAGCTCAGGTCAGGTTAGGAGAATTGCTAGTTAGGATTAAATTACATACATTTATAATAAATTGCTGCCATTTCAAAGGTGATGAACAAAATAATTATCCATTTAAGAAAGAAAAAAAGTCACAATTGTCAACTCTGAGGAAGAGAAGATGCCTGGGTACTGTGGGCGTGATAGTCCCCAATATTCAGTTAATGGACCCTCAGAAAACCAATCTTGATCTAAATAAAATTCAGACAGAGCAAACCGTTGTAATAAGGGGTTCATGACCGGTATCACTCCACACAAAACTCCTCTCTCTGTTGATGGAAATCTCCAAGAAGAAAAACAATATCTAGCAGCTCATTGCAGAGATGATAATTGTTGTTCCTAACAGACTGCACCGTGTGTGGGAGTGTGATTAACCAGCTTGGCTTGAGAGCTGGCACAAGGGCCAGTTCCAGCTCAAAAACAAAGCTATACAGTACAGTGGAGTATTATAGCCATGAAGAGGACACCTGAGATCAGTTACCACAGAATCCTACGACACAGCCTGCTTCAACTCTGTATACTACACATATCCGCTCAAACAAGAACAGTATATAACATAAGGCAGAAATTGCCAGTGGAAGAGTTTTTGATAAAAACTAAAATTACCTCCATGTGGTTGTGTGCCTTCACACACTAGTCAAGTAATATTTACAGTTTACCTCCATGTCTGTGAAGACATGCTTTACAAACATCTTTCCCCAGCAACAAGGAGGATCTATACAATCAGCACAGTTTCAAGAGGGGTAACCGAGATTAGAGTCACCATTTTAGTACCTGACCAAATGTCTCTCAGTCTGTTCCTGAGATATGATATGGACTAATAGCCAGAAAAGTGTTTTTGCATATTATTATGATGTCAAAGTGAAGTTGACCTTTGATCTTTTGGATATAAATGTTCTAACTTTATCGTTATTTTCTTTTAGACATCTGTGTAAAATTTTGTCACAATTAGTGTGGGAATTCTTGAGTTATGGCCAAAAACATGCTTTGTGAGGCCACAGTGACCATGACCTTTGACTACAAAAATCTTATTAGTTCACACTTAAATCTATTCAAATATTTACGAAATTCCCTTCAGGTGTTCTTGAGATATCGCATTTACAAGAATTAGACAGAAACGGTCATATTGACCTTGATCTTTGATCTATGGCCACCAAAATATAATTAGCTTGAGTTCAAGTGGAGGTGTTTTAAATCTGAAAAAATTCCTTAAAGACTTAAGATATCACTTTCATGAGAACGGGACGGGATAGACAGACAGAGAACCCAAAAACATAATGCCATGAAGGCAAAACAAACCCAGAAATTGTGAAAACAGACTGCCAATTTTATTTTGAATGAAATAAAATTCAGATTAAATGAAAGAGAACCTGATCAGATTCATTAAATGTGTCCTGGTGCTTAATAATTTTAGTTTGACTGATTAGAAAATGAAAAGGGTTCCCATATGTAATTACAGAGAAAATTTCTTAACTTTTTCCTATACCTTTTCAAAATTTGCGCACAGGAAGTAACAGCACCGTGTTTGTGTTAACAGGACAGCTGGTAGGACGGGATCATGGGCAATTCTGGTATGACACTCTGAAAGCCTGTTATGTGTGCGATACACTGCTGCAGATTCAAAAAAGCAGCTAAAAGCAGTTAGTAACTCAAAGACGAAGGACAGTGGCCATAAATGTCCACAACCTTGGAAAACAATGAGAATCATTACAAAAGAGAAGTCTTGAAAACTTTCTTGTTTTCCTGAAGTATTAACAGAGCAGAAACATTTCAGTAAATTATATTCATTCTTATCTGAGGGGAACGAGCAGGAAGTCACCCAGCTTGTATTTTACGGCTTCCTTGTTAAAGACATAATTAGAAAGCTGTAATTTCATGAATAGTAGTTAGATGTGGCAGTTACAACTTTGATGACTGGTAGTTTCCCTTCGAAGCTTTCAAGTTCTCTGCTGTTAGTTATGAAAGCTGAAACATGTTTCCCCCAGTTATATTCCACGAGTTAATTTACCTCATAAAACTCATATAACCATGAGTCAGATTCACCCCTCGCTCAAAATGTGGTCACTTCTGGCTCCAAAAACCATGATGGCAATAGCCAAAATGCCCCAAAAAAAAGCCCTTAAACTGGGAGTCTACAAACTAATGGGTGACTTCATGGTAGTTGCGTCCAATAATGAAACAGTCTACAGGTTACTGTCCACCGGTGAGCCCCAGGGCAGTTCCATGCAATGCCCCTGACACCACCACTTTGCCCGGCAACAGTGACACAAAGAGCTCCAGAGGGCTGAGGACAAGTGCAGGTGAGCAAAGGGCAAGGTGTCATATCTTTGCAGACACATCACGGACAGTGTAACATCCAAAACACAAGTGATTTATGTAACATGAAAACTAATTTCAAAATGAGAAACTTCAAGCAACGCCACTATTTAAGATAAAAATAAAATATTAAAGTGTCATCGATAGTGAGCTCACTGTGTCCTTCCACGCATCAGGGAAACAGGACGTGTACCTAGCAACATACCACTTGGGGAGGCGTGCACATTAGCTCCTCTGCCAGCCCTTGTGATCTTGCCCATAACACCCTTTTCTGCCTAGGTTTGCAGAAACATACCAAAAAAACTTAAAATAAAAGCCTAGTCCCAATTAGACGCCCAGTCCCTTTTACTAACCCAATCAGGCAACATATTTTGACAACAAAATAAGGCCTGTCTCAATTAGAGCCAATTTGCGCAGGTCACAAAAAGGTTAAATAAATAATATGATTGTATTTTTACCTAGCAAGTTTTGTGTGACAGGAATTAAAAGCCCATCTCATATAGAAACCTTTCCCAAATATAAGCCTGTTGAGTTCAGTGATTTTAGTAAATAATAGCCTGGGCTATTAATTTAACTTTTACTGTACATGTTTGTCTTCAGAGAAGCATAAACCTCAAGACAAAAAGATCTCAAAGAGTATACTTGATCAACAATCTTTTCCCAAATTCAGTGAACATCATGACTTGGCAAAGATAGAAAAAGAATGGATGGATAGATTTCACAATGCAGATTTCTCAGATACAGACTGCTGTCAAGGCCTTTCAAGCTTTTCATTGCTAATATTTGTTCCAACACAATCCCCTTTTGGTCAATTATTTTCTGCGAAAGACGGGAATCGTTACATCTGACTAACTGGAAATTTCATTAAAAGTCATCTGAGAGTCTCAACTCTTTATGAAGTCTTTCAGTGTTATTGCATACGAATCAAAACTGACCTTGGACAAATACTGTATATTGACAGAGGACCTTTACCTTATTAAGTATGCTCTTTATTAGCTGCGGTTTTAATGATTCATCCCTCCTCCTCCCCATAGCTCTGCTTACCGTAAGTGGTTCCTTTGTAGTCCTCAGATGGTCTTGGACTTGAACTCCACAGCTGAATGATTTTTTCTCTCTTCCTGGAAAGATGTGGGCCTCTGGCTGGCTTCCCACCTCCTGTAGGAGTGCTGAGAGATGCACAGGGAGAGCCAGGTGAGACTGGAGAGCCATCTGGAGGAGCTGCTTGGTTTCATAATGCAAAGACTCTGCTGGACATTAATGACGGCATTGTCTGGAGCCATAATGAGCCCAGGCTTTGGCTACTTTCAAATATCTTTGGCACTGTTGCCCTTGTAGGTGTAAACACTTGAAAATATGGGTATAAACATTCTTTGAAAGGAAACTTCACAGAGAGGAAAAAAGATCTTGGTTTAATGCTTCATGTGAATGCTTTCCAAACTAAACTTGTGGTCTGCAAGCTGTAAACTGCTCATTATCCACACGGAGATGCATTATTTTGGGAATAGTCACAGCACAGAGTCACACTGAGTCTCGCTGCTGGTGGCGATGCTGATTTTAAAACCAGTAGACTCTCGACTTACGGCCAAGAAGATAAAACGCTGGTGTAAAGAGTTGGCTGGTATGTGTGACTGAGATCAAAATGCAACATTTCTTACTATATCTTTCATGGAGCTTTTATACGTTTAAAAAGTTTTGCAGTTGCTAAAGCCTTCTTACCGTTTTCTTTCACAGACAAAAAGAAAAAGACAAAAAAGACAGTCTTTTTAGTGCATTGTAATAGTTTCTACAATGTTCCCACAAAACCTCTCCTCCAAAATAGTAGTTCTTAGGGGAGAATAGTAGTCTCAGCCCCCACTGTTGCTATGCAACCTCAAAAACCCAGTTGAAGCATGGCACCTTTACTCTACTATACGTTTTTTTTTTTTGTTTTTTTTACTTTCAGCACCCACTGTGTAGAGTTTTTAAACACGCTCAGCACTGTTATCAAGTTGCAAGAGAAAATTCTTCACATTGAAAGAAGAAATGCATTAGAGAGGTCCCCAGCTGACATGCAGACGTAGCTGTGTTCGTCTCTCTTTGGAAGAGTTTCTGAGTGGAAACAAAAATGTGCTTTTTCCTCACATTTTTTTCAATACTTCTGTTTTTTTGGCATTCTCTGTTCTAAATACCTGAAGGAGCCGCAAAGGACAAACGCTGACACTAGTTTTATCAGACTTTCCTCTTCACAGCTTCACATTAAAGAGCGCTACCCATTATCAGTGAGAGTAGTAGGAAATGGCAGTCAGCCTTTAAAAGCTTTGTTGAACATTGTTTTTTGTTTGGTCCTTCAAAAGCTACATGGCAACCAACTGGAGATTTTGATACTTGGAGAGACTTATGAGTGTTGGGGCTAAAAATGTTCTTCCTGACTACATAATGCACATAAAACTTCTGGCTAGTGAGTCTCACAGCCAATGTGGAGCTTTGGTTTTGTTGTGTCATTTAAAGAAGAAGACACTGATGCAGAAAGGCACCTTTCGCAGCAGTATGATACTCTGCTGGGCGGCGTAAGTTTCTAACGCATCAGTTTATAACCCATCAGATGGTGTCAGAGCCTGCTGTTTGCGTCCTGTTTGAATGTGAAGCCAAACCGTGACTTTGCATGAGAAAGTGTTGATCTTAAATGTCCCATACTAAGCTCATTTTCAGGTTCATACTTGTATTTTGGGTTTCTACTAGATCATGTTTATATGCTTCAAAATACAAAAAACACTATTTCTCAAACTGTCTGCCTGAATAGACCTGTATTCACCTTCTGTGTAAAATGCTCCATTTAACACCTGTCTCTTTAAGTCCCCCTCCAGAAAAGCCCAGTCTGCTCTGATTGATTGGTGTTTCTGAGTCTTCCAAATCTGCGCTTGCGGCATCTCGGCATGTCTGCATCATCATTATAGCCAGGGCAGGGTTTCCCACACATTCATTTATTTGTGGCTGCTTGCCACGATCAAAACATCTGCCGCCACAAATTGATTTTCTATTTTTGGAGCTGGTCTGTTCATTACAAGCACTACTGGGATACATATACCATCAGGTTATACATTGCACCAAACTCTCAGGAGCACAAAGCGTACTCGCACACAGACGGTGCAGCAGAACTTCTGGTGCCTGGGTCTATAAAAGTTTGAATTCACCGCCTCTGTAGCAGTTGCTCCTCTCGACAGATCTCATAGCGGCTTGTATAAGACCCAGTCTCTGAAAATGGACCGAGTCAATTCTCTGTAGATTGAGAGTTTTGATACTTTCACAGTATTTATATAACACTTAGACCTTCTTTACATCCAAAAAGACACGGAAATCTAACTTTTTTGTACTTGACAGCAAAACAGTAAATATGAACATGCTCTAACATGCTCCTCAGGTCGAAAACACCAAACTCACATCTCAGCATTAAATCCCCCACACATCCACTGTACACCTACACAGGTGTGTTCAGTTATTTTGACTTATTAGACTTTTTCTCAAGACTGTGTGGGCATCTACACACCATAACTGATTGCAGTTTCCACGACACCCCGTTAGTTTTGTTGTACCTGGATGAGCAGAGGTTTAAAAACACCTGTGTGGGTTTGCAGGGCCTTGAGCTGTTGAATGCCTCCTTTGCCTTTTAACATTTATGTTCTGTTTATATTTATGTTCAGTATTATTCATCCCAAGATGGCACCAATATTTCACTAAATCAAGACAGAAAAGGTTTCGCCTCTGAACACTTCAGTAAGGGTCTACCTCTTTTCAAGAGAGATAGGAGAGGGCTTGACTGCTGCTATCAGGAAAGTGCTCAAGTTAGAACAGTACCCAGCAGGGTTCAAAGGGATGATAGGTACCTTTCGCCTTTTTATCTACCAAGAGACTAAGTTCAGGTCAGAAGAAAATGTTGAGTTTTAGACTAAACTGCCTGGAAACACGAGGAAGTTGTACAGTGAATTCATTCATGCAACCTTGCAGAATAGTTAGTCCCGGAAACTTGGCATAATGACACTCTCTGGGTCATTTCATCATGCTAACTTATGCTAACTATTAGGGGTGTACCGATGAGTGATAACATCGATCCATATCATCATCTCAAGGGTACGCTTTTATTTTGAAATTCTGTGTCACTGTCAAACTGCTACAGGCAAATGATGGCAAGAAAGCTCGAGAAAGACGATAAGGAAGACATTATTTACTGGGGAATAAATCAGCAGTGTGGACATATTTTGGATTTTGGAGAAAATAAGGGTCTACAGACAGAGTATGTGTCATATTTAAACAATGACAGTATGGGATTAACGAGGACCTACCTGCCTGGCTGAGCATCTCACTCCATTAATTTTTGCCGTAACATTAGCTGCTCTGTTTCAACAATGTTGGACTAAAAAAAACAAGCGTGGACTGAAATTCAACTGAGCTGTTTTGTCTGGAGATGCAGTGACTTTAACTTACGTTAAGTAAGAAAAATTGTAAATTCCACATGTAATTTGCTAAGCTAAACTTTGCTAGCCGCTACGCTAATGTATGCAGTGTAAAAGTGCTTCAGCTAATAGAGCATAATTGGAAAAAAAACAACTGTTCTGTCTGAACCTTGACAATTATTATGAGCTGAATTTGTATACTTTTGTTGAATGGTCTTGTTATTAGTACCATGTTTTATGGCTGTTGGGAAAAGTTTGTCATCAAGACCTTCAGCCAGTTAGTCCTGAAATTTTTGGAAAAGATTGCAGTTTGGGGATCAAATGACATCGTTCCTTCCAGATAGGGCTTTGTGACAGAAAGTCCTGAAGGTTAACTTATCTCATGTGCCGTTTGATGTGTGATAGTAGCGTCAATTTAAAGTCAACTTTACGGCACTAAACCGGTTACAATTATTTACATCATTTTTATATTATGTTTTTATCTGTTACGGCCAAAAGCATAAATAAGGTGGCAGCGTCTTCTGTAACAGATTGTGTTAAATAGGCATATGATATCAACTGCAGAGGTCTGAATCGAAATGAGTCAAAATCGTATCATGGCAAATATTGTATCATTGTCAAAAGACTTGATATAAAGGCATATCTTGATGAAACTGGTGATTTACACTGCCACTATCTATCTCTCTTTCTGTCAGTCTCACCATCCATCTGTAAAAGATACACATTTTTCACATTCTTCTTAAATCAGGGGCTCTGTGGACATTCTTACCTGTTGGTTTAACAGGTGACTCAGCTTTGCAGCAAGTCATAAGTAACTGAAGTCGCTGAAGACAGACAACTGTGGAACAGAGAATTTCTCATTTGGCAGCTTTGGCTCCTTCGTGCTCGTCTCTCCTCCTCTGCTTGCATCTCTCATGGGCAGAACTAAGATGCAAGAAAAGGAGACAAATGAGGGAAGTGAGCACGCACATTAGCATGATGAATGCACCACTGTCTCAAACCTGCAAGAAAGTTGCATTTGACATTTTGTCCCAGCTGATTGCAATGCATCTCCTTTGTGGAGCAGTAGGATTTATATGAGACAGCTAATATAATACTCTCTTCCATGTTGGAGTCTATGTGACTCTTTGTTCTCGTAAAGTTCAGCACTGTCAAGACATTTTGTAATTGGCCAGTGTCATTAAAGTTCACTCAAGTCGAGCTCTATGCGAAAGCACAGCGCTAATTCATTTTGCCTCAATTGATCGCAGTGATTCCACTAACATGAATAGATTTTGGTCTGAAATTTTACTGTAATGGTGTGAATGGGCGCTCAGGATGTCTCGGGCCTTTGCTGTCAATTGCAGAAGAACAACGTGTGCTGCACACATCAGCGCAGGCGCCTCAGCAGGAAAAGGGTGCCATCTGGAAAGGCAAACTCTTTGCTTCGATCAGAACCTGCGATGAGAGCTGTGTGGGATTAATTCTCTGTGACAGTGACTTCCTTATTTCTCGCCACGTAGTGCGCTTCAGAGAAAGAGGTAAATGGAGCGTCTCTGTCTGTCTGCGCTTCCCCTACTGCAGTGACCCTTTTCACCAGGACCCCCGTGTGTCTCTCTCCTCAGTGGGAGGAAGACAGCAGGTGGGCCCACAGAGCTTTACACTCTTAATCCCACTGCTCACCCACTTTTAGTGTGTCACTTTGTGTGGCTGGAGGTGTGTGCTCCTCTCTCCCCAGACAGAACACAGAGGAGAGGATATGCACTCCGATTCAGCTGTCAAACCTTTCTCATGGGTCGTCCTCCACACAGCTCTCTCCAACCATGCTGAGATGGACTCCTCTCTCATGAGGAAGAAAGCCATTACTGAGATTCCTCCCCAGGAGGTGCACATGTGGTTTTACTCCCTGTACTTCGCGGTCCCTAAGACATCAGGTAGCATCGTCCTGTCTTGCACTCTCGCATTTGGAACCATCACGGTGGCTTTTTGCTGAACGACAATGAAACAACCACACAATGCACAGTGAAACCTGAAGGGAGGGGTGTGTGATTGCGCAAGCCTGAAAAAAATGTAACATTTTATCTTGATGAAAAGCAGGTTTGGAGTGACAGATATGAAGTGTACAGTATAATGGAATGAGGTCTGTGCTGCACATCTCCTCTGAAGAGGTCCAACTCTATCAAGTTCCAATACTTGGTACATTTTTTGTTATTCAACTCCCTGAATGATCGTCCTTGCAACTAGATCACATTCATATATGATGAATAAGCTAGAGACATGCATATCATTCAGAGGAAATATCTGAATTTCTCTTTCAAACTCAGGCTGAAACACTTGTTACTTGCTTTTGGCTCTTGGACACAGGTCAGTGGTTGGACAGCAGGGGCCTGTAGCAGGTGATGCTCTACTGTTAAATAACCTTTTTTGCCCAGGCGGCTGCTAAGTCTTTGCACATCATTGTGTATTCGGGTCCAGCTTGGAGTGAATTGCATTCCTTATGGCCTTCGCCTCTGGTTACAACTAACAGCAGAATCCATCAGAAGGTAGAGCATGTATGTATGAAATTTTAAAGGGCATGCAAGCACCTGATTGGGCAGTCTGAGCATGCATCTTTCTCAGGTTTCTGAGCAGTGCCTTATTATTGATGTTTTTCTGAGCAACGCACATAGAGCTGTCACGATAGCAACAGTATTGCAATACTGTGGTATTAACAAACCAAGGGATGGTAAGAAACCGTCACAACCATTATGTTCATGTTTTTCCATTTTTTCACAGCAGTGCTCCCTATTAAAACTGTATTAAAGGGATAGTTCACCCAAAAATGAACACCCAGTCATTATCTACTATATGCTGATGGAAAGCCAGGGGAAGTTTTATAGTCCACAAAACACTGCCGGAGGTTCAGAGGAAAAGACATTGCACTTATTAAATCGTTTTATTTCTGCTTTAGCAAAGTTTTACAAATAATTAACCTTCATGGATCAAAAATTCACAATGGAAGAAGTCATCATTTACCTTGTCAACAGTTCAAAGTGTCCTGTCAACAGTATTACAGACGTCTCTTTAACATTGGTGGTCTATGGGGAAAATGCCTTTTGGACAAACAGGATTTTTTTTTTGCTGCAATACAACGACAAGCCACTGGGAACAATTGGACTCAAGATGGAGTGGCTTTTCTGGGGGCCCGCCCTCCTACCTCCCTACCTGTGTCGGCCTTTCCTTCATCCAGAGCAAGTATGCTACCTTGTACCAATATTCTTCCTTCCACAAGTATTTTGTATCATAGCATCCAGACATCACTGAGGAAATGTCTATTAATGTGTGTTGTCCTTCTAATAAAAATAAATGAAATGAAATTAAAATACAATTGAACCTCATTGCCTCTTTGTGATCTGCATTTAGCAATGAACAAGCATTCATTTTGTTACAAACAATGTCATTTTTATCACTTAAAAAGTAACAATATACCTAATAATTGCAAAAAAGAGGCTTATTCACAAAGCACCAAAACTGGAAGAAATAAAATGATTTGCAAAACCACCAATAAATGATTGAAATACTGCATACTGCGCTGTTGAGTTACCTTTATTCACCACAGGGATACTCCTTTACAACAGCCCTAAATGCAGATACTAATAAAGTTGAGCTACATCAAAAAAGTTCAATTTCTTGATTATTAGAAGCTTTATAGGAAAAAAGTTATTTCCCATTTCAATTTCAATTTTGGGTGAAATTATTCCCAGAAAATGTGCTCAGAAACCTTGACAGAGTGACACTTAACACTTGCTGTAAACTATGTCTTTGTGAAATTGTTTTCTCAAACGAAAGACAATGATCTACAAAAGATCAAAATGTGTACATACACGTTATATCGTGCAATTTCAGAAATTTGTTTCTGTTCCCTCACGTCGACACACTGGCAGTTGCACACAATGAAGTGATCTTCAATTAACCCGTCAATCAAATGTAGTTTTCGCTGGGTTCAGGATTCATTTCTCCCATCAGTCTAAGGTGAAAGGTCTCATTATGCCATTACTTTCCTCAAAAGCCTTCATATGTGCAGCAATTTAAATCTAACAAGCTTAATAAGGGAAACTGAGGACCACACACTCCGGAAACTGACAGACTAATGTACAATCCCAAAGCTTTTGGTGCTGAAACCGTAATTAATTGAAAATAATTATTGCTTTCACGGACTGAATTACATTAGAAAATGGTTTCAGAACTGCCTAAATGACTTGGCAAGAGCTTGGTTGAACTTCCCTTTGAATATTTCTTAGATGACTGTTTTGCAGGCGGGATAAAACTCTACTTGGAACCCAGTTATTCATCCATAATGTCAGGAATGAGTTGCATAACAAGTACGTGAATCGTCAGTAAATACTGAAAGACTCTTTGACCTTGGCCACTCAAGCAAGGTGATTTTTACATCAGGTAAACAATAAATACTTCAAAACTCATTTATCTTTTCTCCTTATTCATCATTCCTTTGTTGTATTTCTACTATCTGAGAATTTGAAGCTTCTGTATGTGACTTTCAGAAAATTCTTGTTTTTCGTGAAAACTTTTCTGAGGCCGTTAAGCAAACTGCAGTCAGCATCCTGTTGCTCGCACTAATACTCAAAACAGCGACAAGACTTGGAGACTCACATCATGTTCATGGAAGGCTAGAAAATACATTTCACTCGTATTGAGAAGAAAATTACAATATGTTACGCTCAGATATTTCATTAGGTTAGCTTGTTGGCCGCTAGCGCATCACTACTGGCACGTAGAAAGTGCTTTTTACTGTTAAATCTATTATTGTTTGCTTAATCAACACCGATAATACAGGAGTTGGTATAATGTATCATGTTAAATAGATGAGTGATTTTGCAAGCTAGCCAACAGACAAATCCACTCAGATGGATAATGTTAGTGAGCAAGCAAGCTTAGATAACCAGCTAGCTGTAACTAAGCTGTAACACTGCATTGATATGGCATTGGTTGCCTCGATGTCAGCCTACAACGTAATTTTCAGACTGCAGGATAAACAATTTAACAGCCAGATCAGCCCTCAAGTCTGGATGAAATAAATGCACTACGTTCCTGCAACAATAACAGATGGCAGCTCAGACCTTCGATGCTGTAGCAACACAAATTCAGCCAGCGCAAACCCCACTCGGGAACATGCAGACACAACATCACATCCTTTGTACTATCTGTGAAAAACTGAACCCAAGTTCTTTGCATAAGAGTCAGTCCAAGGCAACCAAAAAAAACGAGGGAATTCAAACATTCTTACATTACAAACTGTTACAACAGAAAGAAGATTGAAACTGCTCGAAAGTTACATATTGAATTTTTATGGAAAAAGGAATGACTGCATCTGTTTGTGAATTTTGTATTTTACATGTGTTGTCTTCTCTGAGGCTGTTAGGAAATTGAGAACAACACATACATAAAAAAGCAAAAAAAGCAGCTATCACATCAAATCAAAGCTACAGAAAATGTAATGTGCTACCAGTATTGTTATAAAATGTTCTAAAGAAAGCTTCTGAGATTAAGCAGCTATGAAAATTCAATATGGTGAGAAGAGGGGGGAAAAAAACAACAACAAAAAGGAACATCAGCTGCAACAAATTCATCTCAGCAAATGTATGCATGGCAAATCCCAAGAGGCAGTGTACATGGTAAACAATGTACCGAACCTTCATTCCTGAGAGAACACACGCATGTAATTGCATACGGTGTTGACATGTACCAAAGCCCTTGCTAAAAAGCTAATTAGTGGCAGACAGACATTGGCCCTGCATGTGTTTGTAAACAAAAAGTAGAATGAAAATGAGACGTCTGTGCCTCCTAATTAATTCAGCTGCCTTCAATCAAATGTCTTTCTGGCCTACATCTCTGGCCCAGTCCCATTGCACCCACCTTCAAGGTCACTTCATAAATAGCCAATAAACACATTAAAAAAATAAAAATAAAACTGTAAACATCACTCGCCCAGACACTCCCACTCCGCTCCTCATTCACTTTCATGTCTCAGCCCACGCTGGAAGTCAGTATGAATATCCTGTGATGGAAACAGTCTTTCAACTTAGAGATGTTAATGTTTTATTTCACTGGACCATTGCATGATCCTTTAGACAGATTATTTAATCCCCGTAAAGCTAAAAAAAAAATGAGAATCTAAATATAAAACATTCGGAAGCCCTAAAATTAAGCAAAATCTTTACGTCATTATATTCAGAGACTGTGTTTTATCCAGCGTAGTGTCTAAGTAGGTGTTAAAATGAGATAAACCCAGAATTAGGTAGCAAAACATTTGGCATCCATTGCCATTCAGGCTGCCTCAATATATTTCCCATATAGCTTTCAAAAGCAGCAGAAACAAAATCCTTGCTATTTGCTAAAGGAAACTTGAGACTATGGCATGACCCCAATTAAGATGAAGATCTTCAAGAAGTGGAAAACTCTCATGGAAAGTGTGAACTCTAAACTGTATGCAAATATACTCATAAAGGATATCTGTGATCTACAGTACATTTTGAAAATGGTTATGCAAAAAGTGTCCTATAGACTATATCAAAGTTGCATAAAAACATCAAATGTAGGTTCAAAAGCTTCAGATCCATTCTAAACCCACTTTAATGCTCAAGAGTCGGCAGAAAGTATTCAAATTCAAATTAAGAAAACTGTCTGATGGAAGTTAGTCTTTCATGCTGCAGAAAAGTAAATGGAAACTAACACTGTACATTGAGTGAGAACATTTTAGATTAGAAAATGTTAGATATGGTTGAAGTTATGAAGCGCAAAAGAATGCAAAAAGCCTGACGATCAACATTATCTGCCTGGTGTTACATTATGTTTAACCAGTCAAAGGATCACTGAAGTTATTGGGATTAATCCTCTGGGGACATCAAATATCCAAACCAAACAAACATAATTTTATGGCGTTCATGGCAGTCCACAACAGTTGTTCACTTAATGTAAAATTAATGGTGGTGCTAGAGGAAAAACCATTGGATCTTACAGTCCTTGCGATTCATCCTCCAGGGACCATCAACATAAAAAAATTCTCAGCAATCTAGTAGTTGCTGAGGTATTTCAGTCTGGATTAAAGTGAATTAAAATAAAGTGTCTGTCTGTGAACTGATCCACAGACTTACTGTACTTCTCAGTACCAAGCGCCTGCAGAAAGTACTCAATTTTAAATTCAGCAAAAACTGTCCACAAACTGATGGAAGTTGGTCTTTCATGTTTCACAAAAGCAAATGGTCACAAAACATCCAAAATAAACAAACCAAATTTTATGGCATTAATGGCAGTCCATTCAACGGTTTTTCAGTCAAAACATGTCAATCAAATGGTGATGCTGGAGAAAAAAGACTCAGAATCTTCAAAGTAATTAGGATTCATCCTCTGGGGACCATGGATGCACACATTTCTCTGCATCTATGCAATAGTTGGTGAGGTATTCGATTTGGATCAGAGTGGTGAACTGATCCATCGATGGACCAACATTCCCAGAGCCAAGTTAGCAAGTTAACTGTCTGCAGAAAGTGCTCAATCTCAGACAGATTGCGTGCAACACACTGATGGAAGTTACTGATGGAAAAACAAACACTTTACATTTAGTAAAATTTCAGATGATTAAAAAAGATGTATATAGTGGCAGAAGTAGTAACAGCAAAGATGTGCAAGTATATGTATGGCCTGGGTTTCAACATTATCTGCCTGGTGTTAAATTACACTTAAAAGGTCTTTAAAATCACAAAAGTCATTTGGATTAACTCTCTGATGACTCAAAACATCCAAACTCAACAAACTTATTTGGCATTCATGGCAATTTATTCAGCAATTGTTCACTCCAAACATGTCAACCTTGTTGTCAAGTCAAACTGGAGCTTCTGACAGTTGAGCTAATTAATGTTGCAAGAGGAAAACAGGAGAGATATTCAGCATTTAGGCCGAAACCTCGGCACCAACCAGCGCTGCCGGAGCACTTTGAAGCGATGCACACAGGAAGCGGTCCATAAGCTAACAACAACATGCTAACGACAACTCGCCAGGAGAACATACAGTTTCTAGCTGGTTGTGATGTGCGGTTACGACTGCGCAGAGCTGATGAATCTGCAGAGACCAGAGAGGCATCCGATAAGACGCTGGACTTTAAATTACTGTGAGAGACTTTACGCCGCGGCTCACTGGTTTAACTCTTTACTGACTTCAATGAAGTGTGTTAAGCGATAATACTATTTGTTTATTGTAAAAACATTCACACAAATTGTCATGTTTATCGAGTAGAAGCACAAGAGAGGTGATTTATTGTTAGCTGTTACGGACATGCTCCTGGTTCACTTTTGGTCATGGTAAAGTGAGGATTGTTGTACTTTTAAAATAGTATGTTGCAAAGACTTTTACATACAGTTATGAATTCATGATAAAGGCTGTTAAAAGTAACTGCATAATTTGATATTTATTTATATAAACATGGTTAAAAATATTTGTTAAAATGCAATAATTAAAATACATTAAATACAAAATTCATTCATTTTCTCATGTTAAACTTAAAAATAGTAAATATTTGCACTTTCAAGTGTAGAATCCGCAAGAAAAACATTAAATAACTTGACACTCATGGTGGTGCTATAGGAAGAACCATGAGATCTTCAAATTCTTTAGGGTTCATCCTCTGGGGACCACCAATGTAAAAATAATTCTCAGCAATCTATCCAGTACATGTAAAGGTTTTTCAGTCTGGATCAAAGTGGTGAACAGATCCACCGACTGACTGATGCTGAGTTTCATCAGTAGTTCCCCTCAGCTCTTGTTATTACATAACACTTCGTGTCGCATTGAGGCCACTTGGAGAGCACAGACAAAGCAGGCAGGGAAACGCCGAGAATTGGAATGCAACGCACTTTTCCATGTACACTTTGAGCCCAAACTATCATCGACCGACCACCAGTAACAACCATCAGCAGTAACCAGTATGCCTAACGCTGTGCTACTTTGTAAAATCATCAGAAAAACCTGCAGACTCACTTTAGTGAGGCAGAGCCGTCTTCTAAACATAATTGCAACACGTTGGTAAGCACTTGTTAATTAGCTACATCAGTTCCTGATTTAGAAATTTCTGTTTGTGAGCTGTATCATCATTATCATAATTATTACGGCTACAGGTTTATGACATTTTTAAAAACAGGATTTTTTCCATACATTTACAGATAATGTACAATATAATAATAAAAGTACAATAATCAAAGTACATATTAACTGCAATTAGAGTGACATTTTTCAGTAAAATTTCAAGTCATCAATGAGATGTTTTTAGGAAATTATCTGCTCATAGGTAAGTGAACTTATACATATGTAAGCCTATTATATCTATAGAAATGTGTTAAAAAAATGAAACTGAAAAGCATGTTAGACAGTCATGTATTCATATTTTTTATATTTATTTCTCCCAATGTATTTATCCTCTCCTTCTGAAGTGATAAGCAAATAGTTTTACATTATTTCCACCTAACGATGGACGTATTTTCTTGCATCAAATGCACAACTGCAATGCATTATAGGTGATATACAGTAAACCTCTAGAGTGACCATCACTGTTGACTCGCTCCCTCAGCCCCTCCATCCCTCGATCTCACCAAGTTCACTTCATTTTTTCAGACAAATGGAACAACACTTATGATGGAGGCTGGGATTCCCCCGAGGGCAAGCGCCCAGGGGAAGTCAACGAGGGCATGTTCAACGACTAATGAAACGCAGCCCGACATTCCCAGTTGGCAGCAGGGTAAACACATGTTGGGCATATGACAAGAATAGGCAGATGCGGTTAGGCTGTTGCTGGTGGGGAGAGGTGAATGATGATGAATTCAACAGTGAGCTCTGCTCTCATACGTTTGTCTGCACATATTTCATATCCTTTGTTTGTGGATCAATGAGGTGAATTTTAGCAGAAACAGTAACAGAAATTCTGCTAATCAATATTAGCAATGCTTATGTTTGTTCATTTTTTGTATTAGTATATACCCCACCATGGGAATATTGATTTAATTTAAAGTACTGTTCAGGCTCACTGGTGAATAAAAGCCTGGAGTGCAGATCTGTTGGTGTTTCATACTAAATACACAAGTTCTGTGAGTAGTGTTATATAATACTGCATTGATGTACACACAAAACCTCAAAGACTCATTGTGCTGAAAACTGTGGATCTGAGAAGAGAAGGAGAAATACCCCGAGAATGATATCTGTATTTAAAGAAGTGTGTAGGAATTAGTGGTGAAGACAAAAACTTCTCCCATTTGCCAAGTGTGAACTCCCAGTTAAAATTCCTTCAGTGTTCATTGTTCATTGTACTGTGAGCTGAATTATCTGCAGAGCTATCTTTCTTTTAGCTAGCCCAACACCTGCTAAAGTGTGCTCTGATAACTGAAGATCCAGACGTTCAGAAGGGTTTTAGTGGGAGTCGAATTATCTGCAGGTCTCTCCCTCTCCAAAACAAACAGACACAGTGATTCAACTGTTAAAAAAACAAAGAAGCCTTTTCACTTTCACAAAAATTTGTGTTTTTCCACAACGCAGAGGTGCTGCTTAGTATGGTGGCTAACACGAAAAAGTGAATGGCCCTCTCTGGAGCCAGTGTTTGGTTTGCTCGTTCTACACTGCAATAGAAACATGGCGGACTCCCGGGATGACGATCTGCTCCCTGGGCAACAAAAACATGGTTTTGATGGTAACAAAAACAAGCCGATTCTTATTTTTTCACATAATTATACACTAAGGAAAGCATAAGTATAAAATTATTTTTGCCAATATACCCCTCAGAATCCTACACACTCAACCTTCATATAAGAATCAATATTTTATCGTTCCATATTCTATCTACATTTAATGATGAATGCTTAGACAATATGTATAATGAATATTTCAGTAATAATAACAGCAGCCACTTTTCACAGGCTGTCCTTGGAGAAGGTCTGCATACGTATACATGGGGGAAGAGTAGGTGTCCTTGTTGTAAGAGGATTGAATAAGCAACCTTTTGCAGACTAGGTGGATTGCCTCACCAATGTGCCAAACAGCACTACAAAGAGAGATTGTATCAGTCAATGCCATGCTGGTCATACAACTCTGCAAACAAAAGAGGCGCACAAGTGAAAGGACATAGAGTTATAGTGACAGTGGAGTACCATTATGGCAATATGCGAGTTCTGCCTCCAGGAATAAAGCCAGCATATTTCTCGTCAGCACTCCTCACTCTGTTTGGTCGATGAGGACAGGAGACATTTTATAACATACTGTATGCAGATTTAATATATATGTGTGTGTGTGTGTGTGTGTGTGTGTATATATATATGTATATGTATGTATATATATATATGTAGGCATAGTTATGTAATGTCTGCTACACTTTAGTGACATGAAGGGGAGTAAATGCCTCAGATCTCATTATTATTATTATTATTATTGTTGGACAGATTTTTCACGCGACAATTTGAACACAAAATAAAGTCGGGATACATTAACGAAACATTCTCAGTTTCATGTATAGATGGTGTTTCCATTTGGAAGCACTGATTGTCAGTTAAATTTGAATTAAAATTCACAGCTGGACTTCTAAATGTGCCAACTTTCAATAAAGGCCCAACAAATAAACACGTCACATGGATCAACATTAACAAGCATTATTGTACTAGATATGACTTTGCCACACACTATTATGGATTTATCTCCTAATGTCACACAGTGCCATTTGCTTTCTTATTTGTTTTTGCTTTTTTTCGAAACCCTAAGATGAATAAAAATTACCCTTGGTTCCTTTTAAAGTGGACCAGTGTGCTGCGGTAGAAATTACAAATTAACATAACAAAACAAATCATTGTAAAGGAACTGTGAGGTAAATGGAGATTTATAAACATGTAAATTACTGTGGGTGGTTACAATAACCGGGTCACCAAACAGTATAATGCAATCTATCACAGTGGAAAAATAACAACTACAGCAAGCATTTGTAGAGCACGTACATAATAAAGGACTATCATGTCCATGGTTGAGAAATTAGTGGCCCAGGTTTTCTGTTTTTGGGCTGGTTTGTGTTTTTACGTTTAGGCACCATATTTATCTTGCATGAGGATAAAAGTCTTTGTTATATTTTTTATAATATGACAGGTATGTGTTTCTATTAGATAACAAAACTGAATGCATCGGTCTACATGCAATTCAACAAAGGCCCAACACCACTGCAGAGAGTGGTGTTAATTCAACTGAAGCTCTTCAGTAACTGCCTCGAGGGCGCTCGAAGGAGAACTTCTACACTTTAACAGTTTGGTGACAACAATAACAGTTTAGCTTGTTCGCTTACAACTTTTATATCTATAAGCCAAACAAACACAATGATGAATGCCATTTATGGACTGACAGGTAGGGATGTAACAGTACACAGAGGTCACGGTTTGGGTCATAACGCAGGTTTAGAGCTGACTTGAACTAAATTCGGCCCTCACATTTTTCCTCCAGTCCAGGATTGGACATGATGGAAAATGTGGGCGTCACTAAAATATCAACTAAGGCCGGAGATGTAGTTGCTGTTTAAGCTTGTGTTCACATCTGCTCTGCCTCTTCAATGCCCCTCCTGTTTATATGCATCCTGCATCTCACTTCCGCGTCCCGTTAATTTTTTTATGATGCTTACAGCCAGTGTGCCAAAACAACACAGAGGGCACATGACAGCCATCATGCGTACGTGCATGTATAGTTAACAGCAACTATAGCTCGGGCCTTAAACGCACATTCACCTGCATCTCAACACGATTACATGACTCAAAGCTAACAGTAAGTATAAAGATATTCACATGTATCTCATCAACACCAGTTTTACATTACATGACGCAGGTACACTCAATTAACATTAAGATAGTATATTAACTCATGAGATACAGAATAATTCACCAGTATCATCCCTCAACGTTACTCTGTCCTCCTCTTAATGTGGTGTGGACCGCTGATATTGTCTTAACTGCAGCTACCTGTACAAAGATATTGCAGCATCAGCCTCAAGTACTTTTTTCTTTTTGTCTCTGACCTTCTCCGCTCCACATTTCATTTTTTAGCTCCTTTATTCATCTCATTTGTATTTAAATACCAATTACTCCACTCTGTCTGTCCTGATTTCATTTATTTTCTGCCTGGCATCTAACATTAAATGATGGACTGATCCACTTAAAGGGATGGGGGTAGCTGACGACAGCTAGTACAAGTACCACTGGTGCCTAACAACCAAATGTTGCATAAGTGCCCTCTGTCGCCTGTCAGTGCAACTATCTTAACTGATGCTGTTAAAATTGTAGGAAAAAAAAAAGATTGATGTGTGGCAGTCATCAGCCTCCCTGGACAACCTGCCGGTCTATAATTATCCTGAACATCCAGATGGCCAGTTCAGCCCTGCAGTTCGGTGTGAGTTCGGTACAGCAAACCCCCCCCCAAATCTGTATCAGGTTACGTTTCTTTTCAACAGGCTATAAAACTGAGAAACATCTCTGACCAAGCTTTGAAACTGAAAATACAAATTAGATTAATTTAAAAAATATAAACAACAACATTAGTAGAAGTGTTTCAGTTGGCTCCACCTCAAATGCCAAAAGTTTCACTTAAGCCCCATTCTGCTTTTGCATCTAGTGTGTGCTTGATGGCAGCGGGTATGAGGGGTTTTCCTCGTCTCAGTGATCGCAACATCTGGTTGATGTTGCTGAATGAGCGTTAGCATGTTGGCTCTGTGTATCATATCCCCTACAACAGGAAATTAACCTTGACACACTCCCCTTGTCTTCTGCACAACTCTCTCTGTGTTGCTGTTGTAGTTGACCAGGACCCCGCAGGCAGGTCTTCCAGATCAGCGTTTCATTTGTGCTCATCATCGTGTCACTGACTCTCACACCACTCAGTTTATTGTAATAATCTCAGTATATGTTGCTAATAGCATACAGGTAAGTTTTTGGGTGGAACTCCAGATTGTGAAATTTGGTTCCCCATTGTGGGCATCAATCGACATACTGTGTATTCTGCATGTGTCTGAACCGTGACCCTCATACCGTGATGATTCGGTATTATGCAAGCCATTACCGCCCTACTGACGCGCAACAAAAGTTTTGTTGTTAAAGGCTCTGATTGACGCCACTCTTATGCCCGCACAGTAGGGGTGTGCCATATCATATAGTTCACAATAATACCAATATAATTTTCAGTATGATTAAAAAACATTTTTAAATCATATTGTGATTATGGCAATATCTTTTTGTTTTCTTTTTGTTAACACTTGTGTTGCATTTGTATGCTCCTAAAATCAATAATATATTAATATATTTGTTTTCATAATTCTTAGTATTTTGACATATCATCAAGAATAGCATTGTTGCAAAAATACCCTTAAATATTATGATATTATTTTAGAGCAATGTCACCCACCCCTCCTAAGCAGAGGATTCAGTAGTAGGACTGATCGGGGAGCAGATAAACACTGAAACAACTCTTTAGTTGCTTTCTTCCTGTAGCGTTAATGAGTCGTCTAATTGTGATTTCAGTATTACCTCAGATGGCGTTACCACGGGGGACAGACCCTATAATCGCTACTTCCACAGACCACTTACTGACATATTCACACTTGAAGGAGTACCATGTTTGTGTCTTGGGTAAATGTATGCATTTACACCATTTCAACATCTGGTTAGAGTGTGTCTCAAACCATCTTCTGTCTTGAATGCTTCTTGGCTGCATTTACATTGTTAGAGCTTGTTGCTACGTCTACGCTGAACCTCTACCTGTTTCTGTCTGTTGGTTTGAGCATGTTCAAGTTTCACTGCCACAGCGGTTTCTGCCTCTCAGCCTCTTCCCACTCCTGAATCTTTTTCTCATTTTGAACCTGTCCACCCCTCTGTTCCTCTGCTGCCTCAGACTCAGTCTCCTCTCCTCACTTGGCATGTCTCAAAACCACATTACAGCTCGTTTCTATACAGTATGTTAGCCAACTATTTATCATCACAGTACGGTTTTAGCAGGTAGCAAATGAGACAAAAAAGAGTGGTGGAATGTAACTAAGTACATTTACTCATGTATTGTACTTAAGTATGAATTTGAGGTACTTGTACTTTACTTGAGTATATTATTTTCATGCAACTTTATACTTTATACTAACAGGCAAAACAGGCAATAAATGATGTTCTAATCATCACAGCCATTTTTTGTTACCTGTAAAGTGCATGTTTTTTACATTAATAAATATTAGGGGTGTACCCGACTCAGAATTATGCCGGACAAATCAGATATGGCAGTTCAATACGAATATTAAACTATTTGTTTTGTTTTCTCATGTGATGTTTTAAAGTGTGAATGGGCTCCACAGGGCATTCAGTGTGACAGCAGCATTCACATCATACAGTAAACAAGCGAACTGCGAACACGATGTATTCTGAGCTGTAAATTCACCCCCTCTCCACTTTACGGTGAGGTCTTTCTCTCCCTCCGTGCTGCTTCCTGCATGTCTGCAGCTGCAAAGAGTAGCATGAAAGTCAAGAGTGCTCACTCTGCAGCAAAATCGTACTCTGTCTTTTTGGCATTGTTGCATCTCTAGTTAACACACTCCATAATCTGTTTAGAGTTTGTATGTGCTTTAAATTTGGGACACCCCAGTTAAATTTCGGATAACTTAACCCACTCACCTGCCTGCTAAGTTATCCCCAGTTCCCTTATCTACTTCCCAGAACAGTTTTCAGTACCGTTTTTTTTTTTTTTTTTCTAGATTGCTTATGTTGGAAAGATGCCATTCAATATCAACTGGCTATTTCTGCCTTCCTGTTTGCCTGTTATGTGCCCGACACCTGCTACCTGCTCAACACATTTAGTCCACTTTTTTCATCATTGTGTTAAAAGGAGCATTTAAATTGAGCTAATTGCTTTAAAATAGAACATTTTAAAGGTTAAACCAAAGCAACACATTTAACTCCTTTTCTCTCCGCCTCGCTCTCTCACTCACACACTCACTCACACCACTGACTACGTGGAGGCTAGGGGTGTGTTGGTGCGCATCATTCAGCGTGACCTTTAGTTCTGCAGAAGCCGTCACTCCATGTGTTGATAATTGAGTTGATCTCATTAAAGTGGGAGACCTCCCACCTCGCGGATCACTCCCTCATCAGCACTTTAAGTGTTGTGAGGCAGTTAAAGTGGAGGACATGTTAGCGGGAAAAAACTACCAAGAAAACAATGGGTGTAAGTGGGTGTGTGTGAGTGTTAGGATCAGATTTTATTGTCTTATTGTACAAAATGACTATAAATCTGAATGGGTTTTAAAAGGGTCGTTGATTAATTTCCAGTGACTGTGTGACATCAGGTGACTGTTTTTCTCCCCTCAACTCCTTTTGGGGATAACACTGGCTTTTAGGACTCCTGGGGCTGCCTCCTCGCAAATCTGCTTATTTGGACCAATTTCAGAGTATCAATCCTTTGAAATACATCACCAGTCAACCTTTTTTTTTTACAAAATAAATAAATAAAAACTGATTGTGTTATGTTAGAAAGGGTATTGTAATGACCACATCTATTGCATCAGCCACTTTTGCTGGACCACAGAATGAGAGGCCAGCCCTATAATTGCAAAAGTTTGACCGTGACTGATGACGTTACGTCACTGGTTGGTGTTTCCCCATTGGCCGTTGCTCTTTTGAAATGAATAGGCACTGACAGAGCCGTGGCAATGCAGACACCCTGTTTAATTTTGTAAACTTAATTCCCTCTCTCTCTGTGGATTGAAACTTTTTTTCAATTTCACAGATAAGAGACAATAAAATGTGAAGACATTAAAGCCCCCACAGAAAACCCCAGTAATGAGCCCTAAAATACGGAAATCCGTTATCATTTCAGCACCTCTGGGTCCCTCGTCTCAATGTCAATGGGTTTTTGGTTGGAAGCCTGGAATGAGGTCTGTGGTTATCACAAGCTTCAGAAACTTTCATGTTTGTGCTAAGACATCAAATACGTCAGTAAATACCCCACTTGTGAACTTTGAAGCTTTTATGGGAACAGGTGGCTAAATGAGACTACAGAACATCATCATGCTGAGCCTCACCGAGCACGGCTTTACAGCCTCACAGCTGTGGCAATGTGACCATAGTGTAGTTTGTTTTAGCCTAACAATAGGTTTTTCCTCTGGTGATTGTATTTTGTCTTTTAAATCTTTAAAGTAGTGATCATTTGTGGAGATTATCTTTTGAACAAAATGTGTACGTTTCATAAACATTTGTTCACCATAGAGCTTGTTTTCTGCAATAATTCAAAATCCAATGGAAAAATCCCATAGGCTTTTTGACAAGGGAATCAGGGCACCGTTGGCTTCCTACAGAAAAACGTTCCTTGGGCACTTTATAAAACTAGCACTTTAAGTCTTGTGTGTGATTTACTGCAGCTTTATATGAGTCAGTCTGCTACCTGCCAGGCTAACTTATGCAATGAGAAATGTTAGGTTTACAATAATTATTATTAATTATTATTAGCATGTTGTACATGTGTACAAGTGTTTTGTCAGTGAACCTTGTAAGTAGTAATGGAGCCAAATTTTGTAACATTACCTTTGTTAAATGTTGCCATTGTTCCCAGCTTTATATGACATGAGGGAAAGTTTGCAAATTTAGGCAATGTAAAATGGCATAGGCTTATGCTAATAACATTAGCATCATGGATTTGAAAAAAATCTGGAAATTAAAATTGTTAAATGTCGCTGTCCCCAGCTTGATGATACTAGAGGAAAGGCAGCTAGCATTTCACAGAAACTCAACATCATGGTATAGAAACCCCACCTCAAACTTGCCTGTTGGCAGTGCAATTGCAGAATGACCCTGACACACCATCACACAAGTACTGACGCTCACAACGATGTAAGCCACTTGCATGGTTACAACTATAAATCAGACTTTACAGAGTCAGTGAGCCAATCCTCTAGTTTTAAACTGACCTTTCAACTTCATGTAAATGCACACCAGAAGAAAAGGAGTTTTCATATTTGCTATGAATACACTGACATGAATCTAATATGCACTGTACAAAAAGTTGTTTAATGTGGAGTTCCTCATTAAAAATCTTATAATTTGATAGTTTTCTGACTTGTGCACCTGCAATGTGGGCACAGATGGTGTGGCCTCTCTTCAGCCCTGTTAGTTGTCTTGTGATGCACAGGAAACACATTTACACAGTAGTCGCCTGGCTTGTTTCAGGTCCCAGTTTCCCCCAGGGCTGCGCTTAACAGTGACTGCATCCTTTTGTTCTCATTATTGGGCCATCAGCACACCATCATCGGTGTAGACTCTCCACCCCCCACAAACCAACAGCCTAACCCTTTAAATCAACTATTAAATATGTACTACAGCCTAAAAATAACCCAATATTAGTCTCAGTGCAGCCAAGAAAACAGCTTTGTTAACAATTAGGAAAAACACAAACACAAGTTAAGAATTGTATACATTTTGGGATATAAAAAGGCAGATTAAAAGATCTTTCACAGCTAACAAAAAAAGCTGTGTTAGCTGCTAATTAATTGGCATTCAACCTAATATGAGCTACCTTCTATAGCACTGTTTAAAAGTGAGACTTCCTAACATCTGCATCTTATTCTCTGTACTCGATGTATTCAAATGTGCATGTGAGAAACGGCTCATTTGCTTGTTTATGTGTAGGTTTATGTACTGGGATACAAAACACTTCTCTATCTTGATTTATCTGGAGAGGGTGCTACAAAAGAAGCTTTGGACTCTAATGTTTTCACCACCTGAGGCTGGGCACACAGGAACTACTCAATTACTTCAGAGCCAGGCAGTTTGTTGGCACTGATAAGCTTTTAAGTAACTATAGAGATGTCCAGTTTAACTCAGGAAGGGCTTTTTATTGACACTTTTATTGACAACAAAAAGAAGGAAGCAAACTGTAGATTAGTACTGAATTGTGCTGGGCGCAGTGCACAACCACATGCAGTGAGGGTCAGGACCACAATATTGTAACTCAACTACCCTGTGAGCCCAGCCAAGAAAACCTGACGAGACTCTGTGAAGTCGAAAGATGGTAGAAAAATTTGTCTCTGCTAAAACTAGATTAACCGCCTTGCAATTGTGTGCCTCCACCAACCAGTCAAGTTGTAGTTACAGTTGATATCTATGTCTATGCCATGATATTTTACAATGCCTCAAATACACTATGGATGTTTTTGCAAAGAAGCTACAGTTTCTGGAATATGAATGTTTCTGCAGAACATTATTATGTCTATTTGAGGTTGACTTTTGAACTATTGGATACATAATGTCATTACTTAAATATTTTCCATTACTTGACATTTTTGTGAAATTTTGTCAGAATTCAGATTTCATCTTCAGATTTCCTTAATTTGTCATTTTCATGATGCACTTCCATAAATAAGAAAAATGGAATTATGTCTCTCCTAAACGACAAAAATGACCACAGTGACTTTGACCTTTGACTTCCAAATTCTAATTAGTTTATGTTTAAGTCCAATTGAACATTCATTTAAAATAACATTTTAAAAAATGCCCAAAGCATTATTAAGATATCACATTCACATAAAAGATGCAAATGCAAGGTCACAGTGACCTTGACCTTTGACCAAAAAAAGCTTATCAGTTCTTCACTCATTCCAGTGGATGTTTTTGCCAAATCTGAAAGATCTCCCTCAAAGCCTTCTTGAGATCTCGTGTTCACGACAATGAGACGAACGCAAGGTCACAGTGACCTTGACCTTTGACCACCAAAATCTTATCAGTTCTTTGTGATGTTCAAGGGGATGTTTCTGCCAAAATTAATTCCCTTAAGGCTTGTTTGGGATATCACATTCATGAGATCCCATTGATCTTTGACCACTAAAATCTAAGCAGTTCATCCTTGAGTCTAATCAGACATTAATGCATGATTCAACAAAATTCCCTTGTGTTGTGTATAGTACGGATGCACAATCCAAAAACACAATGGCTCTGGATTCAGCTATTGCAGGCCAAGAGACATTAAAAATAGCTCCTATCAGAAGTGGCAAACAAGTCAGCCCTATCACTAAATTCCTAATTCCCGTATTGTCCCAATGTTAACACAGAATCAATGAGGTCTTCACCAAATGCAGAACCAAAACACAAAAAGGCAACAAAACACATGACAAATGTCCTGAAATTTCGCGCAGACGAAATCTAATTATCCCACAGAGACCACATAAGATTAATGGACGTCACCCCACCACAGAGCTTAAAGCACTGCTTAAAGTTTTTGCTTCGAGATTGCTGTCATAAAAAGCTCTAGTGGTACACACAAGGCAGTAGCTCCTGTTTTAAACTCCTACATGAACATCTACTTCACTCATAAAATCATTCATCCAAGTCTAAAACATGAAACATGACCAATAACTTAAATATCTTCCTAGTTTTCAAATAGGGCCTACAAAATAAAGTTGGTGGATAACAGCTGTTATAAAAATCCTTCCATCTTTTATTCAAACTGTTTTTCCTCTTCAGGGTATCAAGGGACTGGAGACTATCCCATCATGAATTGGGTGAGCACACACTGGACTAGTTGCCAGTCTATCACAGGGCTAACACATATAGACAAACACATTCACACTCACATTCCCACCTACGGGCAATTTAGTTTCCGATTCACCTATCTTGCATGTCTGTGGTTTGTGGGAGGGAACTGAAGCACCCAGAGAAACCCCACACAGACGGGGTGAGAACATGAAACTCCACACTGTTTTTGTTCAAATATTGTGTTAAAGTATCAAACTATTGTTATAATTCAAATCAGTCACTACAGAACTTGTTTTAGTGACTTGGATCTATTGGCATTGTCTGCCAGGACAGGCCATGAGAAGAAAATACAATAAATATGTCAGTTTGTTTGATTAATAACAAACTTGAATCTGATTATTATCATTTATTAAGAACTGTAGTGCCAAGCTTTGCCAAGAAATTACTTGAAATATTGAGGTGTATTTGTAAACTTTTAGGGCTTAGTGCCAGAATTGAGGTAGAAAAGCTGGAAAGCATTAGGAAACTTCTTTATCGTTTATTTTATTTTTGTTTGTCTTTTCTTGGAATTTGTAGACGAAAAAGAAAAATATAGTATAAAACCAGTCTTTTCCTATTAAAACATGCTATCTGTCAACTTTTTAAAACACACCTCTCAAAAGAAAAGTGGTAAAACACACTTTGAGGAATTGTACAGCACCCACACTAAAGTTGGTTAATGTATGGATGTGTTGAACAAATTCAAATCAGTTGTTTAAAAGAGCATTGTGCAGGATTTAGTGGCACAAAATGGTAAGAATTACTCATAGCAACCAGCTGAAACTGAAACAATGAACACTGAGGAAATCCAAACAGGGAAAAAAAGGTTTCATTTTATATTTTATAAGGAGCTGCTTTTCATTTTATGTGCTGCTAAGAAGACACGCAAAAAACAGAAAAAGGTCCACACCCTTGCAGCTTTTATTGAGCTACTTACAAGTGATGTTTCAAGCTAAGATAGCTCGAAACATCACTTGTAAGTAGCTTGTACTTTGTGTGGGTCCAGCACCTTTTCTGAATGTTTTATGGATGTGCACATTTTCTACCCTTTTCTGCTAAAAGGACACCCCAGAAGCTGGGTCACTGCGGCATAGCTTCATCATTGTTCAAAGTTAAAAGACATCATACTTTGTTTTCATAAATAAACAAATTAAAATAACATACTATTTTTAGAAATAAAATAAAGAATTTTTTTCTGAAAATATATCAAACCATGACACCACTGTATCGTATCAAACCAGTCCATTCATTTTCTCAATCATTAAATCCCTAAATCTTAATATATTCAATTTCTGCCAATATATCCCCCTGAATCCTACATACTGGACCTTCAAAACACTCCAAAGAAAATTAGTAAAATACACTTTTGGGAATTGTACTGCACCAATATAAAAGAGGGTTAATGAATGGCTGTGCTGAATACAACTAAAATCAGTTTTTTAAGGTGAGGGAAATGTTGGGATCATGGCTATATAATTAAAATGTGACTGCTGACTATGATGCAGAACCTGGGACACTGGTGTTGAAGGCAAACAGCCCTAGACAAAAAGACAATGGTATTCCCACAGACAGGGGTACATCAGTCACACATAATGAATTACATCTCAGAGCCACAACAACAATCAACACCTAACAATAAACATTGTTATTGTGCTCATGGCTAAATGTCAGCGCTGACTGGCATGAGAGGAAAATCCAAGACATGTAATTAAAGCCACAGCTCCACACCTCTATTTTAGTAAACATTGTATAGGCTATATTCCAGCATTGCCACTGCATGTTGAAAAATCTGGCACACAATAGCTACAAATTAACGCCATTTTTGGAGAAAGGTCAAGTTATATATGCACTCACTGGATAGTAATTTAAGGTTTGTTCTCAACTACCGACATTGGAAGCAGACAACAGGCCGATGATCACAAAAAATGTTAGCACTGAAAATTTCTGCAAACCACAGATATGTTACATTTGCAAGAAATTAATCAGAAACAACAGCTTTTCATGGAATTATACCTGTCAATGGATCACTACAAAACATCCATGTTTGTAGCCCAAAAAACTGATGAAAACACATCACTGAATGGCCAAAAGACATCCAAGTTTAGAGTCTAACTAGTCATTGGAAACACACTGACAGGTTGCAAAAACCACCCACCTTTGGAGCCTTAAAAGCCAATGAAAACACACGAATGGGTTGCTACACAACACCCACATTAGGACCCTAAAAAGTCCATGAAAACACACCAGCGGGTCACTACAAATCACCAACGTCAGGAACCTAAAAACACAATTAAAAACACACCAACTGGTCACTACAAAACACCTGAGTTTGAGGCCTAAAAAGTCAATGAAAACACATCAGTGGGTGGCTATAAAACACCTACATTTGGAGCCTAAAAAGCAAATGGGAACACTGCAATGACTCAGCAAAACCCAACTGGTTTTGGTCTTTGTTAGTTTCGAATATTGGTCTGCAGTTGTGTGCAGCTTAGAAGGCATCTCGCCAAGGTGGCCCGCTATCCACCGTCCCCTTCACCTCATGATGACAAAATCAGATCATATTCTACGTTAATTTACAAATGCTGATGTAGTAAGTATGAAACATGCAAATCTAACATATTCTTGGTTTGCAAAAAGTTACAATGCCAATATTTTATTCTGTCAACTGGGCTGCAAACTAATTGCTCATTGGCTTGGCAGTTTTCTACAAAATCTGAAATTACTGGTAAAGCCAGCAAAGTGGAAGATTTTGACTTTCATCAGCTGCTGTGACAAGTCAAAAAAAATGTCTAGATAGCCAGTGAACTTCACTTGGCCACATTTTTAACGCCTGCTTTGAAGTGCTCTCTCTCCAGCATATTATTTCTGCATGTTTTCACTAGTTTGACTCCTTCCCGTTTGAGGACAAGTTCATAGAGAACACTGTCAGGCTCTTCAACTTCAACAGTGAAGGGGGGAATTAATCTTTAGCTGAGGAGAACAGATCGGCGGGCGACAAAGCAGCACAGCCATTAGGGCTGCGGAGGAGGCCAAATGCGCTTGTGGTCGTAGATCGACGCAAATGACTGCGCCGGGGGGACGACAATTCCCCTCTGCTGGAGCTTCTGCTAGATGATCATTAGTGTGCCTGGTTTGATTGATATGGCACATTTCGGATGGCAGGTGGACGACTCATCTCAACATGGCAGTCCCCAGTGATTAATCTCATTTTAAGATGCATCTGGAGGAGTCGACTCAATCTGGATGGGCTGGTGTAAATTAAAGTGTATAATAATGCAGCACAGTCTGAGCTATTCCAGTCAGGCTAAAGTGGAATGTCAGTGTTTCACATCATTCAAGTCAACTGCCAGGGCGGACTGTAGGTCCTGATGAATGTATACAAAGTGGCACAAAGCGAGTGCCAGATTAATAATTCACCCTGCTATTGTGACACACAAATGTACAGTGTTGAGACACGAAGGTGGAAACAACATTGGGAATGATTCATTACAGTTCTTTTGCAGCGACGCGCCCAACACTGGCAGTGAATTGATGAAAGCTCTTGATCAGCCATCTTGAAATCAAACCTTTCAAGTATTTTTTACTTAAAGGTTGGGGCTGAGGGTTTAGGAGGTAATCTGAAGTAGGACAGGCGTGTTTACAGTTGGTTTACTGCATGGATGTGAAGCAGGGTAGTGCTGATAAAAGAGCATCTGTGGTCGGCAAAACAATTAACCTTGATAAATAAAGGTAAAAATACAGCAGCGGCGGATTAGGCACCCAAGGTTAATGGTTTGGGAGAGAACTATTTCTGCCCTCAGGAGATTATTGTAATTATAGGTTCTAGAGGATGTAATTCTAGAAGTGAAATGAGATGTTTTTTTGCTGAAGTCCCCATAATCATGGGACTGTAAAGAGAGGATAGAGAATCTCTTGATATGAAAAGCAGTATGCTCATTTCACACAGTCTTAAACGATTGGACTTGTTCTGAAGTCTTATTCAGCGGGGTTCAGTCAAAGGGCTCCAAGGCTGTAGAGTTCGGTGGTAACCATGGATTCTTTCATTCAGTTAATGCCTTTTGCTTGAAAGCGAAACACAGCCTGAGAACTCATTGTCCGCAGCAGATATTTAATTGAAACGAAGCAAGGGGGGTTGTCATTTGCACTCTCATTCTAAAGACTTTTACCAATATTGTAAAACTTTCTGTGGAGGGTTGATGTGAAATGATTTCTACTCTTTTATAACTATGCCTGCTGCTAGGAGAACTTCATATTGGGCTTAACAACCCTTTTTAATGCACATTTCTGTCCTGTACTGCAAATAGTAATGACAATCTGGCACTTTAGCATATTGTGGTTGTATTTTATTGATAGCTACTGAATAACAATCAGCCCCACTGCCAGAAGAAAATCATATGCAAACCAATAATACGCCACGTTTGTACATTTCATATGTATCATATCAACATTTCTAAAGTGACTTGCTTCTGATTACATGCATATGAGCTAGTTTTCTCATTGGGAAGTAGAGGGGACAGTGGATGGCATTACACCTAACGAGACAGCAGCCAAACACCAGATCACTGGAGACTGCTGTTTGAGACCAACAACACCAGTTGATTTTAGCAAGATATCAGGAGCATTTCCAGGGGCGATTGTGAATTGTAATATATGATTGTGCCACCAAAGCTAGTTGTCTTTTTAGCAAAACATTGGCAGCATTTTAATACGTTTTTGTGCCACCAAAACTGATATTTGGCAGAATTTCCAGCCCTGACAGTCCCACCAAAACCAGGTGCTTATTTGCGAGACATCTGCAGCATTTCCAGCAGCTACTGTGCCACCAAAACTGGGTATGTATTTTAGCAAGACATCAGTGCTATTTCCAGTAGATATTGTGCCACCAAAATTGGATTATTTTTAGCAGGACGTCGGCAGCATTTCCGTCCGTGATTGCAACATAAAAAGCAGGTATTTTGAGCCCAAAAGACATCGTTATCTTTTCCTAACCACAACCAAGTGTTGTGGTTAGGAAAGATAACATATCTGCTACATAATAATGTTCAAATGTAACATATCCATTGATTGCAGAAATGGCTAATTTGTTTTTCTCAAAATTGGGTTGTGACAGTAAACAAAAGAATGAAGCAATCATTAAAATACAAATAATTATCAGTTCATCCTGGATTTTAATAATCAAAAATGATGATGTTTCCCAACTTACAGACAGGGGCTTGCAATAGGGTGAATAATTATGAAAACACATATTTTGTGTTTTATATTTATTATTAAATTAGATAAATTTGTAGAGATCTATTTTCACCCTGGCATTACACTGGTCTACTATAAAGGATGACAAAAATCCAAAGGCTGAATATACTTTATGGACATCATGTATCAATTAAAAAAACAAAAAATGCTGATTTTGGAATCAAGATAAAACTTCAGATTATTAATGTAAAGTGAATTTTGGTAGCGCCATATCAGATAGACAGGACACACCAGCTTATGAATTAGGGCTTAAGGTATGTGTGTGAAATCATATTTCTTTCCCAAAATGTAACCTGTTGGTTTATGGGCTAAGACAATGTCAAAGGGTTAAATTTATAAATATATGTTGTTATTATTGGATACATATTGTTAGATATATGCTTGCAAATAATTCAAGAATTTGACCTATAGATGGAAAAAGTGGTATAGAGGCAACAAACATGAGCGTCACGCGTAAAAAAACGGCAGACCACTGTTTCTGAAGATGTTCTGCAGCTGACACGCAGCTCAGACGCGCCTGTCAGGCGCTGCTCAGGTGAGCAGTGTGCACGCTCTAACTTGATACATGAGGGCCGAAACAAAACAACATGCCTGGCGCTGCTCACACTCTCATTACAAGTCGATGCACGTCACATGAATCAACATATTCACGAAATCGATAACGTCAATTATGTTGACGTGTTGCCCCAGCCGTAAACTATATATATATATATATATATATATACACACACACATATATATATGCAAATATTGCATTACTAAAAATGTTTCCCCTGTTTTCTTCCTGTGTTTACAATTAGATACAACTGGTAGAAAAAGAAGAGACTTCAGACTGAGTTTGGATGAAAAGATTCCCTGTGTGATACTAAGTTCATCTTTTCTTTTGAATCTCGGTGTCGGCAGCTCTTTACATCGGGATCAGAGGTTGTGCTTTTATGTCAAGTGTATGCAGGTAAAGGTCTTTTTTAAATCAGCAGAAAACTCTCCGTGTTCTGTCTCTACTTGACCTACATGTCATGTTTTCACAAAGACAAACATCAAACACAGGAAAAAGTCTACAACTATTCCAAACACAAAGAACTATACATCCCTTTTATACATATTTCTTTGTCCAGTCTCTGTATTGCCCCCAAATAAATGTGGGGCACACAAAACCTTAGCTTCTCCTTACAACAATAAGAAATTCAATAGAGAACATCACAGACAAAATAAATTACCATACTGTTGACATTTCTCACAACAGTCTGAAAACTTAAAATTTGAAACTTTTTAAAGTTACTGCTTGTTGCAGGACCACAGAATAGGATTGCAACAGATGGTTCAGGTGTTCACATCCTGCATATACTGATAATATAGAGGACATTAATGTTGCTGGATAAAAAATGAACAAACATAAAATTGTTGATGGATCTAGTAACAAATGTCTAATTTATGATGATGAATTTCTAAATTGATGCAATGAGTTTTAAATTGTCCTCATGCAACCAGAGGGCACTGAACTCCCGCAACACATTAATGACAAGGTACAATTTAAATTTAAAGCTACAATATGCAACTTTTCGCCTTCAGGCAGAAATATACCCTTCTAAACCCCCAACCCTCGACGGGGCAAGTTCATGCCCCAACACTTGTCATTCATCCTGATGAGCTGTCGACTTTGAAACTGTATCCAGCCTGAAGCTGAGGTAACTGGCACCATAAAGCCACCACAGGCACTGAGATGAACGTCTGCAGAACAAATGTTGCACCTTTTTTTCTGTTCAGACCTTGTTCCTGTTATTCCATGGCTTATTGTTTCCCTGCATTGTTATTGTTGGCATGATTTTGCTGCATCAGAGCCATTACAGTCTCACCCTAATGGCTAAAACCCAACTCAATGGTATGATCACAAAACAGATTTAGACATCAATACTTTAAAATATAATCTAATATAAAAAGAAATCAGTCAGCAATAAGAGACAAAGTATCATTAACAGGATCTTACTGCAGCTTTCATTTATACCCACAAGCTAGAAAGTAACCAAAGATTCTTAATTGATTTTAGGGAGCCTACTAAAAACAGTTACACTCCCTCTACAAGAGGAGGTCAATACAGGCTAAGATGCAACACGCTGCCAATGGAGCAGTGTTCATTTCATCACAGAAACCCTTCCATCATGCCTCTGGCACACAATGGTAATCAATACACAGGGAGTAGGGAAGGTGCCCCTGATTGATCAGTGGGTCACAGTGGACGTAATCAATACAAAAGCTGACTGGATCACGAACTTTTCAAGAAAGTCACCATAAAACAGGTCATGTATTTGCATCTCTTCAATGTAACAGGGATCAGGCAGATCATTGTAAAAACATTTACTTCAACTGCCTTATAAATTAGGAAAAGGGGTTTATTTTGGTTACACTGGTGTCATATTGACGACAGACATTCACATTTTTAAGGGACTTCACACAGAGCATGGAGATAGCAGACAGCACAGTGAAAACAGGGTATGAAAAGCACTAACAGGACAACATGACAAAGATTTTTTATGTGATGTAAAGGTGCATGTTGTCCTGTTGTGTATCTGCATTGTTATCTCTGCCAGGTGTAGGCCTGGAGGGGACAATGTGTTTGGTTTGTGTCTGTGTGTGTGTGTGTGTGTGTGTGTGTGTGTGTGTGTGTGTGTGTGTGCGCGCGCGCATGCATGTGTGTGTATCTAGTTGTCCTTTGCTAATCAAGTACTGGACCAGTCAGCCTAACATTTTGTGCGTACATCTATGACTGAATGCTCAAGGATCTATTATGGTTGCGGTGATCACAATTTTATTTTATTTTTTTGGTTTAAAAAAAAAAACTGTCTTATTGACTGTTTCAGACTGCCATTGATTGCTGACTCTTCATTTATCTAGAGATAAATGAAGATTTCTATAGAAAAGTGTGGTCTCACTTTTAAGCGAAGAATCTGCAGACTAATTACATATCTGATATGTTATGATTCCCTAAAATTAGGCACAATATGAGATCAATAAATCTCCATTGTTGTTATCCTTGCTGCCATCCTGACTGTTACAAAGCCGCGTGGGACGATTCTACCGGCGCAGCAGCACAGCGATTTGGCTGCCATGGCTGTGAACTGGTATTATTCTGTTCCCCAAACACTGTCATACCACACCTGGAGCATTTCAGAGGAGTGTTTTGCCTGCCTGATTTTACTGACTTTCATATTTTGTTGGTTGTATCTTTATTTCACAGACAGTTCGGGTTAGACAGCGCCCTCTAGGACGTTCCTGAAAAGCGTTGCAGTGCGTCTGCTGGAATTGTCTTATAGCTGAGATCCGCCACCACTTAGCAACCAGAATGTGGACACCTGGCGAGGATCTGCACTCTACTGAGTGTACTTCTTAAGTTCAGTCTGTGATTTGAAAATGTAATCAAAACCAACCTTCTTAGTGTATTTAATGACTTTCTGTTAGGCCAAGTCCACCAGGATGCCTTCTTTTATTTATTTTTTAAAATGTGGCTGGTAGGAGGTCCCTAAATGTTGCCTTAGACTTAAAGTATGGTAAATATAACAAGTATAAGGCCACAAATCTGAGCATTAGAGGAAAAACTCTAAATTCCTGATATCAAAAAACTGACCATAAACAGAAAAGCAATGAAATGTCATGTTTGTTTACTGCTGTGCACAACATCTCTTTCTTGCACTTTTTGGATTTAATGTTGCTTCTGATGGTACTATATTTTACTAACAAGACTGACATTATAGATACCAAACCCGATTACTACAACCGAATGGACTCTTTTTTTTATTATCTTCTAATAAATTTTTATTTGCATTTACAGTTATTGTTCTCTCCAGTAGACTCTGATGGAGAGTTTTAGATATAAAATTCAGGAAATAGGCTGGCTGCAACATTTGTGCTGTATAATGGTGGAAATCCAAAATAAAACAAATTAAATACCTGGGGCCATATTCACAAACATTCACTGAGAATACTCTCAGAGAGCTACTAACTTAACCTAAAAAAATCTTGCAAGAAGTCCAGCTGAGGACTGAAAAGAAACTTTTATATTTGTGAGGAGTTGAGGTTCACCCTGTCGCTAGGTATGACATAATCTTTTAACAGATGTGATTGGTTGTCATGGATACAGTATGTCATTTAGTGAGCCTGCAAGGTTTGGACACCAAGAGGAAATTATATGTTTGTGTATGTAACTGTGTCTCAATATGAGACTAGCAGTGCTGTTTGTGTGATCACACTGCTGCACTGTAACATTTTTCCAGTTGCAAATATGCCATCATCACTTTACTTCTGGCATTATATCATTATTTCTTTGGGTGGGAGATGTGAGTACACCTCAAATAAGATTGAACATTATTCTTGCAACAGCTAATCTGTAGCATGTCATTAACTCATCCAGCATTTGGAGAATATTTCTCATACCTTTTTGTCTTTCCACCATTTTTTCCTTTGCTTGAGGAACTCTTTAGCCTCTTAAAGGTCCTCCTCCCTGCTCTTAACAGTGTTTTTTTCAACTTAAGTGTTCTCTTAGGGGCTAAGATGCTTTGTGAGTAATTTTTATTAGTCTTAAACTTAAGAGGACATTCTTAAATGTCATAAATCTAAGAATTTTCTCAGAATTTGGTCACTCGGGGCAACTCTCAGTACCAGGAAGCTTTGTGAATATGGCCCCTGATCACATATGCTTGTTAACCCTTTGAAACCTGGGCCAATTGGTTTGAGCTCTTTCAACAACATGGGGAGAAGGCAAAGAGCAACTTAACAAGAAATGGCCCAAAAAATGGCAAGAAATTAGTAAAAATATTAAAAAAGAATAAGCACACATAATATAAAATTATACAAATTACAAATATGGTTTTCTGGATATTTCTCCCTATATATTTAATATATATATGAAGTTTTCTCATATTTCCCTATTTGTTTTTCTATTTTTCTAACCATTCTTCCCTTTTTTTCCAACTAATTTTGAGGTAATTCTCTTGTCACCTTTTACTATTTTCTTGAAATTCGAGGGGCATTTCTTGCCAAGTTGGTCATTGTCTTTGATTTCCCCATTGTTTTTCAAAGAAATAAATGCTCTCAAGTTTCAAGGGTTGAATAGCTTTGTGAAAAGCATCCATATACAGTACAAGAAAACTGATGTCGATCCAGGTTTCAAAGGGTTAGTACTTCAAATAAAACTACATTAGTTATTGAACAAAAAAAACTACTCACCAAGTGTCAAGTGAGTGGTTAAAAATCCAAGGACTAATGGGATTAGAAAAGTAGAAATGGCAGATTTTAAAAATCAAACATGGTCTTCAAACAGCACAGCTTAGGGGCTCGTCTCAATGACTTTCAGGATCCTCTATATTTATTTCCATGCTCTCAGGTTGAGTAACTGACCTGAGGTATTCTGACTCAGTGCCTATTGTATTTGTTCAGTAGGACTGGATACTTATCAAATTGTGAAATAAGATTTTTGGATCAATAAACAAAGACATCCGTAATGTTTTCAGTAAGAGTGCACGAGTGTAGCTTGAAACAACTTTGATTTTCCCGAATCCTTTTTTTTATTGGAAAGTTGTGGAGGTGAGGTCTCATCTTTAAACCGTTTAACTTTTCTCCCTCTCTCCATTCCTCTCTACACACAACCGCCCTGCTCTCCCGCACATACACAAAACCACACACTATACACACAGCTAACGTGTAGTTCCTTCACAAAGGAGATTTTTTTTCTCTCTCGCAATTTCTCTCTGGGTTTTCGCTTTCAAATTCCTCTTGTGTGTTTTCTATCCTTTCATGGTAGGTTGAGCTTTTCAGGCATTGTCAGCCTTGTTTAAATTTTTAACAAGGGGGGGAAGAAACAAAGAGACTGAGACGGGGGTTAAGTCCCTCCTCAGAAATCCAAGGTATATTTCCCATGAAATGTTGTGCAGTGACGTGGAAGAGTCTTTGCCTTTTGTGTCCTCTGATGCCGTTTGCCCCTTTTAAGCAAACAGTGAACGCTATGCATGCTTCAGCTTTCACAGCACTGGTTGGTCTACCAAGAGCACTATGCTCAGGTGGTTTAAACTGAACTTCTCTAAATGTTTTTAAATCCACTTTAAGTTGGTTTCTTTTGTAGTAGTTTAAGGAGTATTTCACCCCAGAAGCTCTGACTGCGCAGTCAGTTTTGTAAGCTTAGTTTGCTGGTGCTCTAGGGTGATGAAATCTCAATAAAAGGAATTATGTTAATCAGTGACAATTTTCAGTTATGCCCCACACATGCATTCCTTGATTGAAATGTAATTGCGTAAAATCATCAGCGGAAGATGCTGATCATGGACGGCCCAACAGAAGCAGTGTTGTGCTTGGTGTCGTCTCCGACAAGGAGTCATCTAATTTTGTGACAGGTGTGAAAGTAATTGAACGCTGCCAGACATCAAGAAAGGCAGAGATTATGAACAACAACAGAAAACAAACACAGACAGCCATTCAAACCTGAACACTGAGTTTAGTACCAAACACACTTTGATTAACAAAGCATAAACTATGTAGTCTAAGGATGGTTTTGACATTTTTCATGAGCGGGGCAGTAGCTACTGCTCTTCTGAGGTCCTTGGTATAATTCAGGGGGTTTAACAATCTGAGATTACATTATTCAACTATAAACTTCGCTGATCCCAGGTTGTTTAGAGTAAATGCCTCAAAAGAAAAGAAAAAAAAGAATTTTATTCCTGGCAGTGTTTTCACTCAAAACCATCTTTGACAAAGACACAGATATTAGCAGTTACCTCTTTGTCAGCTGTGCTAAATTTAGTCTGAATTTATGCTCTACTGTCTATTTTGCAAGAGTTGGTGGTGCTTTTTGCGGCTGACACTGGAGAGTGATGGCTTGTGCCTTATTGGGATGAGGAAGTCAACTTACCAGTCTGTAAACACTTCTCGTGCCAACTTCTGTGAGCTAGCCAGGTCGGGGTTTTCAAATGTAAACATCTAGGAAAAGATAGAGAAGACGGGCATCCAGTCAAACACACATCCTGCTAGACATTGTAAAGGCATCTGAAAATAACCTGAATAACCTCCGTGCCACATTAGTTTCCTACAGGATATTGAGAACTGCAATATGCTCTGATTCACCAAAACTTGGCTGAATCCTGGACAGCCATTCAACCATCTGACTCTTTGTGTGTGCTTTGCAGTAAATAATGACTTGTTTGTCAGAGGGAACATGAGGTCCTGTACTGTTTCTGGATCACTGTTATACACCATTTAAACGTGGCTGCAGAGGAGGAGTGACCATGCAGCCATTTTGTTCAGGTCAAAATCTATAAAGAAATCATGACGCATGCCATGGACGCAAGAGATGGTGGCAAACAACAGACAGATTGTGCTAGTATGGCTAATAGGGTTGAGTACCAAATGAAGCACAATGGTATCTATATGGGTACTACCAAGTACCGATTCAAATCAAATCTACTGGTGCCAAATTTCTATACCTGACAGGTGTCTACTCCCTCACCCCTAAAGCTTGTTTAATATTTAAACTTTTGTTGTTTCAACTGATCTTAACGGTGCCTTTAATGTAAACAGTACTCAACCATTGTGGCTAAAAGTCTAAATTAATTAAAGAGATGGAAATACATTCTTATTAGTATCAGGACCAAACTTTGTAAAGCTGGTAAGAAGCCTGAAGGGACTTGGATCTCACCATTTCTAAAATCTTGACTACCGCCCTGCCAGGAGCCAAGAAACTAACATTCCAATAAAACTCAGAAGCAAGGTAAAGGGACATTTGGACCTCATGTGCACTGGTTGACAGAAATAGCAGTCACTTAACAAACACCTCTACTGTGCAGCAATTTTCAATTATGACTGCTTGCTTGCCTCACGGGCTTAATTGCAGCTAAAGGATCTTATAATAGAAATAGAAAACAAGTCTATGATCCCTGTGAGATGCATTTGAGAGCATGCCAATGTCAAATGAGACACAGGAAACCAGAGAGAGTTGGCAAACTGGCTCCATCTCCTGGAGGAGACAAGAGACGGGGCTCCACTGAATACACCCCCACCTCCACATGCTGTCAGAATGTGTAACCAGCACATAGCAACTATCACTCATGGCTGTCAGAAACGAATACTTATTATAAAATGAATAATAACACAGATAAGTGTTTGAATCAAGGTGGAAGCACCTGAACATACTCTGTGGTGGTGTTTGAGGTGTCGAATGAGGGTATTTGTGAAACTGAACATAATACTGTGTAAATGTAGAGCAAATAAACCTCGGACGAGTATAGGCGATAACCGGAAAAAAACGACTTAATATCCACATTAAATGCAGAGCTGAACAAACAAGTAATATGTCGCTGACCTCATTCACAAGAATGCTACTGGAAAGGCTGCACTGCAAATGAATAATAATAAACTATAGTGCTGGTCCATTTGTTCCAATTGTTGGGGGGGTGTCTGCAGGTGCAGTAAAGCATGAATTGGCCATCCATGACCAGTAATCATGTCCTGTCTATTAGACTGTGCTGCTGGGAAATAACACAAGGAATAGAAAAACAGCTATGAAATTCCTGGAATTACCACAGCTCACTTGTCACAATCCAATTACTTTGTCTATGTTTGCGGCAGAGCTCCATCCTTCCTCAGTTTCAATTCATTTCCCGAGGTTAACACCTTATTATTTTTGACCACACACTCTGTAACTTGCACCTGCATGCGTCTTTACCCTTGCACAAACCCAAAATTGGAGGGAAAAATGTGAAATTCTGACACATATTAAAATGTCAACACTTTGATGCTTGAAATGATATATGCTCCACAGTTCATGAATACAGCTTTGCCCTGTGTGCCTTCCAACATATTGGATTTTCCAGAGTGGAAGCAGCATTTATATTCAGCTGTTTGGTGAGGTTTAGAAAACAAGGACTGATCCTTATTGTGCATCTTAAGCTGGTCTATCTCCCTTAAATGAATTCATTTAACAAGCACTTCTCGGGGGTTTGTGTGCCAAGAAGCACTGAGTTACAGCTGTTCCACAATGCCTCTGCCACAGTCCAAATTTAGCTGAATAGCTGCAAGGGAGAGTGCTCTCCAAGCTGGATCAGGACCTGACATGAAGGTGCATCCAACTACAAAGCAACACCGCATTTTCTATCCTTCAAGAAACAAAAGAAGTACAATATTTACTCACCCATGACACAAAAATGACTACAGTATGTCTGCAGGGGGTTGAAAGGCTTGTTGATCAAGCCGTATTGATTCACGTTTTTCTTTTGGTGTTGAGATTTTTGATATCCAAAGCTCACTTTGCAGCTCATGTTTTGTAAGAAGACCCCCCCCACCCACCCACACACCTCCCCCAAGTGTCTTGAAGCTTCCAGAGTCTTATCATTCGGTTACTGATGTCCAATTCACTTGTGTCACGAGTTGTGAGCATAATACATAAATTTCCTTTTGTTGTGAAGTGTTTTTAAAAGACCCTTGGGTCTTTGTCTCACTTGCAAAATTAGCATTTCTTTCATTCTTTCAGTTTCATGTACATGCAAATAAACTAAACTAAATTAAATATATTATAATGGAAGGAATAAAGCAGAGTCTTCCCATCAGTACTGAGCACCCGCTGAGTGTTTATTCCCGCATGTGGCCTTAGCTTGTTTGCTAGTTTGTTGTGTCATAACATTTTCTGAATAAAATAACTGCGTCTGAGCGAAAAATGAATATGAATTGCCTGAACCACATGTGGAAACGAAAAGTGTTGTTTCTGAGAAAGTGCAGCCCCATGCTGAACGTCCATATGGTTGTTCTCTAATGATACTTGCAGAGGTTTGGCCTCAGAGTATAATTGTAAATGACTGTAACCAAGTGAAACTAGCTTCCTGGCACATTTGCTATGGGGAAAACTGGATACTTCATTTGCCTCCAAATTTTACTTGAACCCACTCAGCTATCATGGCTGCCGATGTCAGGCAGCCAGTACCATGGCTGTTCACCTTGAGGGGTCCCTGGGAGATTGGCTTCTCTGGAGCTAACTGATATGGACTGGAGCCCAATTTCCTTTTGGCTAATTAGCTTGGCTACAATACCAGTGGCAGTCCTTATCAGCCCCCGAGCCTTCTGCTCTCTGTCTGTTTCCTTTTTTTTTAATTTTAGGTCTGCAGCACAGTAAGATAGCTTTTCCAAAAAGCTCACAGTGGCAGGTTTCTATTTGTATGTGCGTGATGGTTAAGATTATGCATGTTCTCAAAGCATGCTCTCATCATGTCTGTCTCAAATTTCACTGAGGCACATTAAGGGAAATTATTTTATGAGGTATACGCTTGTAAAAGCTGCAAGCTCAGTTACCTCCTGAGAGGTTTATTGTCTGAATGGGAAATATGAGCAGAATGTTAATTCAAAATATAACAGAGACGATAAGACAAATATCAAAATATTTTCAACACACTTTTTCAGACTGGCAACAGATGGCACCACCAACTAAAAGACATTTTTTAATGTCAGATTCTAGAGTTGGCCCTGATACAGATATCATGCCTGAGATATTCTACATGCATGTACATGTAACCATAGAAGCGTTTTATAAAAGGAGTGGTTCAACATCCTGAGAAATACAATTTGTCTTTTTGCCAAAAGTTTCACATAAAGGTCAATACCGTCTGTTTGTTATATATGAAGTCGGCAGCTAATTTGTTTAGCTTAAAGGCGATGTCCAGCACTTATGAGGTTTTTTGCTACCTTTTTTTCACTATTACTTGCAAACGAAAACTCTCGGGAAATAGTCAGCCACGTAACCCCCTGAAAACTACAACTCAGAATTTTAACTTCATGGATTGAACACACTGATAATGTGATATATATTAGGTGTTAATAATGAGTTTACGAGGTCCTGGTTGTTGGATTTTGTTACCTTTGACAGAGCCAGGCTAGCTTGTCCAGTCCTTGAACCTATATGCTAATGACCCACTAGTTGTGGCTTCATATCTAGTTGAAACTGATATGCGTTATTTATTCTGATTTAAGTGAAATTATTTACTACTGCTTAAAAATATTAAGGTACCAATTTCCATGGACAATACTGTGAAGGATTAAATAAAAAATAAATGAGTTAGAAAAACTTAAATAAAACAATTTGACAAGTAAACATCACCACAACGTTTTGGTAATATTAGGTTGGCTGAACTTAAATAAGCTTCTCAAGCACAGCAAATAAAATCATGTTGGTAGCACTACCCTAACTGGGTTTGTCGGACTATAAAAAACTCATTGGATTTATTCAATACTGCCTGAGTTGGAACTACTTAAAAAGTTCAATGTAAAATGTTACCTTTTTTTTTTTTTAAAAAAAGTTGAACCATTGGATTCTTTTTTAAAGTGCAGGCATGAAAGCAGACTTGAACATCTCATCTAACTTTCAGCAAAGACTGAAGACTTTTTTTTTTATTTCTAAGGGTTACTTTGCAATTTTCAACCAGCTTTGTATTATAACACTTTGGGTAGTACATATAAAGAGAAAGGAGGCAAACTACCCTTTATATCTTGCCAGCACCAAGATATTTCTGCTGATTTGTCAGCGAAAACTTACAGATTATACTTTCTTGTTTTTGTGTGCCACCACTGGCACAAAAAGTATAGAAGTGGATCAAGAGAGTCTCTCTCTCTTTATCTCTAAAAGTCAGACCAAACTCAGATCTGTCTGTAAAACTAGGCAGTACTGATGATATAAACTAATTATAAATTTGGTTTATATACTGTCATTATAAACTCAGATTCTGTTACTATATTGCTCATTTATCAACTAAAATGTCTTCAGAAACATATTTTAGTGCACTAATTAGCTATATTATGAGAGTTTGTGAATAGGGAGTGGGTGCCATGTATTATGGAAATTGAAGCTGAAAAAAAAGAGTTAAAAAGTAAAACTAATCAGCACTGATCAAATTTGAACCAAGATTCTGTGGCTGCATTGCCAGTTTCTTGACTAAAATGTTTCCAGTAAAGTATTTAAGTATGCTCTTTAACCGTAATACAACATGGTTTGTTACCAGCTGGCTGCCATGTTTTCCGAGGGACAACTTGCATTAGGCTACACACCAGTATGAGTGTTTATTAGTCCCGTGCAGTGCAGTGAATTCTGGTAACTGCAGTATATAGCACCAGTTTCAAAAGTATATGAATTCTTCTATAGCATAGACATCCCATTTTTATGAAAAGACCATCTTTCCAGCAGTGAAATGCTATTAAGGAAGATATTTCAATGCCATTGGACAATTAAAATATGTTATTTAAACAAAAATGACAAACTTTAAACTCAATTGTAAGTTAGTATAATCATTATTTGCATTTACATTTGAAGAGTGCAGTAGTTATGTTTAGACCACCTGCTACCTCACAAGGAAGCAAGGTGTCTACATACAGTGTGACCCCTGATTGGCTTTTTCAAGCATGAGAGTCGCTTTAGAAGCTGTGTATTTTTTCATTGTGTGTGCCGCCGCTTTATTGTCATGTATTGTCATTCTCCTGACTGCTTGCCATACATCTCATCCACTCTGGACTATCCACTCAGCAAAACACACTTATTGTGTTAATTTTCTTCAGTTTGCAGGATATCTTTGGCAAACCTTATTCTAATTCGTGTAATCCCCAGAGATGGCACAGGCCCAGCATGCAGCCATTCAGAATGCACCAGTGCCCTCAAATGCCTGCTCAGCCCCAGAACACAGACAGTAAAGGCCTCAGGGTAATTTCACACTCTGTTATGATTTTGTTCAGAAATAATATGGGTTTGGGGAGAAGTTCGGGTTGACTTCAGAGGAAAAAAAAAAGCATCATGGTGTTGCTGAAATTTTACTTTCGCCTGGCTTTGATACTCTAAAGACCAGTACCTGTCAAATAAATGCAAATGTGTTTGCATATTAAGTAGAAAAATTACAGCGATTATGGCTGTGCAGTAACAATAAAGCTTTATTCTAAGTATTAGCGCCTGGCATGAGATAAGAAGCCACAGTGCTCAATCTAATGAAGCTAAAGAAATTCTTGCATTAAGAGCCAGAAACTGCTGCATGTTTCATGACGGCAAGAAAAAATGGACAAAAGGCATTTGAAAGAAAGCACCTGCCAAACAAAGACTCTCTAATGTCTCCTTAATGTGTTTCTTTGGAACATTTGGCTGCAGGGCATCACAGGGTGACACATGTACACAATAATAGCAGACTAAAAGAAGCATAGGACCATATAATAGCATCCACGACCATTAAACTTTAATAGGCGCACATAACTAATGCAGTTAAACCTGCTGCAGGTTTCCCTTGGTCCAAGACCCACCAGACTCACAGATTAAATTTCTGAACCAGATTGATTTGCACAGACATGACAAATGGCCTTAATGTGATAAAACATCACAGGTCAGCGTACTGTTAAGGTAGTGGGCAGAATGACTGTGGTCACAATTACGTGAGTAGCTTGCAGCACGCCTGGCAAACAACATAGAATTACCGCCAAGCTGAGGATGTCAAGGCAACCTAATGCTCCGTCATTGAAACCCATCTCAATTAAGCTGCTGCTGGACAGGTGCCTGGGAGTTGACTGATTGGTTCTTCCCATCCCCTCTCAGTGTGGTGATGTTTCTATTTTCCCCGTGGAAAAAACGGAGGATGTTAAGGGGCTCTAAATAGAGTTTCTCTGTGTTGCTCAATAAAGAGAATGGCAGTTACTAACTCTTGAATGTACAAGTCAAGACCTCCCTGCGGTGATAATAGCCTCACTCCACCATTTACAGTGCTAAATCAGGGACATATTAGTTCTGCAATGGAATTATATACTGAAATAGCACAGCTCCTTCTTTAACTACACTAAAAATTTTCTTCATTACTACCAATAATATAATTATTACAGAATAATTTTTTAAATAATAGTGTTTTTAAAGGATAACTATGGTTTATTAGGAGTATGACAATGATGGTTTTATTTTTGTATCAAGGAATCAGTGCGCTCACTAAAAATAGGTCCAACACAATTAGCAAGACGATAATATATGTTGTAAACTCACAGTTGAGCCATATTAGCTTCCACTTTACCTGTAGGTAAAACAATAAGAGAGTGCACTAATACTGTCCCTAAAATAAGACCGTGAGTGCTCACAACTTCAGTACAGCAGTAAGTTTGACCAAGAAGTTGGCATGTAAACTGCAGTGGATGTTTACAACAGTTTGAATAACAGCATTAGAGTTTTCCTTTGTTTTCTCTTCCAAAGATGTCTTACCTGTATGATTACATTGAATCTAATGATTATTGTCATTGAAATTAATCTCTGTTATTTTCTATATTCATTGATTAGATGTTGGCTGTAGAAAATGTCAGAAAATGGGGGACAAGCTGTCGATTATTCTTTCCCAAAGCCCAAGATGATGTCCTCAAATGTCCTGTTTTGTCAATGCAAAATAACCATTCTTGTATCATTTACCGTGTGTAACCTTGAATTTGTAAAGCAAACTTTGTTTTTCAAACATGCCTCCAGGGTGGAAGGAGAATCCAAAACAAAGCAAACATTTTTCATGAACTAAGTAAATGGGGACTGTTTTATATTGTAATGTTTTAGCATAAATGCCTTTGGGAAGTACTGGGCATATGGATAAATGAGACTTGGATTATACTGCACAAGTTGTGTGAGTTTGTAAAACAGTGTTTTGATAGAATTCTGCTTTTGTCAAATGTGGTCCCTGTTTACTTCAGTTCATGAAGAATGCTTGCCTTTCTTTAGATTCTCCGATCACAGAAAAAGCATGCCAGAAAAACATTTTCTACGCATATTCAAAATAAGACATGGAAAGTAATTGATATATAAATGGTTATTTTGCAGGTGAAGTATTATTGTTATATATTTGTTGTTATCTGATAACATCTGAAGTCATAAATTAACTCAAATGACCAACAACAGCAAAAATAATGCCTACATAACACCTTACTGAACAAAGGTAGACATAGGTTTACAACAAAATATCAGCAGAACTACAAAAAAATACATTAAAATGGTGTTACTATAAAAAGAGGCAATGGAAATGTGGCTTCATATGAAGCTGCAATTGAAGAAGGGATTTCAAAGATAATACGGACTTGGCCACAGACTGAGATACTGAGGCAGGGAGTCCCAAGAGTGAGGGAGATATGATGATTCAAAATAGACTTGTATAAACTGTTCACTCTGTCATGGGTCAAAATAGAGGTGATGGTGTGGCGAGATAGCAGGAACCTCCACATGTGTCGCAATCTTCCAGTGAAACTCCCCACTGTGAAGTGAAAAGCAGCGACTGGCATTAGAGTCCACATGCATCAGAGGAGACAAATGGCAGCCTGCACCCTGCCAAGGCTCACACAGGAGCTGGCGGTGACAGGAACCGAGCTTCACACTGGGAACCGCTTACAAAAATCTTTATCATTTATTTGGAAATTGCACTGTAAATGAAACAAATGGTTGTTTGGTCGCGGGCGAGACAGAGGCACAGAGGTCTTAATGATGCTGAATATCAACACAATAACTGTCCACACTGTTAAGAAATAATAGTCTGGTGGCTGTAGTGATGCCAGAGACAGATGCCACAGAAGTTAGGAGGCCACCAGGAGGAAAATGTTCCATTTCAGGAGTTTTGTTAATGCGACCGGCGGATGGGGAGACCTTATCAGACATCAGATAAAAAGAGGACAGCTTCACACAGTTGGGCTGAGAATCTTAATCGCAAGCTGGGTGTTGTATTTTTTCCTCAAGATGCTGAATGTTTCCTTTGGATATATTCTATAAATGACAGCTGTTAAACATGCTTCTTCAAGACAAAAAAACAGACGATCTGTGTCATAATCTGAAAATCTGCTAGCACTAATTATTTACTATTAGTAAATAATAAAATGATAATTCCCTCTCGCATAAATGACGCAGCACAAGCATCATGTAGCATGGTATTCTGAAGGACAGCAACGTGGATGTTGTCTTTGACATGCACATCGCTTTTGACCAAAATATATGACAATCTTTAAAACATTTTTCCATATTCATTTTCACACTAAACCAGATAAATCAGGTACATTAACTATGGCGATATTGAAATTCCCCTTCTGACCATATGTCTTTCAGAAAAAACAGTGATGTGCACTACTATCGTCAAAAAATGCTGAGTCACACAGCGCACGTATGGCATTTTCCACACACATGCTTGCTTGGCTTGATTCTGTTTGACCGGCGCATCAGCCCAGCACAACAGGGGTTTGCATCTCTATTATAACAAGGCTTTCTGCTTACAGGGGTGTTTGGAACTGATGCGCGCTTATCTTGCGTGATGATGTTTAAAAGCAGTGATCTAATCCAAGTCCCCGTTTGTTTTTCCACACAACACGGCAAGTAAAAGTGCTGACTGCAGCTCTAACATCTCACTGTGGCTGTTTCTACTTGTACTCTTTCTCCGTGCGGTCAAGCAGACTTTTATTTGAAAAACTGCAATTGACGTTTTCTTTTGTACTAGTCAAAGATCACAGTTCAATGACCTTTCTAGTCATTCCATTTGTATGGGTGAAACATAGACAAAGTAAGAAAAAAAGACTGAATATGACGCAAAATTCATAATAGGCGTTGCATAATTGAATATCGTTTTGTTATAATAGACACAAGATGACCATCATCTTGGCAATTCAATACCGTTTTGAGTGATAATCTCGTCATATCGCCCAAGCCTTGATCATTTGAGCTATTCCGCCTCCCTTATCTAGAAACTAAAAGGGCAAATCTGATTTTTTTATTGTGTTAAATTTAGCTGGAGGGTTATTTGGTTTCCACTCAGACCACAGACAAGTCTTTTAATAATAGCTTGGAGTGTGTCCGTGGGTCTCTATATTTCCTCAATCTCCAGTTTGACCTTTTTTGCTCATGGAACTTCTACATCATTCTCTACCAGTCTGGTAATGGTTTCAAAAGAGGCTCTATTGGGGAAAGGGCAGCAATTATGTTTTTACCCGTAGTGGTTTCGCTGGAGAATAAGTGAAGAAGGGTCAGGGTAAGTTTTACTGGAACTAGAACTGTAATATCATCAGAAAGCAAAACAGTCTAATGGGCTCAACATTTCAGCCAAAAGGCATTGAAAGAATGGGCTCCTCTCTGGTTCGACAACTGTACTGAGGCTCTTTATTCTTTAGTTTAAACACATGCTCCTTTTATGTCTTATGCAACATTGCTCCTTTTTTGTCGGGGACAAAGCAACACAGATCCAGAAAGTCGTTGGTACTGTAGAGTCATTTATATTCAACATACAGTTACTGTTAGATAACAGATTTTTTTGGGGAAAAAACACATTTAAGAATAGGTTTGGCTCTCAGGAGATTGTACAGTTGTTTGTAAAACCACAGGACAAATCACTGCTTCTATTTACGAGTCAGGTTTAATTTATTTAGTTGTTAAATTGCATTTACTTTTCTTTATTGCATGCAAAAGGCAATAACGCATTAGGAAGGAGCACAGCAGGTAATTAAATGCTGCTCCCTTATTCTATTGGTTATCTGTTGACTCTTGTGTTTATTAGAGAACATCACGGTGCATTTGTCAGTGTTGCATTTAGATGGTTATAAGAACTTGATCAGACCAGAAAATGATGTAGCCATTCAACAGAAATAAGAGCTGTTATTTATAATGCCGGTGTGAATGAAGTGATTATTTAAAATGGACTTTTCATTTTAATTTTTTGTGTCTTATATAGTGTTACATTATTGGATGTTCATACATGGACAAAGTTTCAAATAAACATATGCAGATGTAATCTCTGTGAGCAAAATTCTCAGATTTTCGATTGTCATCTTATTCTAACAGTATTTTCTATTGTGGCTACAAAATGCATCATAGTGTGCCGAATTTTTTCACATGGAAATCTGCTCTTCTCAAACTATTGCAAGTGTTTCTATTGCATAGCCTACACTGCTACGTAAGGCTACATGCTAACATCAAATAAACATGTAAACAGAGTTGCTAATGTTGTAAATTTCTCCTCAATTTTGGACCAGATTCCTGCTGTAGCTACATGCTAAAATCTTGGAAAGATGTAATTTTGGTTGCTGATGTTAATTATGCCTGATTTTGGATCATATTCCTGCTGGAACAAGTCCAAAGCCGCTATTCTCCTACAGTCATTCCCCAGCTGCAAGTACACTAAAGTACTAAAGTAAGTTTAGCCAGATGCTAACATTACAGAAACATGGAGGCTACGCTTGGTTGCAAATGTTGTTAGTTTCTGTGATTTTGCATAATATTCCTGTTTGAAAATGCCAGATTGGTGATTTTCATGGTACAAAGTGCCGCCATTTTCCGGCTGCAAATACACTGCTAATATACATTTACATATGCATTTGATGCTAACATCAGGGAGACGTGGCGTTGGCTGCTAACCTTGTTAATTCTCCCTGACTTCAGCTCATATTCCTGCTGGAAAATGTCTAGTTTGTTGAGAGGTGAATACAGGTTTTCTAGCAGACTGTGAGGAAAATGTTTTGTTAAAGCATGTAAAACATGTTCTAGTAGAAACCTTTACATATTTGGCATGAACCTAAAAATTAGCATGATAGATTATCTTCTGTGTGTAGGGTCTGTTTGGTAAAGCAAAGACACAAAAACATTTCATTAATGTTACTAAAATCCAATAGAACCACACAAACACAAATAAAATAAAGTGGTGACCCTTCTGTACACAGAAGACTCTGAGGACGTTTCTAAGGGGGAAAAAGGCCTTTCTAATGACGTCAACCACCAAGACTTCAATTTAGGTGACTTATGTAATCTGTGTCTATTATCAAAGGAATTTTAAATGATTCATCTTTCTTCTGAGAAGTTATTTACTTATAAGCTATTGTGTGACTCCAAAGGAAAGGCTACCAAACTTTACCTGGTACTCCATTCTCAAAAACAACAAAAATGTCACACAAACACTCAAAGAGACATACAGCAACACTCACAGAGAGCCTTGAACTCAGGCATGCACATTAAAAAGGAAGTGCATTGCAGTACATAAAAGGGAAGTGAGCAACCTCAAGTGGCATCGACCTGTGCACCTGTCATTTCAATCCTGTTCCTTCTCTCATGATGGTTTCACTCCCAGTCTCTTACAATTTTACCATCCAGTCAGTCATGAGGTCTGCAGCCCCACGGGACAGCAGGGTCACCTGGTGGTTAGAGGCCAGCCTGTAACCGAAAGGCCAAGAGACTGAGCCGCTGCATCCATCTGTGCCTATGCGTCAAAGTAGACTTAAGTTAGACATTGAAGTATTGCTTACTCCCGTGGCACGGCATCCTGCTGACTGCGCACTGTTCCCCCTATGGTTTTAATCTGTGTCCTGCGTTAATTTTCATTAGGATGTTTAGAGGAAGTACTTGCTTCATGTAACTTTTCTTTCTTTGTTTTGCCTCAAAAGCACAACAACACATGGAGTTTTGCTTTTCTATCTCCTCCTCTTCTCTAAGACTTGTATTCATTTGTACTTGCCAAAAGAAGTACCAGATTCTTGACAACACTGGACTTCTACTTATCCCTCTCCCACCCCAGTACATTTGTCACAGAATAGCTTCACCCGCTTTCCTTTCCAGATTAAATTTTAATTCTAAAAATGAATCAAAGCAAGCTGAGTTTTGAACTTTTTCACATCTTGCATTGTTGGAAAAAATTAAAAAATGAGATAAGTGCACTGAGTAGAGTGTAGATCTCAGCTAGGTGTGTCTGGGGACATGTTTACATGACAGTCGTGGAAAGATGCATAGAAAAGTGAAATAGTATTGTAACCAGGTGTCCTGGATTCACGCAACATCAGTGCATAAACCCAAGGCTCTACATACAACATGCAGAACATTCGTTTAGCAGCAAAAAACTGTTTGCGACAGTAAGATATAGTGGAGTACTGGCGTCCTGAGCAGAGAATAAAGTCGCACTGCCTCTATTTGTGTTTTAATTTGAGCTTTTCTGCTCTTTGTTTTGGTAGCTGGGGTGGTTGTTTGTGCATAGTGCATATGAGCTTTCCCTTCAGGTCCCATTAGCTACCTAATCTCTGCCACCCTGCACTGTGCTCGTACGGTGGTTACCGCTGCTATCTTGGGCGTTACACTCCGTCACGACCTCATGTTTCCCCTCAACTAAACTCTGTAAGCTCTGTGAGCACTGGCAGCACCGTTGCTTGTGACGCCAGAGGTGAGAGCTGTGTAAGGTTCGATTTAATCCTGGTCGATTGCCAGAAATACCATGTGATTTTGATGATCACTTGCAGCCTCCACAGCTAAACTCTGTAAGCTCTGTGAGCACTGGTAGCACCGTTGCTTGTGACGCCAGAGGTGAGAGCTGTGTAAGGTTCGATTTAATCCTGGTCGATTGCCAGAAATACCATGTGATTTTGATGATCACTTGCAGCCTCCACAGCCTGTCAAGAGGAGTGAGGAGTAAGCAGTTACGAAACAGGTATGGAGCAGGTATGAAACAGTCTATAACAAAGGCTTTTTTTGTGAATCACAGAAACAGAGGTCTGTAAGCATACAGTCATAAATGTGCACAAAAAAATATTAGGCTGCTGGGTCCAGTAGTATGTAAGATTAGTTAGCTTTCATGGACGGATGTCAGTTTTTGAGCCACAACGAAGACCATAGACTAGACAAGCCTTTTTCTGGAAAACATGCAGCACCAACAGGCTGGTAAAGAGGAGTCAGCAGTCAATCATGGTATAAAACAGTCAAAAAAAATAGGTTTTTCAACAATTGTGAATCACCACAACCACAGGAGGTTCTTTAGCATTCAGTCATAAACATGCACAAACAATATTAGGCTGCTGGGTCCAGTAGCATGCAACATTTACTGCACACAAACTCCCACATGACTGACTGCATTATCCCCTTTTGGTGTAACAAACCAAAGATGATGAGCCTGGAGGCAGAGTTTATGTTGCTTTATGCTAATTAAATTGTGATGGCCTAAAGCTAGCCTTGGTGAATACAAACTAACAATTTTAGCTACCCCCTTCAGTACTATCAGTTTCTTGCTATTAATAATGTACCATTTATTTTCTCTGCATTATCTCTAATATCAGGCGTTGCCAGGAAGCCTCAATATTGATTGGAGGGGGTTGGGGGTTCAGCAAATCTAGCCCACCCACGAAATCCGCTCTTATTCACAGTAGGAAGTGAAGAAGCCGCTTGTGATTCTGTGAGTAAACATGAGACATTTTCCTTCAGTCTATCTGTAGTCAGTCAGTCAGTAAGTACAGTCAGTGTTTTGTGTTAAAGTGGAAAACAAATCTTTGGATTGTTGAAAAATAGCCCTCTTAAAGTGACTTGTATCAGCAGTGACTACAGTGTATTACCCCTAAACTGCACAGCAGATACAGCACTTAGCCAGTTCTGTAAGGCCTCAGGTTCAGTGTCAGAATTAAGGCATAGCACAGTACCTTCCAAGGCCAACACAAGCAGACACTTTATGCCTGCAGAACAGCCATGATATACTCTTGAATGGTCTTTCATGCTCCCATAGCTCCGTAACCTTCACCTCTCAGAATGCCTGAGGAGGAAGGATAGTGTTTCATGTTAACAGCTAAGAGTTCAACTGTATGCCAAGTAAAAAAATCAAAAGGCTCACAATCAGAGCACGTGCAGTCCCCTCTGATATTGACTCAAAAGCTCCGGGTTCAAAAATGCAAGTTAATGTGTGAAAATCTTGAAAAAAGGGGAAAAAGCAAAAGGAACAAGTTGATGATTATATTACATTGCAGGTTCCTTGCAATTGCATCATTTTTTTCAACCACTAAAAATCCTAAGAAAAATCTAAAAATAACTGAACACTGATAGTGTTACTATGCTCTGTATTATTATGTACAGTCCCACTGTACATGCATTACATATAAAACCCTTCTCTGTTAGACACAAATTGCATTCGGGGTGCCTAAATGGATATTTTTCTGATTGATGACAATGTACCCTATAATATAATAAAGCTCATTTGGGTGTGAAATACTACACATCATTTCTATGAGTCCACAAATCCTATCTACTGCTTCAGTGAGCTCCAGTGCCAATGGAGCAGCTCTGGGTTTTCTCTCTTCATCACATCACAAATTAGAGCCCCGGTTCAACTGGAGCTTTAGGATTGAACTGCTTAAGCTCGGAAAATAACATAGAAATTCTGCTCGAGTGTTGATGCCTGGCGTCAGATTGCCGCTCCTCAAATATACAGAAACCGCTGAGTATCAGGACCACCTGCTCTTGCCATGAAATAGACTGATAAGGTGAAGGTTATGATCTTTAATTGATTTCACTCCCATTTCACTCTTGAAGGGAGATGTAGATGGAATCATTTTTTAAGCCTGGTGACATGGTGGAAAAGGAGGGCAACGTTAGCAGGATGAGTTAATATTTTGTGTAGTCGGGGTATGTGAAATCAAATGATTAGACCTGCATGGGAGGAAACAGCTCATGGGAATGATCCTTAATGTTTATGTTGGATTATTCTTTGGATTGTTGCAGCTGTCTATCTCAGATTCATTTGTGCTACAGAGTATGTTAGTCTAGAAAAGACGTGTAGCAACTCACATGTGCACATCTAAAATATCTCAATGTGAGCTGCATGGACAGCAAAATAATACAGTAATACACTAGAAAGGTATCTGCACACTCGAATTCAAGGTCCCTGTAGCACATAATAATGTAATAATTTCCTGAAAATGTAGTCATACCTAAAAATGTAATGTCTTAACCTGATCAAAAATGTAATAAAACCCAATAATGTAATAACAATGCAGTTACATCGCCTGACTGATATTGTAAAAACATTTTATTTTAATGATAATGTAAGACCTTAGGTGGGATTATTTTGTTTCTTCAAAACTTAGAATATAATCCTTGTAGCTTCTTTTTGAAATGTAAAGTGTGCAAGTGCAAGAAATTTATATTTATTTAATTACTGGTAAAAAAATATTACATTATTGGTTTTATCACATTTTGTATGAAGCCAAATGCAAACTTTCTAACATTTTCATGCATTAATACATTTTCAAGAAATTATTACAGATCAGATGTTCCTTAAAGGAATACTTATTCACCCTTTGTTAAGTTGCCTTGATGAAGAAAACTGGCTATTTCTTACATAGAAATAAAAAAAAAAACTGTGTATTTATTACATCAAAATAAAAATTCTTGGTGAATTTAAGTCATAGGCAACCATATTTAACAACAGCAAAACTGTATCAAAACATCTGTTTACAAACTCACAGCATTTGTGCAGGATCTCATTTATCCACTCGTATGCTTCCCAAACAGACAGACAAAGACAGTAATTTCGCCTAACTGAACATGAGATCTGTTGGTCCACCAATGTCTCTATTGGTAGTTTGCTAGTGTTATTTTCGGAGTATGATGTTTTAAAGGGTTAGTTTGGATTCACCAAAGCTACATAATAACTGTTTGCGGCAGTAGTGGACCAGCAGTTCCTGTGCTCAGCGAGGCAATATTACTGTTTTTGTCAATGGAATCTCACTTTGAACAGAGCAATGATAAATTTCACTTTAGTTCAGTTTCCTGTCAGAAAACTGTACCAGACACATGCAAGAAAAAAAGTTTTCTTCATAAATTTAATGTCAAATTATGTGAGTAATTGATACACAGCAGGGACTATGTTTACATGCAATAAATATTTGGATTTTGGCCCCCATTCTGAAAAAATACAATGGTCCTACTAATTTATGTCTAATGAAATTTAATATTCCACTAATATCCCTGTTTACATGCAGCCCTGCAACGTGTCCTTTTCCTGTTCCTATCCTATTTTGCTTCTTTGCATCATAATAGAACCAAAATAGGATTCATTCCCAGTTTAATTGGAAAATCCTACATCTGGGAAAAAGGCCTAATTCGGAATATATCTAATACCAAATATGCTGTTTACATGACCCTTATCAGATATAGAGTACTGTCATATTTGAAATAATAGTGGATTATTAGCGTGCATGCAATAAGCTAATGTTTCAAACAGACAGATATTCCTCAGGAGACACGGGTCATCTCAGTGGAAAAAAATGCTAAGAAAAGCTAAATGGAGCTCTGATTCCAGTGTGAGGTTAACTCTCTATTGTATTCTAGCTTTACAGCAGGTCATATAGTATTCATTAAGCATGTAAATGGGACATTTTACTACAACGCATTTATATAGTATTTTTTCAGTTTGAATCTCAAATGATGAATTTCTGCAGTTATTTGTTGCATTGTTGAAAACTGGCCTTGTCTGACCAGTAATATCCACATAAAGAAACTGTTAACTATTGACATTAAAATGATTAAATTTTACAAGATCAAAAAATAACTATGATTCTCAACCTTGAAGCCACTGTGGACTAGAGCTTGTGTGAAAAACAAAAGCAGTTCATCTCAACTCTAAAATGTGGTTTGCTTATTGTTACTTCAGTTGGGCGTTTGACCTTCACTCTGCAGAATGATGAAGCCGCACAGTCTGACACTTCGAGGCTGTTTTCACATTCATCCGCTGAGAAGGGAAAGTTTCTCTGTTCTCATCATAAATCTGAGTGTAGGGTGTGTATGCAAGAGCATTTCTGTGACATCACAAGTTTAGCAGTCAATCGTAGTTCAGCAACTGACACAAGTGTGATAAGGAAACTTAAAATTTCCAGAGCACACACACTGAGAGTGGATTTTAGAGTTAAGAAGACATCTTGTGTCCAGTAGTTAAACTTGTGCAATAAAAAAGTATTTGTATATAACAGATTGTGGATTTTTTATTTTTAATTTGAGAGAAGGAGAGGGGATAATTTAAAGATAATTTTTAACAAGGTCAGTAAACTATTTTTGTGGAAAAACCATATAAAACTCAAATTATCATTCAAAGTAGAGTATTTTTATATGTCTGGAGAGGATCATCAATTTCCATGACAACATGGCCAACTCCATCTGCTGTCAGAGCTCAAAAAATAGATAATAAACACTAGAAGTGAGACTATTTAAAAAACTGCTTATTCCAAGGCAAAAGATGAACTTTGAAGCTGAAGACAAATCCCATACTCCATTCCCTTGATGCATCTCTCAAACATCTGATTGTTCAGGTCACAAAGAGTAATATAAGAGCCTCTAAAAGCTCCACTATGCATTTCAGCCGAGCTACCTGTTAACCATTGAGTCAGAATATCATAGAAAAGAAAAAAAAAAAAGAAAAACAAACTGGAATATAGTGGCATATCTCTCACAAAGTACACACAAATTATGTATTTGCACCATGAAGCAAAAGATTCTTGGAATAGAAAAATAACAAGGACGCTTTTCAGCTCCAAATACGATAAATCCTACTGTACGACAAAACTGTGCAACTTAGTATGCTGCATGACATCTTTGTGGACTGCCTCATTATGCCTAATTCATTGCACAAACACAGTGCTTCATATTAAACATCGCAACAACAAAAAAAAGTGTAGTGGTTGCCGCTCGCAGAGAGACAGCGTGAACAGACTCTTTATACACCAGATGCACCCTCAAGTGAGTAGGGACATAATCAGCGAGATGTCCCTCCCCACACACACTCTCTTTCAACTCACCATCTGGCTGATGCTACAGGTGGTTCAGAGGGAAGTCAAAATGATTTCACTTCTTTCCCCCAAGCTGTGCCTGTCCTCGTCTGTCACTGTTTTTATCATCTGTCATTTCAACAATAATGACATCATTAGAATCATTTTCGAATGGTTGATTGTGGGTTGATTTCACCTACACAGTCTGCAAAAGGAGGCAGAAATAAATGTTTGTGCGAGAAAACCATATGCACGGGGGACCACCTCTGTCAGAAGACACAGGACGCCTCTCCTGCTCTGTTCTGGCTCCCTGGCGTGCGATGCATTGCACAAGAGGGGATATTATTATTCTCTTAACAGCTGGATTACATTATTTAGGCTCAAGATAACATTGGAAGCTCGAAGAAGTCCTAGACACAAAACGTTAAGTCCAGAGGAACATAGAACTGGCTAAGGCACAAACTTTAGGTTAATATATGAGGGTAAATGATTCCTTGAAGTATGCTTTTTTTTTTAAATAACATTATTTCTGTTGGGCATATAATTAGATTACATTAGATCAGCAATAGAAATAGGAAATGAGGTAGGGAGAGACAAAACAAAGGTCCTGGGCAGGATACGGACTGGGGATGCTGCTTTTTACAACAGGATATTTTCAGCACTAAACCACAGGTGTGAGTCAATGTTGGCATTGTACGTTTCTGCTAAACACAAATAGATTTTTACATCATACATTTTTACATCTGTTACTATGTAGCAATATTGAAACTTTACATTTCTTTAAGTTTCAACAGCAATGTGGTTAACATGTGGTGAGGTCCAAGCACAATAAACACTTAACTTTACCCCCTTTTCATGGTATAATCCCAGCTGGAAACACAGTGATGTCCCGTTAAGAGACAACCACATTTCATGGCACAGAAAACACTGCTTTGTGGTATTATCCCTGATCAGAGGTTTGTCAAAACTTTTAGGGAACTAAAAAGTTGCTTGAAAAACAGCAGCGGGTATGTATGAATCGTACAAATGTAACGGATTTGTGGTTTGCATAAATGTACAATGCAACTTTTTTATTCATGTGACTGGGCTGAGTCGTAGAACACAGGCTGACATGAACAGCTGGCCCAGTATCTGTATGTACAGCAGTAATATCCATGTTACACTATTCTGACCCTCACAATATTTAATTCCAATGTCCAATGCTAATCCTAGGAAAGTGTCTACGGTGTTAAAAATATATTATAAAATATATATAAACTATAAAGATATATGATATCCATAAATAGATAAGTAACAATAAAAGTCTTTAGGTGTTACTATCAAGAGTTTAACCCTCAAAGAGTCAAACTGTTACATCAGGACTGTGTGGTTATGGTTTGATCAGATTTGATTGAGAGCAGCCTGGCAACAAAGGCAAATAACCCCACAGCTGTCATCAGATTTTCAATCAAAAGTTGCTGAAATGTGATTGGTGCACAACAGAATGTGGACCACCTGCCCTCTTCAAATTAGTGGAGCTTGGGCAAAACCACAAACACAGAAATCTCCAAAATAAAAAAAAAACAACCCTCGAACAGGCAGAAAATTGCAGTAAAAGACTGAGTGAGGAGCTGCCTAATCTTTACCATACTATTGTTTGACTTTGTACTAATTAATTCTGAATATCTGAAACAGATTCAATCATTTTCTGCAGTGATACACCGATACGAGCTGGGCTTCCTCACTTTCTGTTACTGGCAATGTTTACCCAAGTTATTTTATAGCCTTGTTATATATATATCTTTTAATAAAAAATGAAAATGGATGTTGTCAATTTTCCCCCGTGGTATTGAAAATTATATTGAATATTGAGATCTTCAAGGTATAGTAACACAGTTAGAAATAACAGTGTTGCGACAAAATGACTACAGGCAATACAGACATTAAACTCTATCGATAAAAAAGCGCAGTTAAAAATGGACATAATCAGCAGCCCAGTCGCCATAATAAAATGTAAAATTTCTGCAAACCACAGATACTTTACATTTGTATGTTTCATACGTATGATGTACTTCAGAACATGGATACGAGTTGAGTATCTCATCGGAAGTAGGAGGGTATAGCATGATGGCAGCCAAGGAGCAGACCAACAAAACATGTTTTTTTTTTTTAAATAAGAGGATGTGACATTTAGAGCTGTGTTTGTAACAACAAGGGCTTGTATTTTTTTATTTTTTCATGATGATTTTGGACATGTCCTGCTGTGTTTGCACCGACCAAATGGGGCATTTTAAGCCAAAACATGATCTTTCTGTAACCCTAACCATGTAGTTTTTGTGTCTAAACCTGACCACACATTAACCAGCGCATTATCACAACTTAAATTTACAAATTTAACATATTTCTAGTTTGCAGAAATGTTCAACACCAACATTTTTGTCTGCCAGTTGGGCTGAAATCAGGGGACAACATAAGCTTATGTACAAGGAAACAAACAAATATGATGGAACAATGCCTAACAGTCTTCTGTGTGATCCTTTAAAACTACACAGTATATCCTCTGTATGTTTGTGTTTACAAAAGGTTGGGAGAGCGTTACACAACCACACAATCCTACACATAAGATTAGATTGACTGGAGCTGAATAGTGTCACTGGGATTTCTTAAACTGAAGCAAAGTCTGAAGGATGGAGGGGTGGAAGGAAGAAAGGGAGGGGGACAAAGAGGAGGAGATAGTGACAGAGAGAAAAGAAGAAGCAATGAGTAAGAGAGAGAGCAAGAGATTTGGAATTGCTGCCTACTACATTGTTGAAAGATATCTCTCTATTAGCATAAAATTACAATGGTGGAGGGTTGCCTCTGCTTGAGGGATTGTCTGAGATCAGCTTAATCTCCAAGTGCCAGCAAATCTGATGACTCCCACAAAGTTTAATCATGCCACCAGGGCAAGAGAGGACCTGATGAGTACCAAATGACACACTGGGGTATCCACTCCAACAAACCAGTTCCTTTATGAGCACCACATGATCCCACAATGTCCCGCACAACAGGACATCACAGTTTTAATACGTCGGGCGGCCACAGACCACCCTCATAAATGTTATAAGTTCCATGACATCCAGTGACACCTATGAAAAATTATTCATCTATCTCATCATTATCATGGCTTGCAGTGCTCCTGCTGATAGACTCGTAAAAAAGACACTGGACAACCTATATTGTATGTTTCAGTGATGAGTTTTAGTGAGATTATGTCTTTTGCCAGCAGTAAATCTGATGGCTTTGGCCACCAGTGAGTGCATTTTCCATAAGTAAGTTACGTCAAGGATATGTATGTGGTAACTTTGATATCCAACTTTTTCAGTATGTGTACAATCACCTGAGTATGCTGCAAAAGAAGTAATGATTAAGTCTGGAATAACTAATCACTGCATGACTTTAGATAACCAAAAAGAGCATCCTCTTTCTCAATCTAGTGGTGCATCTGGAGCCTGAGCACAGCACTACGTAGCTTCGCACAAAATTTATGGATTTCATTCATAAAAAGTGAACACAACAACAAGATTGCACATTAGCGGATTCAGTTTTACAGTGCTGTGTAAAGTTTGTGCCCCCCTTTCACTTTTACATTTGTTTTTTCAGATGTTTGGTTTGTGATTAATGGAATTTGTCTGCCTCAGAACAGTTTAAATATATGGTAAATGGTAAATGGACTGCACTTGTATAGCGCTTTTTCAGTCTTCCAACCGCTCAGAGCGCTTTCAAACCACGTCACCTTCACCCGTTCACACACACATTTACACACTGGTGGCAGAAGCTACCATACACGGTGCCACCTGCCACTCAGTAACCATTCATACGCACTCACACTCATATGGCGCTGCATTGGTAGCAATGTGGGGTTCAGTATCTTGCCCAAGGATACTTCAAAATGCTGACTAGGGGAACCGGGGATCGAACTCCTGACCTTCCGATTAGAGGACAACCTGCTCTACCTCAGAGACACAGCTATAAAATAATATGAATTCTGTATTAGCTTATGAATTGAGGAAATATAATTTTAGAACCACCTTTGTCATCAGTACACATATCAGGAATTATGACAAGAAAATGGTTGGTCAACATCAAACTCTCATATATTTTGTGACTAAAACCTCACATTCAGTTTGCAACTAGGATTGAACATTATGTAACACGGCTGAAAAAACTAACACAATCACCAGAAATAATATTGGCATTGTACATTTCTGCAAACCACAGATAAATTAAATTTGCACACTGTAATGTAGCAGATAGGATAAAACTTTATGTTTCAACAACATTATGATTAATATTCGGTTTATTACGCCCAAAAACACTTGGTTGAGGTTAGGTTTTGGCTTATACTACCTTGTTGGGGGCACAATCCCCACTGGGAGCACTGAAATATTTCTGCAAAAAACAACTGCTTTTCGTGTGACTATCCCTGCTGGAAGTACAGTGACAGGTCCCTAGAGACGCGTCAGTGTTTTGAGGCTTAAAATCTGTGGGACACAGTAATGACTCGCTGAAAACAACAACCGGGTTTTTGCAGACCACTGTTTGAGACTGTTTGTCTCAAACAGTGGTCTGCAGCTTGGCAGGCATTTTGCCTAAGTGTCACACAATCTACCATCTCCTACAACTTTGGATTACAAGATTAGAGTATTTTACATATTAAATCACTTTAGAAATGGTGATGAGATATATATAAAACATGCAAGTATTGGTTTGTAGAAATGTGCAATGCCAACATTTTCTGCTGGGGACTGGGCTGTGAAAACAGCTCTTCATGGATTTTCTTCTCAAGCTGCTAGATGGATTAGGGGAATATAAGAACAGCTAAAAGATATACAAATTGTTTTACTTTTCTCAAAATGAATTCCAGATCATATATCATATGTGCAGGTGAAAACAAAGTAAATTAGCTGTCTGTAGATAATAATGTGATTTTTCAGTGACTTAACTCACATCTCAATCTGCATGCTTTGAATACGCCACTGACTCTGTAAGAATTATCTGTTTGTGTGTTTGCCAATCACGGCAGCCTCTGATTGGTGCACCCCATTATGTAATCTCACATTGCAGCCAGTTATTTTTATAACCTGCATCACTTTTTGAACCTCCCATCATTAGAAAAATTAAATATCCTTTGCAAAAATAAAAATATTTAGTCAGTGTTTATTTTCTGGAACCCTTTCTCAGCATGTATTCAACAAACTAAAGTATTCTTTCATCTAACAACTCCCTCCCAGCATTTCACAAAAAACGGTTTCACATCTTAAGCAAATGCTGGATCCATTTTCCAATATTTAAAAAAGTGTGAAATGTTTCTCCCTATTTACTAAAGTTTTGAAACACACCCAACATTTAATAAACGTACAAAAACTTTTCACACATTTGTTAAATACTGAAAGAACTCCAACATTTATCAAATGTGTGAAAAGTTATTATTTTTACACCTTGGGTCCATGTTGGATGTTTTCCAGCATTTAACAAATTAGTGAAATGTTTTGCCACACTGAAAGGCTGTACTTTCTAATTTCAGCTCCTCTTTTGTTGATGGACAGAGAGCAGCACTCCCCTGTGAGCTAGAGGAAGAAGTCTGATTGCCATGGCAGAAAATGTGGGATTAAATGAACACTGTGCTGAAATTAAATTAGATAAAGTGGATCTACAGATGTGAGCCACCGTGCCCCACTGGCAGCAAAACACCAAAATACATTAAGACTGATATAATACAGCAAAACAGTCAGTACATTAGTGCAGTGACACATTCATGGGCCACTTGTGGTTCATTCTAAATGGACCACAAGTGGCCCATGAATGTGTCAAGTTTGTAAAAAAGCACACCTTTTTTTTTTTTTTTTTTTTTTTCAAGTACAGCAAATTTCCGGCACAGAGCTTTTATTTTGAAATGCCGTTTCTGTTCATTCTTGTAATATGTTTTATTTCTTTTATACTGTGTAGACCTTGAAGTTAGGCTTGGATGGTATTATGATATATCAAGGTATTCACAAAAGCTGAAGTAATATTTTTTTTAATACCACCATAAATACAGGCACTTCTCTTTCTTTTTAACTCATTGTATGTCGTGCACAGCACGCACCATCACAGCCCAATCTGGTGGAACAGGCAGATAAGCTGAAAGACACATCTATACCTAGAGGTGGAGGGATGAGCTAAAAGACTGTAAACAGCCAGCAACGGCAGAGAGAGACTGAGGAATAACGTCATGTTTGTTTACATCTAACTTAGTGAATTAAGGATTTATCAAGAACCAAGATGGTATGGGTGAGTTTTATTTTGTTTCTGTCGAGTTTGACGAAGTGAAGTGTGCTTTAAGATGAGTTCACAAAAATGAATGAAATGAAGCCATGTCAGTCTTACCTGACCAAGAAAAAAAGCTGAATTCAAAAGGTTTACAGTTGTATTTCTCTGTTAAATTGGGAATGTAGGTGTAAGAATATTACTTTTCTTAACATTTTGGGGGTTTCTACTGTGGATTTATTAGTCTAAAAAGCTGAAAGTCAGTAGCGCACTCGCTGTTGGGGCAGGGAGGGCACACTTACACTGTCTTACACCGTATACCCGATGAAATTTCAGTGGGGTATGAAGATATGATAAATTAGATACCGCCCAAGCCTAGTTTTCATTTTGTGAATTAGACTGAATATGTGGTAATTTATAATGTGTGGACCTTTAACTAATGACTGGGGAGAAATCTGACCAGACAATATCAGCAGACACTAAACAATCAGGATCATTCGCTCTGCTCGTCTGCATCGCTGCTGAACTGTGCAGGGTGCTTCATGACTATCACATTTAACAATGAAACTGTTTTGTTTCCCTACCACAGCCAGGAAAGACATTTTCTGAGTGAATTAGCCTCTATGCACTCCCAGATGTCTGCATATCACTCCATTATTTTTTCCTCATCGTGGTTTATTTGTCGCTGGTAATTGCCTGTGCTTCAACATGCAGCCATTCATGAAAAGGCAAAACAGACTACTGAAGGGAAACTGACATTTACATTTGAAGTATTCCACTGCTACAAAGAGAAACTTAGAAATTGCACGCCATGTGGATTTATCATGGAGCTAATTGTCTTTTTCTCAGCGCTGTGCAATTCCATTGAACAAGAAGTGGAGTTACATCAGAATTATCTACAGACAAGTCCTCACGATTCCCTTTTTTCCTTCTTTCTGGCCTGGGGGTTCTTAGTTTGCATTCAAGGTCCAGTAAGACATGTTTGATCTTTACAATACAAGTGCCAGTAAAAGTTAAGCCTGAAGATTTAAATTCACTCTAAAATTCATCCTCTCTCCCCAAGAACAATACCTCTATAAGCTCCAACACTTTGTGCACTTCAAAGGCCTTAAAACTGGAGCTTCTTTGTGCTTAAAACAAAGAAGGCCGTGCTTTCTTTCAGGTTTTGGAGGGCAATATCAACAGAAAACCTCTAAAGAATTACAGAAACTCTATAGAAAAATTCACCTGGAAAAGTTTTCCACCTTTTTTTTCTGGCTTCCTAGGATTCTACAGCAAAGTTGTTGAAACAAACGACTGTACGGCTTGAGCCCAGACAAAGCTTGTAAAAAGCGCAGAGAGTAAGCGAATGTGCCCCGTCTTATCATCTGCTGCCACTGCACAGATTAGTGCTGAACAGAATAGAAAAAGGTTGCAAAGGAGAAAAAAAGAATAAAAGCTGCTCTCCAGTATTAGAACAGACAGTTGCATTAGCTTTCTAATAAGAAGAGACAGAGCAATACTGAGCCCTGAAAAAGGGAGAGAGAAGTGTTTCCTCGCAGCGTCCCCCACCTCCCACCCACCCACAGTGCTTTGCTCTCCACCCACATTTTCTCCTCCGTCCTTTCTACTTAAATCAGATAGCAGTTGGTAGCAGGAGAAGCATGTCATAGGTTTAACTCATACAGTATTAATTATACCCCCATCCCCTGACCTCGCTTGTACCGATAATCTACTTCCCACAACCCTGCTCTCTGAATGGAAGCTCTTATCGTTACTAAAGTTGAACCCTTTAGCATCTTCTGCGCCCTGGTGCCATGTGATCCCTTTTGTCCCGTAGGCCCCCGATGATTTATGAGGCTTCCAGCTGGTATTCGTGGTAATATTCCGGATGCGTCAGACAAGGCGAGGAAAAAAAAAAAAAAACTCCTCCTCACTTTTCACTTAGACTGACTGTATTATGGTGATGAGTCTGCATTCTTGCAACGGTGCCTGCATATGACATACAGTAGCTCCACGGCGCAGCGCATCCATAGTGGATTTAGATGGACTGCTGTTGATGTAGTTTTACAGGAGACCTCGTATTTACGCAGGATGTAACATCCGTCAAAGATATGAACTTCCAGCTATAAGGTATTTTATTTTGGCTCCAAGGGAGGTAATGTAATATTCATCTTCGGCTTCCTCAGTTCACTTAGTCAGCACAACAGTTGCCACTCATCATGATGAAGTGTCAACAGTGAGGTAACATCCATAAAGCAACTACAACAAAACTTTTGTTCATCCACCGCTCACCCACCAAAGCTAGCGATAACCAGGTACCTGACATATTTTTGCCAACACACTTACCTCAAAAGCATGCCATAATCAGAATAAATTGAAACCTAAAAAAACAGACTGATCCTGTGACAATATCAGAGAAAAACAACTGCGCCCGACCATTCCTGTTGTGTATTTAAAGATTATCTACAACAAGGAGTAAGAGTGGAGGAAAAAGCCGTGCTGATTTTAAGCCATGTATCTACGTCTTGTACTTTTAAATTAAAAATGGAACTTCTCAGAGACGTAGTCATAATAAATAGAAAGATCTATAATCAAAGACCTGAGATGGTTCGCAAAGCAACTGAAGCAAGCCACATTTGACAGCTAGTGATATAACTTCACATAGGGGCCGGTCCTTTTTACACACCAATCAAAACAGACATTGGATTCACTCTTCCTGATTTTCAGCCATTTCCTGAAATCATCTGATTGTGGTACCATAAAAATATATTTGCTCAATAAACATAAATTCAGATGTCCTTGTTCCAGGATGAAGCCAGGGTAACACAATTTATTACAGTGACCTAAAATGTGCCATCAACTTAGCTGAGTCGTACACAGGTTAAGACAAGAAATAAAATACAGAGTAGTGTGTGTGTGTGTGTGTGTGGTGTATGTGAAAATATGTAATTAATAATGACACAGCTATATATTTCCACCGCAGGGTTTATATTCATATTGGGTGCAAGTGGTTTGTCCATTATGTGGAAAAAATGAAAGGTAAAGGTTTGGAGGTTGAAGTTCTCAGCATCCATAAAGTACATCAGGCTGTTATGCCAGCATTTCATAGCACAGGAAGAGATGGTAATAGTCCCTTGTACCTTTTAAGGGCCCTCTGCACTACAGTATTTTTTTGCCAATCACCAGCTCGTGGTAGGGACACATCATCAGCTATTGAGCATTATTTGGGCTTTTGCAAAATCACCCAATATGAACACTGTTTGACAAATGGGTTATGAAGTTGCGAGGTTTTGATTTTCAATGTTTTCTTATGGGAGCTGCACAATTAAGCAACATAGAAACAAAACCGCAATATGGCCAGATGCAGTATCCAAATTTAATGAGTTGCAAGTTCACTTGATTCAAGTCACTTCAATGTACAAATGGATGATAAATTTCAGGCAAAAACAGTATGAAGTGTCAGTATGATGTAAGGCAACAACGAGCCGTTCAGGACATGCTTCAATGCTCCGCACAAATTCTGTGGAACTCTAAGCTATTGAAGGGATGAACACCATTCCTTCACCAAAAGAAAGGGGTTTTTTTGTTTTGTTTTGTTTTTTTAACCATGTTGTAAGCACATTTGTTTCTGCTGCAAAGGTAGGTATTTTAACATGGGGTCTACAGGAATTGACCTGCTTTTGAAGTCTGCCTAAAGTGACCACTAGAGAAACTGCAGTTTTTGGCACCTTTGGGTTGGCTTTATTTTTAATCCACAAAGGTTGCTGTTGTAGCCTACCAAAAGGACCACCAGGGACAATCACAGACAGCACTAAATAGATTTGAAAATAAAAGTTTGTACTAATTCATTTAGTGTTTTTTGGAGATGGTGGTGGAGAGCACTGTGTTACTCATTGGTGTAAAATTTTCCATAGGTGTTAAACTGGTGTGATGACTTAAGAGTCTGTAGTATTTACATTATTTTAATACTAACTAAACCATTCAGTGATTCCTGGTACACGAAAGTATCTGCATTGTATATATTCCTCCACTCTTTTCTAGGTTTTTCCTTTAATTTGTCTTCTGTCTGTCTGTGCCTTTTCCAAGGCTGGAAACCAAGACTGGAAACCCAATTTAGTTGAAATGACTGTCATGACACAAAGGACATTGCTTGAAATATGTCCTTGTTGTGTGTCATCTGTCCTTCACAGAATAAAACAGCTTCACAGCTACACTTGCCGAATCACAAAAAAGCAAAACATGAAAAAAAAACTTTTCATCAAACGCCCTTCAATGTAGGCCATAAGTTCAGAGGTGCACTTATGTAAAACATAAACGAGTCGGTGCATTTTTTCCTAAACAGAATGACCAGTAACTGCGGGACGACGGGGCTGAGTGATCGCAAAGATCTGAGAGCCTTCAATTACCGTCACCACAGGTGTCCACTGGGCTCAGGATGAGAGAAAATGGAGCAAACCACTGTCAGGTCTTAGTGTTAGACAGCACGTACAAGCTGCCAAGGAAGGAAAGGGAGGAATAGTGAGCTGAATCCCAACACCTGGCTCTAATGAGATTGGCATGCACACCCCGCAGCCATTAGCTTCAACCCAGCCATATGAAATGTAGATTCCTAGAGATGGCAAAACCAATAGGATTAGCCTCCAAGGTCTTTTGTCCACCTACTGTATTTTTCATTTCTGCAGTGTTACGTCTACCACACACAATCATCAAAATACCAGGCACACAACAGATGAAACACTGTGTTTGTGTGTGTTTGTGTGTTTGTGTGTGTGTGTGTGTGTGTGTGCGTGCGTGCGTGCGTGTGTTTATGTTTACAGGATAGGACCCACCCCTGTCATTTTGTTAAGAAATGTGGAGGAGTTGACTATTCATGGCCAATTATGCAGAAGAGCCGCCGTGTATTATTTTTGTTTGTGCTCTCACCGCTCTTTTCTGATCCATGGTGTGCCTAATGGTGAGTCTGCTTTCTCACAAGATGCTGTGTTATTCAACATCAAGCAATTAAAACTTTAATTAGGCTGAAATGAGAAACTGTCTCTGATGCTTAATTTCTCATTTACTCATGTAAGAGTGAGGCTACGGAGTTTCATTAAGCTCCATCCACCAGGACAACCAATATAGATCTGATACAAAAGCCCCAACTATTCTTTGATTTATTGGTGCTTTGCAATGAGAAATGAGAGTGTTAAGCTGCAGTCATTTGGAGAGAATGCCCCATCAGAGGAACTTACTTAACACTATTATATGATTAAAGGTTTTGTATGTAACGCTTTACATGTCAACATATTTTATTACCAAAGGGTGAACAGGTTTTAATGAAGCAGCAGCGCCTGAGGCTGAAAAATGAAGTCAATGCAGCAGAAATAAACATGTTTAAAGCCTGGTACAAAAACAGTTTTGGTTTCTATAGCTAATTTCAACAGCTATTATAACAGACAGAAATTCTTTTTTTTTTTATAACTCCCCTGTTTACATTGTATTAAGGCCCAACATTACGCATATTTAAAGCCAGGGCTGCTTGAGTGCTATCTGAGAGTCAGATCTACCCCTCACTCCTCCACAGTTCCAACCTTTCATCCAAATATGGTCACTTCTCGCTCAAAAAAAAACCCCAAGATGGCAGCACCTGAAGTGCTGTACTCAAGGATTCAAACTGGCAGTCCATAAACTTATGGGTGACGTCACGGCAGCTTCATCAGTTATAATAGTCTCTGGTTCTAACAGAATGTAAAAACTGTAAAAACTGAGACCTTGCCAAAGTACGTTGGTTGCCTATAACAACCTGTGGACTGATTTCAGTGGAACTAATGTGGGCCTAATTTTCCAGGAAAATGCAAAGGATGTGATGAATCTTAACCAACAAATCCCTTTCTGTCAGAAAGCCATCGAGGTGAACTTCTCCACACAGTGTGCTGCATCTCTCTTCAGCTCTACTACAGTGCTACAGTTTGCAACAATCAGTGCCAAATCTTTTCCAATGAAAGCTGCAAGCACTAGCTCCAAAAGTTACTAGAAGACATAATACACTTGTTTGCATATTGGTGATGTCATTAAACTTTGCTGAAATTGGTTCAATAGAAAAATCCTCAACAAAACATTTGAATGGCATAAGAGCCATGGCTGTTAAACTACAGTGCACCGCTTTCTTGCACTTCCAATCCAGAGAGCGAGAGCTTCTTAACCACAGAAACTCACAAAACTGAACTCCCGCTGTAAGCACTGTGTCACATATCCTCCTGCCTGTCCCACACATACTGCATGGTGCAAGGAAAGAGAGGAGGAAAGACCCCATTCCCATGGCAGAAGAGCCATGGACTGCAATTACTGTAAGCAGTATATATGGCAATGAAATACAATATAATATCCTTTTTACTCTGTTTTCCTGATGATTTCAAGTCGCTAAATTTGTCCCTGGTTGCTTTGTAGAAATAAAAGCACTAAGAGGGTCTGGAAAGTTGTTAAATATACTGACAAAGTTGCCAAGCTGGCAACACTGGCAACAGTAGCTAACATTAGATAAGAAATGGAGTCTGCTAACCTAAACAAACCACAACACAGAGTTCACACATGCTGTGTCTAAGTTACATTTTCCAGCAGAGACGGACGTTCACTTACCGCTGAGGTTTGCACTAGCTGAATTCAAACTGTTCACTGCAGACGAAAGGTCAGTCTCCGTGGAGGTCCCATCTGTGGTCTTCCAGGAGGAAGATCTCTGTTGCTGTGGGTGTGAAGCAGAAGGACAGCCGGTTGAGTTGAAAAATAGTAAATTCATCAAAGTCAGTGACCCCTATCAGAATTTCAGTGCTGAAAAAACCTCAGAGGAAACACTGGCATGTGACATATTGTGGTAGCTGGCTAATATAAAAATCAGCTTGCTTTATAACACAGACAGGAGTGCTAGCTCTCAAATATAGTAAAATAACTCGCTTGCTGTTTGCAAATGTCTTTATTGGATGACGTTACAAAGCAACAAATGTAACCTAAGCAAAGGTTAGCCAGCTAGCTGTACAGCTACACCGCATGGATCTGCTGTCGGTTGCTTTGTAACGTAATCTGATGATGAACTTTGCCAACAGCAAGCTAGTTAGTATGCTGAAGCCAATGGTCCAAATAAAATACAAGAACATGCAGATAATAAAGTTCTTCTAAATTAGATTGTAATTTAATTTGCCAGTCAATCACAGTCAGTCTCTATTGTGGTCAATGTGGGTGTTGGCTTGCAGGGATGTAGGGTAATGACTGCAGCTTGGCTTCAGAGAGAGGTCACTTGAAACATGGATTTTCTGAAAGGTTACATTCAGAAGATTATAAACACTTCAACATTCACTAATTGTAATGTTTAACAACTTTTAATTTCTATCAGAGGATAAATAATACACATAAAAGCAGTCAGCTCCTAGAAAATTACTGGAACAGCAATACAGTATGCTTTTACAGTAAGATAATGTGTGCCTCAAATCCAAACTCTCCCAAAAGAGTCCTTTTTTGTTTGTCTGTTTCGGTGCATTTACAATAATGTTGCAGCTCTCGCTAAACTTCTAAAACCATTAGGGACTTCATGGGGATTTCAACCCATTGATTCTGATCCTTGAGATGCTCCAGAAAAGCCTGACCACGCTCTTAATTGTCTGGCCACCTTGAGATAAGGGACGTTAAAAATTCGGTCCTGCAGTGAAAACTGTTTCTCTGTTCTTTGACTCTATTTTTTGCTTTTAAATACAGTAACAGCAATGCAAACCAATTATCTACATAAATGTGCCCGCTTTTAACAATGCATCGACCTGAATATTGATTCAGTCTTGTGCATTTTGAATTTACATTTCCTCTCTGGGATACTTCGACTGAATACAAAGCAGACTGAATTCTCTCATTTTAAGGCTGGTTCTTGCGTCTCAGGTTCAAGGACTGTGTCTACTGTTGCATAGCTTCAAAGATTTTGGAGGGGATGAAAGTGATAATCTGCTTTCGAGTCACTCCCCAACTGCGCTTGCTTCTTGGGCCACACAGACACCCTTGGAATCTGAAATGAGGGTTGCATTCCTGTCAGTGTCTGCCAGTCAACACGTTAAAGCGTTTGCCTGATGATAGGACTCCTCTCTCTTAAGGCGACGCAACTGCACTGAGGCGAAACAACACAACTGCAATGTAAAGAGTCAATCAGTATTCCTGTCTCATATCTGAAGTACATGCTTGGCTGTTCTCTCTGTCTCACTCACAATCCCATACCGCCTCACAGGTGGTACAGCTTTACTTTTTTTAAATAAATTCGTTAATTTGAATTCTGTTTAAAATGGATAGTTTATTTAGAAGAGGATTGTACTATCTTTCTTACTCATTGCCTTTTTGTAATTTTTTCTATATGCAGCTTGAAGGTTTGAACAGTCACATTTGTCTCAGTCGAAATCTTTAAATCAAGACTAAAAACGTACCTCTATTCACTTCATTATAGCCTACCTTCAAACTTATTCAGGTCCATCACCTTTTCAAAATCCCTTTAACTTATGTTACTGTGGGTTTGTTTTTTAGTTTTAACTTTTATTTTGTCATTTCCTTGCCTTTTAAATTGTTATTGTTTTATTTACTTGCATTGTGAATTGTATGCATTGTCTTATGTATATTTTTCAAAGATAAAGTTTATTGGGACCATTCTGCACTTGGAATAAACCGATGATCGTGGATGTCAATCACCGCAAGTAGCATCATCAAAGGACAGTCGCACAGAAATATGTGGTATGACCATGACCTGTAGGACTGCATTTTGTGCCAGCACCACAAAAACACTGCCAACAGAGAGTTAATTAGGATCCTTTGTCATGGTAAACACACAAATTCCATGGCTGAGAGAAATTACGCATTGAGTGATAGTTAATGCTGTAACCCCACAGATTGTATAAAGAGTGAGAAAGTCAGTGTAGAGAGGTGGTTGGGATGGTGGACTGGTCAAACAAATGCAGGACTTTCACAAATTCCACCAAAACCAAAAGTGAACGTGGACTTCTTTTAACTTTACGTAGGCTACTTAAGTCATTATGTAGTTACATTATGGTACATGGCTTAGCCAACTTATGTCACTTCATGTATAGTTATTTTAAACAAAAACATGATCTTTTTCTAAACCTAACAAAGTAATTTCAACACACTAAGTGCCACCACCACCACATCAAGCTGAGTTTAGAGGTTGTGGTCATCACACATATTTCTGTAGATCACTTTGATCTGCACCAATGTTGAGGGTTTAGGACTTTATTCCATTTACCTTCACTTATATAAAGCTTATATTCATCTACATTACCTGTATGCTACCTGTCATCATTATGCTTTTGGTGGCTTGGTCTCAGTCTCAATAGATCCTATTAAGCCTGGTACTTACAGTCCATGTTCACCCTATGGACGAGAATACTGTGAACTTTCTGAAAACCACTGCATCTCTCTAATCCTCTGATTCTATCTCTCTCCCAAATTTCTCCTTCGTGTCCTCTCTTTTCACTCGGGCCTCTCTGTACCAGACCACTGGCCAGACTGGGACCTCTCCATCTTTCCACTGTCTGTCTCTGCCTTATTCCAGAAGTTTAGGATCAGGATCTTCGTCCACCAGGAGATTCAGCCTCCCCTCTTGTGTCTCTCTCTCGTGTGCATGTTGTCCTTGTCTCTCTCTCCCTTAGTGTTTCCTTTCTTCTATCTGTGTCAACAGTGTGCTTCAGCTTTGTCGAATGTGTGCTTGTGTGTGGCTCTGGTCCTATTTGTTTGGCGACACCAAAAGTTGCTCTATGTCCTCCCCATCCATCCACAATTTTGTCATGCTGTAATTTTGCTATGTTGGTCTTTTCAGAACACACAATATCTATTGCAGGTCTGTCCGTCCTGGGAGAGGGATCCCTCTGTTGCCTCTCCTGAGGTTTCTTCTATTTATTTTCCTGTTAAAAGCTTTTTTGGGGAGTTTACCTTATCCAAACTGAAGGTCAATAGAGGGTGCTGTATGCTGTACACATTGTAAAAAAAACCCTTGAGTTAAATCTGTAATGCTGGGTCCTATGAATAAAATTGACTTGCTTTTCCATCAACCTCCCATTCAGTGAATATTTAGCAAAAAGGTATATTCCCATATATTTAGAGGAAAAAACTGCCTTGGAGCATATTGTTATTTCCAGCTCTTGCCTGAGGCAAAGTGTATAACAGACACACAAACACAACTGCTCAATAAAATTTCAATGGAGCAGTTGGAGGTTAATTGTCTTGCTTAGGGGCAACACAGTGGAGGCGGTTAAGAGCGGATGGCGGTCAGTCTGTTCTCTTTAACATCCTTAATATCAGCCATTCACAGATCTCTAAAGTGGGCTCAGAAATTCAGGCAAGTAAAGTTACAGATGGTAATATAATATCCATTTGTGTTGTTAATGTTTCCATCTGGATTATTGCACAACAAAAGCATTTATTGTGGCTGGAGACTGCTGCTCTTGATAAACGTTGATAGATTTGTTGATTTGCACCTGTGAGGGTCGGCAGTCCCAATGAAGTCTGTTCGAAACATCTGTTGAACTAAAGGTTTTGCAACATAAGCCCAGAAAGATTACTAGATCGCTAGATGGCACATTTTCAGAGTTTTAAACTGGCTGAGTCAATCCTTCCACAACAGCACTATCACCTCTTTTGTAGTGCAAACATCCTCCCACGTCCATTAGAAGGCCTGGTGTGGGTATATTATGAATGGAGAGCGTGCAGCTCTGCCTTTCCCAAATGGATTGGGCTTATTGTGAATGGCCTATGGTGGTTCGTTTTAGCCTACAGGAGGCATTAACATTTTATTGCATTTTAAGATCATTGTCAAGCCCTGCAATACCAGCCATTATCTCACTTTCACTAGCCTGACCGCAAGCAACAAAAGCATAAAACCACAACAAGAGAACAGCTATTGAAGCAAGATCAGCTGGATTAGATTGTGTGGTGAGTCTCTTGACCTGAATCTTGTGGTTCTATAGTTGAGATCTCTTGGCTTAATATAATGTACAAGGCATAGCACAATGTCAGCATTCAAAACCGAAACAGAGACACTAATACAATAAAAAAAGAAAAAAAAATTGACGTGCTGTATGAATTCATTGGTCAGCATCAAGATATGGCATAACAATACATATTTAAAAGGATATTTGCCAATTTCAACCAGCTTTGAATTATAACAATGTCAGGAGGATGTGTAAAGAACTGGTAAACTTGAGGTGCATTCTAGTACTTGTAAGTTTTCACAGCTCTTTTCAGTCTTTTTTTATGGTCATGAAGCACCAATTTTTTTAGTTTTTAAGTTTTTAAGTATTTGTGTCTTTCTACAGCACAGACAGGACAGTTTTATAAAAAGACCACCTTCTAGCAGTGAACTACTTTATACTGCTTTATATTCCTCTGGGATATAGTATAGGGTAAATGGACTTTCACTTGAATAGCACCATTCTATACATCTCACCACTCAAAGTGCTTTTACACTACTTGTCACATTCACCCATTTACAGACATTCATACATTGATGGCTGAGGCTATATATAAGGTGTCACATGCTTAAACATTCACATGCACTTACAAGCCATAGGGTACAATTTTAAGGTTAAGTGTCGTGCCCAAGAATACTGTGGAGGAGCTAGGAATCAAACCACAGATCTGGCGATTAATACCACACATTGAACCACAGCTGCCTATGATATGACCATCATACTAAGTCTGTGCAAAAGGCTTGGGGGGTATCATAGTACTACGGTACAGCAGGGTATTTAGGAATCCTGAAGGTATGTTTTTCAAAACCTTCATAAATACAGGGGCTCCTCTTTCTATCAAACTCATTGTATGTAGTACACAGCATGCACAACTAGAGCTCAGTCTCTGGTTTCTTCTTGCTGGAACACGCAGCTGAGCTGAGAGACACCTTGACACCTAGTGTTGCGTTAGGAGGGTATAAAGGTATGAAAAACTTCATACCGCCCAAGCCTACTGTACTATAAATACTATGATCATTTTAAGTTTACATCAAAAATCTAAACTTTTGTTTGGGAACTGACACAGAGCCTCTCAAGCCCAGAATTGTCTATGCCTCAATCAGTGCTGACAAATGGCAGCTGACCCAAGATCAACACAATTGTAAAAGTTGTTTGAATACGACTTGTGTCAAGGTTGAGGCGGATACGGAAGCGCACATTTCTCAACTTTTTATGGTTTACGTATTAAGTTTAATTCAGTTATACCTCAATTGGTCGTGTTTTCCATTGCCACGGACACCAGAATCATGTCAACTATAATTTTTTTATTGCTGAAGCAAGGTTGTTGTGACAACAATATGTCTGTGCACATTGTGAGGAGAATATATGGAATTGGGCTGTCAAGATCACTGAGCCAGAATGATAGCTGTGTGTTTCAGAGAGCAGACTGTCTAACAGCCAATTTGTAACTGTGACTGTTGGAACCTTGCCTGTGGTTTGTGTATAGAGGGCATTCAGTGTGTTTTCCTTCTGATGCAAGATAACAAATATTGAGCTGAAGTCTGTGTAATTAGAACATCCATTAAGTTACACTAAGTGTGTTATAATTCAGGTGCTGTATCATTCAAAACAATACAATTTCATTTATGCTGTAGGTAAATTTAAAACAATGTCACAGAAACAGAGCAACATTTGAAAAAAAAGTAATGTGTTTGCTAAGGACTGATTTCTACTTACTGTAAACACCAGTTAAATATGATATGATGTGATATTTCCTGTCTTCACAAGTCAATTTTTCATGGAAGACATTTCGACATGTCTCAGTAGGAGACATTTGCTGCTTTAGCTGTGTGTTGTGCCTGCTGGCTCACTGTCACACTGTCATGGCTTACTGGGACACTTGAATAGAAACAGAGCTATTGTTAACATTATTACTAACACCTATGCTTTTCCTGCTATGACATGTTGAAAATGTCTGGTGTGAAAAAGGTTTACGGACCAGTGCACAAGCAGACCTTTTTTCACGCCTAACATTTTGAGTTGTCATAGCAGGAAAAGAGGTGGTTTATGCAATGGCATTACTCGTAGGTCTGTTTGATTATATGAACCGGTGAGCCGACAAGCACAATACCTAGGACCTGAATCTGAAAAACAAATGTTAAAAGGTTATAATACCAATGTTAGCAATGACTGAATGTGCTTTTCCTCAGCCAATGTGCTTTTCCTGCTATGGCAAATTAAGATTTCTGGGTAGTTATACACAGGTTGAGGGGGTCAGGGAATCAAGGTAAGCTTGTTAGAAAATTCCAGATGTATGGTGGGCAGATTGTGAAGTGACAAAGCAGCATTTTGATTGAGTAATTGATAACTTACAAAAACATTGTGCAGTAGTCCACCTTTCACCTTTTCTCGCCCTCTCTGTTTCTGTCAAAACAAACACAGTAAGCAGCCTTATCATCAGATCACAATTTCTGAAGTTCAATATTTTTAAATCTCTTTGGTCACGATGTCCGGGAAAGATATTCCCACTCAAAATATGTACTATAGGCCTAACACTGTGTCCTAACAGCAAGCAAGCAAGCGTCTTGTTGTCCACACTGAATTCCATAAACATGCACTTCTGTTCAGTCAACAAAACAATGTCACTATCAGCTATGTGCTCAGGAAAATTAAATGTGCAGTATCAGGTGTGAGCTTAAGATCATACATAAAAGGTGGGTAATTGATTAAAACATATGTTTTCAAGTAAGGTGGGATGAATTGGCACTCAAAACAGCTGGGTTTCTATCTAAAAAAATCTGACTACTTCTGAGGATCCCAACACCATATTTCTTTTTTTTTTTAATGAAATGTTTATATCCATTGTATAAACTTACTATGATTTTTTTTTCTGCATCATGATTTCATCATTTTATACACTATAAAAAAGGGTTGGGTTACAAACTCAGTCCGCAACGGAGCTCCACGAAGCCCCTGGTTTGATCTAGGGGCAGGAAGCAGAAGCACCCTGACGCTGGGAAGCCAAGCACAGAGCTCTGCAAGCTGCTCTGTTGGCCTCCCAGTAAGACAAAACTATTGCTGCCTCACCAAACGGGTTCATTTTGTTTTCTGTATCATTTTAGTAATAGTCCAAGTATTACTGCTATGAGCAGACGCACATACACACAGGCACAGAGACTGAAGATAAGCTCTTCAAAAATTACATTTTGTACTGAAACAGAGTACCGTTTGGTGCCCGTAACAAATTACAAGTACAAATGTGAATGGTACCCAACTTATTACAAAATACATGTTGTAATTTCATGACTTCAGAGGACCAACATCATCATAGTATTAAAATACTTGTTTTTACCAGGATTTTATCCAAAGACAAACTTTCAAGGGATTAACACTGAGCAGCTTATTATCTGTAATAGGTGTTATTTCTGATGTATCTTTGAAAACTGGAGGAGTCTTGTAGTTCAGGATTGTGAGGAAAACCTGCAGTAAAGCAGTCAGTAACAGCAGCCTCTGACTGTGGGATATTCATTTCTGTGTTTAGAGTTTCCTCTGCAATGAGGGACACTAGAAAAGCACGACCAAAATTGCGCTGGTATTATCCAGTTTATCCAGCATCGTCTATTCAAAACTGTGGTAGCCTAGGGCTCACTTTTGTTTGGAAAGTGGTTGGTACAGTCAGAAATTGATGCACTTAAATCTGTCTCACATTACTCCGGCACATTTACCTCTGTTTTGTTCAATTGTTGGCACCCTGATGGGTTATGTTCCAGCATTGAAATAGTTTGAGTTCAGATCCATTTTTATAACTGTTCTCATGGGAGGAAAGAGTGAATATCAAAATTGTTTTGGAGTAATTGTATTTTTGAATTATACAGTTGGTCCACACACATTATAGAAGATAGAAAAAAATACAAAATGACCGTGCACTGTCACAGTTCAAACCAAGGAAAGATGTAGAAATAGGTTTCATAGTTACAATTTAAACTAGCACAACAATGACTTCGGGTTTGACATGGAACATCTTCCTTCATCCCACCTGCCCTAAATGGACTTTTGCACTCTTTATACCGTGTCTGTTACTCTGAAGGTCTAATTAATGATGCAGACAGGTTTACACTTGAATTGGTGTGAAATCCTGTGCACCTCCTACAGAAACTTAAGAGTGTTAATGACACCAGTGACACCAGTGTTTTGATGTTTGCATGGACCTTTTTTTTTTTTTTAAGTAACTAGAAAAATAGTAGCAACAGACTACTCTTAAGAGAATATAACTTGCACCACATATTCCTTTGATAGTTTCTAAAAATATTTTGCATAGTGTTCTATAGTGTTGTGTATAATATTTCAGCTGCGCCTGGAAGTATTTAGGAAATATCTGGACAGCCTTTAAAAAATAAAAATAAAAAAATACTGAAGTTCAGGTGTAGTTTTGAATCAGTAGCAGTATTTTTGAGTTATGTTTAACTTGCCAACTGTCATCCAAAAAGACACAAACTTAATGTGAGCAAAGACATTTCTGACTGCAGCGATGGAGACTTAAACAAACTCAAAACTCCAGGCAGAAGTGGATGTTTTGTCCAACACATATGAGAACCGCATTGCATATTTCTCCCAGAGGCTAATGCTGCATGCAATTGTGTGCAATGAACTAACGAGCAGCCATATTTTATTTTTTATATCTTATGGTTTACTACAACATAAAACACTTAGAGGGCATCGAAGGCAATTACTGTATATAAATAGGAAAGATCCATATTGTATAGAGGCAAAATATTCTTAGATTAATGTACAGTATCACTGCTCAATAAAGCATTTTACCATTTCTAATAGCCTCCCTGTTTTAAACGTAATATTCAATTAATTTAACTTCAGAATATTGCTTCCTCATCTCCATCCTTTGTGACTCAGAAAATATGCAGATACGATTTCAGTTCCCAAAGGCAATCGCTTACAAGTAAGGGATATGAGATAAGACAGCACGGTGTTAATCAACTAGTATTGATTAAATGAAGCAACTAAGAAGCCTGTGTTACAAGATCGACTTTCAGTTGTAATGATAGAGTGAAAGGACTTAACTCAGCCTTTTAGAAACAATGACAGTTTAAACAATGGCACTCGTGGTGTTTGTCACGCCAACTAATGCGTCAACTGGGAGTTGAAGAAAGGATGAATAAACCGCCCACAGCCGAGGCAGGTGCTTGTCATTTGGTATCTCATCAAGTGCTAAATTCTTTGGCAGTCTTCTAATATGAATGCAACAGAGTGCAACCACCCATTTGAAAACAAAACCACCGTGCTTAGATTTGCATATTGGGTCAACAGTTGTTTTCTGTAAGCTGGCATTGAGTCTGTCTTAAAATAACCACACGTTTTTCAGATTTGAGCACTCATCAATAATGTTCCATTTTCACTGCTCCCCTTTGAAATGAACTCATTATGTGCCCTGAGGCTACCCTGAGGTATTACTCTAATCAAGCCAAATACTTGATGTGTAATTGCCTTCAACTTCACTCAAAACAGTAAAAGGAACCATTGCTCGCCTCTGTGCATTTACAATGTGACCAGGATCCAGTGGCGCCACAATGAGCGTGAAAGTGGGAAGCAGGAAGCGGGACGACAGGTTCAGCACTCTGCACTGGCTTGTATTTTCCCCTCAATTAACTGCCCAAGGTTGAGGTTGCAGAACATCCCAGGGTGCTTAACCTCTCTCCCAGCTTTGGTTTTCCACTCACATTCCTCAGGCAGCCACAATGCATCTACCACAGCAGCTTCCAACACACTGTCTGGATGCAGTGCTGATAGTGAGGAATATTAATGTTTGCAGATACCCTTTGGCTACCTATAATTAACACCAGCTCATTTATAGCTGATTGATAAACTGCGTTGAGTTGTTACAGCATGGGTGCAGTTGTGGCTGAAAAGGTGATTTTTTGGGGAAGAATGTGTTGGCATTGTATTTACTGAAGGGCTCATTAGAGGCTGCATGTCAGGCTTCAATGATTTCAAGAAATCTCAGTAATACTGAATGTGCTCATGGTTTTTAAGACTTTTCGAATAAATTTCAAATACAGGGCTGATACTCCCATGAGAAATTCCCACATTTTTCCATCAGGTGTTCCCCTTTTGGAAGACACACTGGCCCGTAACGTTTTCCGACAGCTTCAAAGTGTGGTTTCTCCGGAGGTCTAATTACCATTGAGCACATGGGGAGCGGCTGTGTTTCTTGAAATGCACTAAATTTAGTTATATGGGGTGTAACGATACATTGATTTCGACAATGAGTTGGATCATTGATTTATCAATCCAAAGATATCAACAATATGAAATCATTGATGCAAAGTGAAAACATCACCTTTACATTTCATGCCTGTCTGTCTTGCTTTTAGTGATCTTGTTTTTGTTTATTCTGTATGTTTTACTGACTTTAATTGACTTTGTTTTTGTCTCTGTTAAGCATCTTTGAGTATTGTGAATGGTGCTCTATAAATAAAATGCATTATTATTATTAATATTAAAGATATGCCTTTATTCTGAAATTCCCATGGCATTTCTGTGTCAACTATATTGTGGCTGAAAACGACTTTATGATATCAGCCAATATCTTATTTTTGTCCAAAGCATTGACATCACATCATATTGTGATAAAAACTTACTAAAACTTGACTGCCTGTAATTCAGTCACCTTCTGAACTAACAGGAGGTGATTGGATCAATTTTGAATCAATACATTCATGAGCTATTGTGCGTTCTGCATCAGGTCAGAGTACACTCAGATGACCCCCCAAAAAGTGATTCACTATTGATATTTTGTCTTAACTTTATTTCATACATAATGAGAGCTGCTGTGTTTCTTGAAATGTACTATATGTAGTTATTATGGGTAAAATGATAAATCTATCTGGATCGATATATCAATTAAATGATTATAGATAAAAAACCATTGATGCAAAGTGAAATCATCAATACATATCTTCATCTTTATGTTATGTCTTTATGTTGAAATTCCAAAGGCACGTCTGTGTGTCACTATTTCTGTCCATTCCTAAACATCCAAACAGTGCTAGCAGCCTGAAAACAAGCAGACAACGGCCAGCAGCCAAGAAAAAGACTGAGTATATTGTCCGATATCGTCTCATCTCCTATCAATCGCAGGCCTCTGAATTGAACTGACTAAAAATCATATTATGGCAGACTTTGTAATATCAGCAAATATGTTATTGCTGTCCAAAGAAATGATACACAAAATGCCACAAACAATTACAAAGAAAACATTAAGCTAAAACTAATATGTACCTAACAGTGCCAAAGGTTTACCATTCAAGAGTCGAACGGCCTCAGAGAAAGTTTTCCCATGTTATGTGCTCTAGATTTTTGACCCAGTTGAATCCAAATGAAATGATGTTTCCTTTGTCAAAACCATCCCCAGTGGTCAAATAAGTGTTTGCATGTAATGGGTTCACCTTGACTCAGGTGTGTGGAATTAAGTACACATTGGTGTGGGTTCATTATGTGTCAAGGCACCCCTGAGAAAGGCATTGGCACCAATACATGTTAGTGTAGTTTTATAACACATTGGCTGTTATTTGTTGAGAGCTTTTATTCTCGAGTGCCCTGGAATAAGATTTAATGTGCCACACCCCAAACCACAGATGAGGGTCTTTTTTTTCCTCCTTAAAATTAATTATTTTGCCCTTGTAAAGGGAAAGAGTAAGTTGAAAATTATACATCTTCTTATAAAGCACTTTTCTGTTATTAACCTCTGTCATTACCCTGGCACTCACTAGAGCAGAGCAGCACCGTTTTCTTTCAGCTGTAGGTAGATCCTCCATGTAGGAAACATACCTCATCAGCCCTTTTAGTTCCCAATAACAAGAAACTCACAGAATCACATTTTTCAAAAGATTTTTTTGTATATTTCTAGTATTGAAAGCCCAACAAATCATGTAATGTGATCAAGTGTGCGCATTTTTATAAGAAACCTTTAGAGGTTGTCCCTACAGTTTTCATTACAAAGACATCCAGCTTATTTTTATTCAGAGCTGTTTGCTGTAGTGTTCACCAACAGAGGATCCTTCCACCTTAACCAAAAGCATGAAGCAGTGACAACAGACACGAGGGATTATCCCTGACCTCATCAAAATTGTTTTTTTCCCTGTTACAGACATGATTCATTGATTCAAAGGCTTGCTTTAGTTTACACTAAAAAACAAACACTGCAGACTGGAAAATTCACACACAACCTAGTATGTACTATTATGATTACATTATTTTTTTAGCATTTTTTTTTTTTTTAAATTGTATTTATTAAATTATTTATTTGGTTACTCAATTACGTATTGAGTTAGTTAGTTATACACAGTTATACGAGTCTTGTATTCAGTTAAGCTTCATACTGCTCTTATGAGATATTTTTATTTATCTGCTTCAGTTATGATTCAGTGTGTTGTATTGATTGTTTGAGATGAATATTTTAGTGACAAAGGGATGAATCAGCTAAGCGAATCTGAAGAAATTGCTGTCTGTGCTGGATGTTTTGCAAACAAAGCTCAGGTTCCATCGTCGGGGGTTTGCTTATAATGTATGTTTTAGATACCGACCTTCAAACAATACACTGCAAATGGATCAAGTGAAGAGAGAGCTAGTGAAATGACCTTTACTATAAGGAGAAATGAAGTCCACCTTAAAGACAAAGCAGAAAACGATGCCATTGTCCTTTTTTACTTATCTTTAGAATACAGGAAGGCCTGTTGTCTTCACACTGTCCAGCACATATCGTTCCTTCAAGCCTGCAGTGTGAATCCAATTACAAAAGTGTAGACGTATGTACTTTAAACTTTACCCGCAAAGCCTGTTTCATCAGAAGCAACTCACCATGTTTAAAGGTTATCTCTCAACAGCCTTCAAAATCAGAAATGTTCAGTCTATTAGCTGACTGAGAGAGTAAAGTTGCCCTTTAAGCAGGTGCATCCAATAACGTCTGATTTTGCTCTGTTCATTATTTACTGAGCTGCAACGACTTTCCATTTGAGCTATTGGTTTGAAAGAGTAAACTATCAAAAGGTGGCCTTGAGATAAAAATCAGTGTTCAAGTATGCCATGGTACTGTGTTTAGAGACATGTTCATCTCTTGCATTGACTGGGTAAAATTCCACTGTTGTTTCACTGGCTTCTGTGAGGCATTATCGACAGCTGCACCCTGGGCTTAATCTTTCAAATAATTTTCCTCTGAAAATGTCATGGATTTCAAGAAAGAGGAAGCTAAAAACCCCCAAATCAATAATGAATTATGACAAAAGCTGATAATATCTAAGATGGTAAGATGTTTGGTGGTTAAGAATGTGCATAAAGAGTCACAGTAGAGGAACAGTAGTCATAAAAACATATTACATTCAGCTCCCAGAATATGGACCTTTCCCATATTCAAGAGTCTCGTAACTGGAAACATAATAATTAATACCTTAATTTCTTTACTGGGAATATTTACTGCGGTTTATGTTAAATCAATTTCATTCATGCAATTCCAATGACGTCAGATTTTGAAATGGAGCCCAGATAGCTGTTGACTCTAAGTCCTTGGTGTAATTATGTGAACAACAGTCCCTTTAGGACTGCAAGATATAATTAAACCATACAGTTTGTCAGAAAATCAATAAAACCAATTTAACAGTCTGCATAATATGTGTGTGTAATATGACAACTGAGACTCTTTTGTCATTGAATGGCAGGGTTTAGTGTTCCAAGTGACAGCCGCTGACAATGTCACAAACAAATGTGAACCTGAGGACTATCATCAGGCCACTGAAGACCCAAGGAAATGCATTCAATGGACAGCTGATCTATATGCACAGTACTCTGATGCAGGAAGTTATCTAAGCTGTTTTCATACACTGTTTGTGTGTATATATACACAGTATATGGAAGGTAATGCACCAAAATTTGTATTTAACCATGTATTCATGAGCCTTTAATTTAGATTTAACCTATGTTTTTATGAAGGCTGCCATCAGATGATTAGTGCACTGACGGAGTGAAGAAGAAAGGAGCATAAAGAGCAAAAGTCCATGTAAAGAGGTAAATTAGGGTGGTGGATTTGTCAAAAACCACAGATCTTTACCCCTGGAGACCAGTGTTTGTCTCCCGAGAAGTGGTCATGTTATGGTGAGGACATAAATACGGAAATAAATATATATATAATTCATACTTAATGTCCCCTACAAAACAAGCACTTCCAGGAACTAGTGGTAAAAAAAAAAAAAAAAATATTGTAATAATAATACTTCATGGGACAATTACTGTATTTGTTGTAATCTGAAAAAAATAGAGTTGCTCAATCATGACATGCTTGTTTGTACATTATGTGTGCTTAAAAAAATCTTTACAATATACAAGTTGGTTTGGTACCATGTGACGTGGCAATGCATTACAATCGGGGGGGCCAAAACTTTCAGGACAGCCCTGTATTTAAGTAATAAAAGGCTAATATCAATAATATTCACGTTATACTGGGGAAATATTCTCTAACAACAATGAGTTAATAGTGTAAAATGTTTGCTGTTAAGGAGTAAGATTTAGGTCACATTATAGTGGGCTACTACTATTGTTATTGTCAATATATCTACAGGCAATTACATGTGTTATTACAGAATATTATACTCCATTGTCCTTATTATTATACGGTTATAATATAATTTTACTATAGTGTCACAAGCTGTAATGTAATTTTCTATCTAACTCAACATATCATAACATATTAAAATAATTTTTACCACAATAAAAAGTGTATATATTACTCCTGTATTTTGTTTAATTTCTTATGATGGTGAACATCTCTCTAAGACTTGTCATCACATTATTAGGACGTCTTGTTGGCAACTGTAATTATTTACTATCAACCAGAGACCAAATGCTGGTTATTTTCCTCCCACTTACTATGACAGATAAACAACATGTATTTGTGGCATATCTTTTTATTTTTAAAGTAAAATAAAAAAAATTATAGCGTTATTTTTGCACTGGGCAAGAAAGCACATCTTTAATACTGCCTCATGCTTCTAACTAACATCATTATGTTTTCCTGACCTTACCCAAGTGCCATAGTTGTTTAAACATATAGTGATTAACTGTGTATTTGTTTATTATGAATATTTTGTCACCATATTGATAAAATTATAATATAGGCCACTTGTGGATTCCTCCAAAACAGAAGATGAGGGTGATGAAAATAGCTTTAAATGTCCCCGAGGCACTTTTTCAGAAAACAGTGGACTTAGCTGGAGGGCAGGATTTTTAGGAAAGTAATGTGTCAACATTGTTCAGCCGTCACCACAGCACTAAAGGTCCCCAAATGACCTGGTAGACATTTTAAAGAGAAGCTTAACACCGACTCAAAATGCTATTATTTCCAAACTCGAGCGATTTAACTTCTCACCTCACTGTAGTGATGTAAAAGGTGTACTTCAGGGCGGGTCAGGACAGCGTGATTAAAGGTGATACAGAGTGCATTTCTGGCCACACCTGGTTGGAAAGAAAAGGGCACTCAACCACTGCATTCGTTAACAACAGACATAAATATACATTATGGACAAAATTTATTCTTTTATTTTATGTTGTAAGCAGGCCTCATGAAAGACTTCTTCACTAGACAGCTTAAATCTAAAAGAGAAAGCTGTATAATTAGACTAATACCAAGTAAATTAGTTTAATTATTATCATTATGTAGGATTTATCCTACAAAGTTGGTGTCTGTTGTATTTTCAGCCTCCTCTTGATTGCATTTCACATGAGTAGACCTAAAATACTATTCCAACCACTGAAATAACACTGCAATAAATGCTGTCAATGTTAATCTAATAACGTCCAAGTTTTTAGTGTAGCAAGAGGTTTCATGATTCATTCTCAATTTTAGAGCCGTTAGTTCTGGTTTGTGTTGTGTTGCCCTATAATGCAGTGTTTCCCTGAGGTCGACTGCTTTGGGCTGATGGATTGCTCATTCCACCACCTTTTGCTAAGCCAAATTCTGGTATCAAATCTAACACTGAAAGTCTCTAATGTCTTATTCTCCAAATTTTTATCAGTTATCCATTGCACATGGCCTCTGGGATCAGTGCTGTTACACTCACATGCCCGGTCAGCAACAAAGCCTCTAATTTGTCGACAGATTCGACCCGATGCATAGTGAGAGAGATTCTTGCCCTCAGTATGAGAAATGACAACAATAACTCCTTTAAACATTAATAAATTGATAACTAATCACAGAGAATACTCATGGTTGGATTTATTAGGTTTGAAAAGTCTCTGCTGTCTCATAATGGATTACAATGCTTCTGAAGGGGATACTGCTACAATGTTAATGAAGTGGTGGCCATTCAGTAAGTAAGTTTCTTGACCACAGCGTCTTTTGAACAGAGCACACATGACCAAAGTGCCTCCAAAGTTACCACATGACCAGTTTCTAATCTGAAATGTAAAATTCAAAAGGCTATTTTTAAAATGGAGTGTGCTCACGGCATAAAGCACTACATTACATCACTTCAAGCAAACTTCACGGAGAACAATTAGGGCAAAACAGCATTGACAAATTGTTTCAACCAAATAATCTCTGGTCCAGCTCAGCAAAAGAACACAAATACACCAAATTTGTCAGCACATTAGCCTGCCATTCACGACAAAACCTGTTTGTAACCAGTAGCCAACTGACAATTACCTTCCTGTCACTTATTCAACTGACTTTAACAGTTTAGATAACAGACCCTTGACTGTTGTACTTTTATTATAGACGTGAACTGACCAGAGACACTTGCCTTGTTCACTGTGCACTGCTGCAAACACTGGAATGGATATTCAGTGTTATTTTTGGCATTGAAAAAAAATGGCTTGGCAGTTTTCCCATTGTCCTGGTGACCAACCTGCCCTGAACAATTATACTGGAAATATTGCTGTATGCATTATGTTATTTTTTCTATCTGCTTTACAAAATATCAGAAAAAACAATATCTCTAACATGTCAGGAAAACATTTAAAGGGAAAAATTAATGTTGCATGTTGTGTCCACCTCTCATCCATTTCAGTCTCTTCACTTTTCTTATAAACATGAAACATCGCCATCATTTTCTAATCTGCTAAAGTAACCTCTTACAGAAGAACATCCAGTTTCTCCAAATGGTTCAGTGTAACACTGATCTTCTGATAAGAAAAGAAAACATTTGGTAAGACAGCTGCCATTCTGTTAAGCTCAAAGAAACCAACGGGCTATGCAAGGTGAAATTGAACTCTTTGGACCATTACACACTGAAGTAGAACACAGGACCAAATCGACGGGCTTGCCAGGAATACACTCTCACTGTAGGCATTATGCAGGAATTAGGCCTCTGACTGCAAATGACTAAATAGGGAAATCTAATTAAATACAGGATTTGTAAAAGTATCTGTGCTGAGGATTACAAAGGCTCAGCCTCACTAAACCCACCGAGTGATATTTCTCCAAATGGCGGTTACATAAACCAACGGACAAGGCAGACCTCTCTCAGAGGGCCACCTCTGCATTTTCTTTAACTCAACAAAAACAGTGAAGTTTTGTCTTGTGCTGTTTGAACTGTAACCTTTAGAGCAAAAGGTGCAACCAGGGGCCTTTTTTTAAGACTGTGTCAAAAGAAAACCACACTACAGATCACTCAATCGACTACTTACTTACACTTAAGATGAAAAAGTTTGTAGGGCGCTATTAAGAGGAAGGGCACTCTAAGGAGAGACAGTGCAGCTGTGATGAAGAGACTTTCACTGTCTTTTGATGCACAAAAAAATAACTTTCCCCGCCGGTTTATGAGCCGTATCAAATTGACTGAGCTTACTGTATAATATAACTTATTGGACACTTTAACCTTAGACTGTAACCTTGCAGCGGTATCACCCATGAATGTACTTCATATTGTTGTATCGCAAAACTTTCACTGCCAACATGTTGCAGTTGGTTATCCCAGAACTATCTGTGCTTGGAGCTAAATGATGGGTAAAACTAGGCAACTAAAAGATAAAGATTGTTTTCACAGTTAATTGATACATTTTTTTTAATGTTGATCACAAGTATGAGATCGGAAATTAATGTGTGATGCCTGTGTTGAATCCCCTCCAAAAATACAAGGATGCTCTACTACATTTAGTCAGATTTTGCAGTGTACAGGCCAACATGCTTTTCTGATAATTCTGACCCTCAATCCTCTGTGAAGCAGAAGATGCGTCACATCGACTGAGCTGCAAACAGATGACTGCTGATAGACTGCTGATTCACAGCTGTCAGAAGCCGCAATGGTAGATGACATCGCATTTGAGTGACTGATGACCAGTCGAATGGTAATAATAGGAATATTACTTGTTCAAGTAAGCAAAATAACCACAGGCATGACCAACAACAGCAAAAAAAAAGGTAGAAAAATGCATATGTGGGCTAATTTAATGAATATATATGTAGGAATCCACAATGTATGCAGCTATAACTCTAAAGTCAAATATTGTGAAGTAACATCAGAGCATGAAGGGTTATATTCTGTCTTTGTTGAGTTTGGCATGTGGCATTTTGTTTTTATCTATCTAAAATATATGTAGGCTAAGCAACAGGGTCAGAGTTCAGGACGCACTGTTTTAAAGTAATATTATGTCCCAATAGTGTGCATACTTTATGCAACAGTACATACTTTATAAGGTCAGCTGCAGTACCTACCAAGAGTAAAATGTAAAAGTATGTGATTCAGAATGCATCCATAGACTGTATATGAAGATGGACAACATGACAGCTTCCCAGAATTGATGCCAAAACACCTTGATTACCCCCTGGTGGCTGGTTGCAGTATAGGTCATAAACCCCACCCTCTTCATGTTAGCAAATGGGACATGGCTCAAACTGAAAACTCAAAGTATACGTCAATTTTTATCTTTCACAAAAATGTTCTCTGTCATTTAAGGTAGTTCTGATCATCCTGATGTTTGTTCGAGTGCTCATTTCTAAGTCCGGTTTTAGTACAAACTGACACTGCATCCCGGAACAACAGACGCAGGTAGAGCACATCTGTTAATGTGCATTGACCAAACAGTGATATTTGACAAGTTGGGGTGAGAATGTGTTGCCCAATGACTTCATTAGTCTAAGATGGTAGAGGCCACATCTGGAATATTTTGGTTCCATTTCTGTGTATGGATGTAATGTATGGAAAAGCGTTGTCCATCTTTATATACACTGAACAAAAACAGAAATGCAACACTTGCTTTTGCTCCCATTTTTCATGAGCTGAAGTCAAAGATCTAAAACATTTTCTTTATACACGAAAGACACATTTCTCTCAAATATTGCTCACAAATCTGTCTAAATCTGTGTTAGTGAGCACTTCTCCTTTGCCGAGATAATCCATCCCACCTCACAGGTGTGGCATATCAAGATGCTGATTAGACAGCATGAATAAACCACAGGTGTGCCTTAGGCTGGCCACGATAAAAGGCCACTCTGAACAGCTTACAGATTCCACTGTAAACATGCCCATTTATTCAATTACAGGGTGATGGAAACATAACTACTGCCTGGATTATATTCAGTGTTTTACTAAAGAAGAAAGGTTGAGATTTTTTACCATGCACAAATCGTGGGAGGGTAGTAAAGGGTCAGGAGGGTGAGCAAACATTGCTATCATAGATTCCAGGTGACGTCCGGTGGTTAGAGGTTTAGGCATCAAAAGCACTTTGGTTAATAATCAGAAAAGGTGTTTTTTAAATGTGGGTAAAGCAAACACGTCCTGTCTCAAACTTCGTGCCACTTTTGACTCAATATTTAACCAGGACCAAGATTTTTCCCAAACTTTAGCCAAGTTCTTTAGCCAAATGCTTATTATGCTTCAGTTGCTATGAACAGATATTGTTTTGAAAGAGCAAATATTGGAGGGAAAACAAATTGAAAATATGCTCTCAGTGAAAGCTTGGCAAATACTTTCTGTGTGGACATTTTGCAACTTGGCATATTTGTTAATTAAAAAACATTTCCTCATTATGTTGATAAAAAATTGAATTTGGGAGGCATTACTTTTCTATTAACAGTATATTCTGTTGCAGCTAAGTTATATAATGTCTGGGAGACAGGGTTAGACCTCCACAGCCTTGCTTTTCATTGCATAATGTGAATATGACAGATTTAATGAAGCAAAGCCCACAAGCTAGTACAAGCGGTCAGCTAGAATCCTGTCGTGTGACATATGTCCATACATTTAATCACAGAGGTTTCCTGAAGCCGCTCATGTTCTGCTCACTCTTTTGCTGTCGTGCCGGTCGTCACACTGCTCACCTAAAAGCCATTCTGTCACTTACAACTGTTGCCACTGTTCATGTAGCATTTCATAAGCCCGCCTCCTCTCCAGCGACCACCTGTAGGCTCTGAGTGTACGTTACTCTTAGAGCGGGGTTATTACACTCCTCACTCCCTGCTGTGCTGTGCTTGTGTGAAATGATGAAGTCAGCAACTATCAAAACTATACATATTCCACCCTCACATTATAATCCGCTCTGTATTAGTTTACTGACTGGACTTGTGTTGTGTGTAACTTCCATTTGACTGATTTAATACAGAAAAGTAGGGACATACATAACTCAAACCAACATCAGTCATTATATAATTCACCTTAAATACAGTAATTAATAAAGCTGAGGGATTGATTTTAACTAGGAATGTCGTAACTATTAATCTGTTAACCTCCAAGAACATGTCTGACCGTTGAAATGTTGGCCTGTAAGTTAATTTGCTGCTCTGTAGTTTACTGCTCTGAGCACTAACCAGGTCATTTGTCAGCTAGCTAGTGGCACAGCTCACTCCACAAATACCACTGGTGACCTCTTCTCAAACCAGCAATGTTGCTGTGGAATACTGTGCCCATCCTCCAGTCCAAACTCAGGTCACTTCTGTGAGCCATAAACACCCTTTAGCATTGTTAACCATGTTATCACTGTTAGCTCTATTAGCACAGTTAGATGTTTATTGTTAGCAGTGTCAGCACAGCTAGTTGTGCTTACATAGTTAAAAGTGCTAAAGGGAGTTTGTGGCTCAAAATGAAGCCACAAAGTCCCTTCAAAGACCAAAGAGTGCTCCCATCCGACCCAGCTGGTGCACACTGTGGAGCAGCCAAGCCTAAAATTGGCTAACCAGTGGTAACCAGAGGTTGGGCAGTGGAAACTGTTGACATTTATGGCACAAAACATTACACTTTCACAACCTAAAGGAGGACAGTGCTTGGAAATGCGGTGTTAAAGCTAAAGTTAAGTGCCACACTAAAACGAAAGGCTTCTTGTAGTCTATTTCAAATAATATTGTTTTGATTCAAAAAAAAATTTCAGTCTGTTTTGGTATCAGTAAATGGATGTTGGGCTATCAAAAGCAAAGAGAAACTGATATCCTTTATCTGAAATTTTGTGAATTAAGAAATGAAAGACAGTATCATGAGTATTTCCTAAATATCCTCAATATTAAAGAACCATCACAACTGAAACCTTCATCCCAGAAAATCTGAGTGCGTTTCTGCACTGAAGTTAATCTCATGTAAAATTAACTGATATCAGATGGAACTCAAGTAGTCATCTAAGGCCTCATGCATGTGTATGTGTGCGTTTGGAGGAGGAAGATTTTCCACATTGTGACCCTGACAAGGTGCTCCGCATCCCAACAAATGAGTTCATAGCTTCAGGGGCTTTGGCCAACCCATGGCACGGATCCATGTCCAATTATCTGCCTCGGAAATTGCTATGGCTTGCCTAATTTATGCCAAAGATGCCCCCTCAAACACACACACACACACACACACACACACAATCATAGACCTTCTTTCCTTATTACATAATAACATAGCTGTGGTACCCACCCTAATATATAGGAGCCATTATATGTGAGGCCACCTTCATTTCCTCGGCTGAGGGGGATGATTGCTTCCCCACTGTAGTCTTTAATGACTGATAAGAGCATCTGATTGCAGAAAGGTGCTCTCAGTGTCATCTCAACTTCCTCACTGCACTGAAAAAAAACACAGAATGTGTGAATGAGCACTTTTCAAAACGAACAGGTGGAGAGTAAAAATATTTCACTGCATATGAGCTCAGACCTGCAGAAAAGTGTATGGTAATGCATATGACTTCCTGATAAACATTAAACCTGCAAAACAAGTATAATCTTTTGCAGAAGAATGCTTTGAAGACGGCATATCATCGCCCAAATGTCAGCTTATGGGATAAAGTCTCCACTGCATCTCTTACTCTAAAGGGCTAAAGGGCTTCTGCTGCTTATTGTTGTTTATGCTGCTTAATAAAATCAGTGCAAACTTATCTATTCAGCAGTACAATTTTCTACAAGGAAATCAGGTTTCGGGTTTATTCTTTACCTTTGACTATCTTTTAATGAGTGATTTCATTGCTTTTATGAATAAAAAACAGTGAACCATCACAGATTCCAGCTTTTCAAATATCAAAGCTTAGTGTTTTTCTTAGTTTTAATATCTTTATAAATTTTATATGTCCGTTTTGGATTGTCAGTCATGCCAGTATCCCTTGAACAATGTCTATATTGGATGATTCTGCACTTATCATTTATGTTAACTGCCAGTGTTCAGTGACAGGAGGTGAAACGTAAGTGTGAGTGTGGGGGTCCGGCATTTAAAGCTGGGGCAGGCTGTTTTTTTGGCATCATTAGACAAAAATTCAACAAAAAGCTTTAAGCATATTGTAAGTTAGTTGTCTGAAGGGAAAACTAGATTTCTGCAACTCCTGTTGGCTCTGTTTTCAGGATTTAGAAAATCTATCTTGTGATGGGAGACTTTAGCCAATCACTGGGCATTTCAGAGAGAGGGCATTCCTATTGGCTGCTCTACCAATGCAGATGTCAACACATTTTCCTTTGATGAAAGCCTGATACATTGGTGGAAAATCATAGAGAGAAGTTGCTATTCCAGCACTGAAACTGCCTGGACTGCAAATCAATCCAAAAAAGGATGAGAGATTTATCAAAAAGAGAGTAAAAAAAAAAAAGAGTCTGACAGTAAAAGAAATGAAACACAGGTCAGTATCTGCAAAGCCTTTCAAAGATGGAGAAAAAAAAATGCTCATAGTTCAGCCTTCTGCTAACTGGACCCAAAGACCCACAGCTTTGTGTTCACATTATTTCATTATCTGTATATGCATAACCTGTGATGGTTTGTGGCGGGTGAAAAAACTAAAAAAAAACTACATTTATAATATTTATTTATATTTATTGGAATTATATATTTTAAAATAATTAAATTAATTTTTTTAGGTCATTTCTTTTCTAATTTTCAGATAATTTTCTTTTACTTTTTACAATTATTTTGTTGACTTTTTGGTCATTTATTTGTGCGTTTCTCATTGCCTTTTCCTTATGTTTTTAAGAAAAATTAGGCTAGTGTACATAGGTTTCAAAATCTTTGATGTTCGTCTTTGTATTTATCTCAGTAATCAGTCTTGTTTTATTGTAGGAGTGGACACAGTTTGAAGAGGCCTTTCATTTTTGGCGTTGACAGTCCCAGTGCTGCATGTGTTTGCTGGCACATTCTCACAGAATCAACACCTCAGTCATCTCCTATTTTCCATCAGTCAGATGGTTTGGAGATAAAGGGATTCTATACTTGATATGGCAAGTTTGGGAAGAAAGGATTCTACCCAGAATAAACTGGCTCCCAGCTCCTGTGGGGGCTTTAAACTTAAAAATAGGCTTCCTTATCTCTTCCCTCCTCTATCTCAGCCTTTCATGTGCTGTATCTTACAGTAAGGTATTTGTGAAAGGATAATTCTGTAGGTTATGGAAACATGCTGAGCGGGTCTCTGCCTCTGGGGTGTAATACAGTGTCTGTACATGATGATAGCATTCAGACAAGACTTCTTCAAAGGAGACTGACAACTCAGCACTATCACTAATACTGATGTGGGATTTCATAATTGGTATGGCCTTTTATCTACTGAGACGTCCTCAGATTATGCAGTTAACAATCTGGTGAGTTATAATCACGCAGTTTTGTTGTTGGTGGTTTTTTTCATTGCGCAGCTCTGGTGGAGCGTATTTGTTTTGCCATATATCTTTTTTCAACAAAGCTTTGACATCTGCTGTCTAAACACAACACTGGCAGCAGGTCTGTCCTGGAAAAAGCCTGACTGGTGGGAAATGATGTGTTTTCTTTGGCAAAGCAACATAGGTCAGATGGCTGAGAAGTTAAGTGCTATGCAACGCTGAATCTATATGCAAACCTCAACATATTGTATATTGGCTTTCCTTTTTTTTGCCTTGATACAGAAATAGATTTTAAAAAATTATCCAAACATAAGACAACTAACAAATATAAAACTGAAGTATGAATAGTAGAGTGTACATCAAATGTGTTTGGGATTTTTTTTGGTGGGGGGGTGGACAGTATGACCATATAATGTATATATACTTAATTGCTGTTGCTTTCAGTGCAACACATTGCACTGTATCAATTTAAAGGGAGCTGACAAAAAGGGGAAAGAAATGAATAATAATGAATGTTAAAAGGGAAGGTGTAATAAACTATGGCTTCAGCTTACACCTGTCTGGTCCAGTTTTTTGTTTTGATGTTCTTTTTGTTTTTTCTATCTGTTGTAAGCGCTATAAAAGCAATGACGTATTGCATATTTATTATATACTTTCTTGTGTATTTGAGTTTTATAAGTTGTAAAAATCCCTGAAATAAACTAAACTAAGCTAATCTAAACTTAACAGAGACAGGGTTGTGGTCCTCCGCCTATGGCATCTGCTCAATAGTGCATACAAACATCATTTTTTAAAAATATTTTTAAAATATTTTTATTTAACCAGTACAGTAACTCCTTTTAAATCACTTCTTATAAGTTGTTTTTTAGTGTCTTTTAACTCATCTTTTAATTTTATTTATTTTTAAAAATTTTACATTTGAGGTGAAATAGGCATTACATAATACAGAACTCTGAGCCCTTACAAAATATACCAAAACACCGATTCAAACAAAAACACCACCGTTGTGTACGCAAACGCACTGCATTTTAGATCTGCAGGGTTTTAATTTAATACAACACAAAACAGCTTTATAGGCATGAGAAACATATGTCGCCAAAGCAAGTGTGAAATAAAAACGTAAATGTTTGTAGAGTACAGATCTACTGGCTAACTCCTCTGACACATCCACCAAACGAGAAGAAAAACATACCTCAAAAACCGCTGCACACAGTTTGTTTCAAGAAAACAACTGTCCTTCAACTTGGAAACTGCAGCAAAATGGTGTAAGCCGTTTTGAGATTAAATGTGCCCCAGCTTTAGAGACTCCTTGACACGGTTGTTTTCACTAACATGCAGTTTGGCCTTTATAATTGCAACAAGGAAATAGAGGATGATTTTTTCCACAGATTACACATCTTTAAGGTTGTGTAAATATAGTGACAGTTTCAGCAGATATGACAAAAGTCACATTTTAAAAAGAAAGCTGCTTTAAAAGCAATACTACATATGAACAACTCAATTTGTTTTGTTGCATCACTCTGAGGACAGATGTCTATTTTTAGTTTTGAGAAGTGGTCAGGTACATCCGCAGGAGCTCTGCTGTGTGGGGAGCTTTTATTTTGAAGTACTCCTCCTCAATGCATCTTCAATGAGGAACAAAGATCATTTTTCCCCAAAACATAAAAATAGACAACTGGTAGATTTTCTAAATAAATGAGCATTTAGGTTTCAAACACAGAGAGGTCTGCAGATTCAAGAAAGGGAATAGACAAAAATAAAAACAGTGAATCACAAACGTTTTTTCCAAAAGCTAGTGAAGAGGAGCCAGAAAAGTGATTGATGAGCAAACACACATTTGCACACTGTCTAAACAACACACATCAAAATCAAGATCGTTAAAAGGTTTGTGTGACAGACTGTAACCCTCTCAGCAAAATATTTCTCTAAAAACAATCAGGAATATATTTTTTAGAAAAACAGTCTTTTACAGATTATTTGTAGCCCAAGCATGTTGCTATAGACAGTGCTAAGATCACCGCTAATGTGATGTGACCACAAAGTTTGTCATTTGTTTGTTTTTTGTTTACGCTGGTGATGACATGCAGCACTAACCTCCAGGGGCTTTACACCACTATCAACACAAACCCACGTCACTCCTGTCATAATTCGTTTAGAAAGTAATTAGTCAAGTGGCCTCTGATCTCAAACTGTCAGGCGGCAGCGAGAGTTTAATTGGCTCATCTGACAGTCATGCTTTCAGCATTGCAGGTAAATAATCTGATGTTTTAGTCAAAAGATTAAAAATCAAAGTTTTTCAAGACTGATCAAGTATTCCTGAAGGCATTAAAAGAAACATGAGTAATAGCAATAATCAGCTGACAGATGATTCAGGTGACAAATGGAAATAATGGTGAAGTGAATGGATGGGTGGAAGGAAGAAATGGATGGAGAAACGGACAAGCAGACAGATGGAAGTATGTGATTATTCTCCAACCCGCAGATGGTTTCCGGTCTTAGCCGTGGTGTGATGACAGCCAAACCGCAGACAGATCCGCTGAGCACGACTTCCTCTGAACAAAGCATTCAGTGTGGACACAGCAGTTTCTATCTGGCTAATTTACTCGGCTTACTCAATCATGTTTAAATTCTGCCATGCACTGAAAAGATGGCTCGGAAAGAACCGCCATAGGGTGAGAGACAGACCGAGTGTTTTCAGTTACATTTCAAACGTCTTTTCAAGGAGGAGAGAACTGTGGAGGAGCCTCTGCAACAGCTCTGACTTTTGTGACTTTAAAAAATCCCTCTGGCCTTTGGCTACAGCGCAACTCAGTACACCGTGTCAGTTATCAGCTGTAACAGTATGTGAGGATTATCACCTGATGGTTCAGCAGGAAGTACCTCTCCCCAACCCCCCCGCTCCCCTCAGGAGGCTTTCTGTGACCCCTGCAAGTGTTGTACACAACAGGAAAAAAACAACAAAAAAAACACATTACACAGAATGTGGCAAGCTGAAATTCATGGCTGTGAGCGTGTGTGCGTATGTCTGTGCATGTGTGTGCATGTGTGTGTGTGTGTGTGTGTGTGTGTGTGTGTGTGCGTGCATTAGAGAGAGGGAAGCGAGAGGTCACAGGCAGAGAGCACGGAGGCAACTCACCATACTTGAACTGACATGAAAAGAAACAAACCGCAGTGTTAAGTTGACCGCGTTGACACTAACAACCTGAAACACTTCTTTACAGAGGAGCATCTCTCAATATCCCTCAATCCTTTTTCATTTCAAAGTCTCCTCCTGTAGTGTTGCTGGCTTTAAATCTACAGACCTCTGGCCCTGGGCGCACACACACTGAAAGCATGGAGCGCTGACATCCGACCTTTACGTGGATCTCTATGTGACTGTGAAAAGGGGACGCAGAAAAAGAAAGAGAATGCGAATTGCCTCACTTCTGGATGTGTTATGTCGTTGTGTTATTACAAAATAACAGGTGATACAACAAGCACCTATCACACTGGGAATCAGGAAAGCTGAGCACGCACTACACGATTTGAGTCAGTTACAGAAATATTTCTGTATGATTTGGATTAGCACTCTATGAGAGAATCTTCTCCAATGCAAAGCCAAAGCTCCCGATTTATGTGCTCACACTGCAGGCTGTTAAACCGTACGTACATGTTCCTACAAAAAGTAATGCATCCAAATCCATGCTTATCCCACATACCACAACACTTCAGATGTAAGCCTAGTCCCAATATCTTATTGGGACTAGGTACTACCCAGTACCTTTTAATGGTTGGGTGTGGTGACACATTTTAAGAAATAAATGCCTGTCTCAATTAGAGATGTTTGGATAAATAAAACTGGGTTGATACCCACTAGAGACAATGCTAGTTAGCTGCTTAGATTATGAAAACAAATATGGATATCAACTAAAAATTCCTTTTTCTTTAAATTTTTTGCAAATTTTCAGATAATTTTGGGGGGATTTACTTCCTACCATGTTTTTGGAAAAAGAAAAAAAAAGGTTTCAAAGGTTCAAGTAAATAATTTGATTATATTTCCATATTTGACAAGCAACAGTTTTGTGCGACAGGAATTAAAAGCCCATCCCATATAGATGCCTGTCCCAAAAATAAGTCTAATGAGTTCAGTGATTTCAGCAAATAATACAAATCATTTTTTAGGAGGAAATGCAATTAGCCAAAGTAAAAACAAAAACGAATGCTTTGCTTTAAAATTTATTTTATTTATTTATTTAATACTACTACTATTAATACTACTTTATTGATCTCTGGAGGGGAAATTGTGGTTTATTATAGTTGCTCTAATGCTAAGCATAGAGAATTGTAAAAAGTAGAAATAAGTAAGTTAGAACTAGTGTGAAAACAGTATAACAGTAGTAATAGTATGTAAAGTTAGAAGCATAAAAGCAGTTAAAAAATGGAGTCAGACACGGTCATCAATCCTGCAGTGTATGCCCATCTTAATTGACAATACGTTCACAAAGGTTGGATTTTTGCTCCCACTGCAATCCAGTCATCACAGCCAGATAAAGAAGTGGTCAGACTCTGAATAAGATTGTGATTGCAATTTTCAGTATGTATGAAATTCATCTGCAATGTGCATTCAAGTGAGAGGCAGAGGGAGAGGAGGCAACAGGAGATGCATGACAGCCATTTGGGTTCAAGTGTAGACAAGCAGCGTGATGTGATCTCATTAAATTACATCTTCAGAATCAGGTTTGAGCAGGATGAAATGATATTTATAACCGCGCGCTGTACATGTAGCTTCCTTGTGAGAATGAAAGTGTACCTCATTATGTTTAAGCATGTGAGTGACAAAAAGGCGCAGGGAGTGAAGTAATACCGGAAATACTGCTCTACGATGAGAAAGAAAATCAAAATTGCCTTATAAAAATTCACACTGGTCCTTCTGGAGTTAAATGAAATCTTACATTACAATTTACCTAATTTTCCTTTGTTTATGAATCATCATGTGAACATTTTGTTTCACTGAGCCTGTAAACAAACATGTCATCAAACACCTCCTTGGGCGCTATCATATACCTCGCACAAAGCACCTCACAGCGCAACTGTCATTGCTTGTTTCAGACTGCCGCAGCTTGTGCCAATCTCTGCGGCCATGGGCGTGTAGGTCAGACGCTTCGTTGGTGTATTGCTATCTTGAGGCAGCAGAAAGCAATTAACGCCATTAAGAAACAAAAACATGGGCTGCCCAGTAGCTCAGCTGGTGGCGCCCCATGTATACAGGCTACGTCCTCCTCCTCGGCCCTTCGCTTGTATGTCATCCCATCTCTCTCCTTCCTTTCACTCTTAAGCTGTCCTATCAATAAAAGGCATGAGCTCAATAAAATAATCTTTAAATAAGAAACAAAAACCTGATCTTACGTCAACAGCGCAGTATTGTCGCGCTTAAAGGGCGCATTATTCAGACAGTAAGATGTGCTTACATCACCAGGTTCACAATGCACAAACACTCTGCTTGTTACATACACAGGGACACATGGATGGTTGAAGGTGAGTGCTGCACAATATGCAAATAAAAATCATACTGCAATTATTTTAACTTACTTACTCACAATTATTTTGAGTAATACTGTGATATGAGTCACAATTTTGGTGGGAGTAGCATTTTTTTTCCATTTTGTTTTCATATCAAAAATATAAAGAAGATGATGTGATTTTTACTGGGATCTGTCCCAAACAACATGTCCCCTGTATATCCCCATTTTTTATCCTCATAATGTTTAGGGCAGGTTATCTCTGTAGCATCTCAATGCATCATTTACGGGCTGTTTGGATATTGCACTTGCCCAACTTGAAATTTCGATTGTTTTGATTAATTGTGCTGCTTTTGTGGTTGAAATAATACATTTTTTTAAAAAAGAAAATATTAATGACATTTTCTAAAATGTGAAAATAGAGAGGAGAGCAGAGCTGTCCGACTTCCATTTAAGAGAGACACTGTTGACATTTACGCACAAAGAGCAGTGTAACTTTATTGACTAATTCATCAGCTAAAAGTTTAGATCTGGTTCCTCTGTTTAGCTTATAACTACCGTTTTAGTTTCGCTGCTTAAATGTTCCACCATATTTGCTACAAGGACATTATTGCTCTTACTGCATTACAGAAGACAACTGCTCACTTCTTAAATTTGCCAAATTTGCTACATAAATAGCAGAGCGAATAGAGATGACACTGATTGGTTGGATTCATGTTACACCCAGAAATACACCTGTTAATTTAGGGAGTAAATACAGCACCTTCGCCTCTTACGCCTCACTGTGCGCCCAGCTCATGATCCGTTTTACAAGCAAAAGTGGAGTTGGACACATCCTTAACGCACTTGCACCGTAGACTTTAAACCATGAACTGTTAATTAGTTGCCCCTAGTGTCTACAGCCGTCCAACATGGAAATTAAGATATTTAAGTCTGGACCAAAGCAATGAATCGACTGACCATAACCTAGAGCCAAACAAGTAGCATGTCTAAAAAATCTGATATGTAGCAGAGAAGATCCCATATTCTCTCATGCAGAAGACAACTTGATGTTTTAATTTGTAATTTTCCAGAGATGTCTGACAGCTGCCAGACACTTCTCAATAAAAAGTTCAAACTTGTGTTAACTGAAACCCAGCTGTTAAAGTTTGTGGCTGAAAAATACAGACATTGCTGATATGAGCAGGATTAATGCACTGAACCAGAGTAGCGCTGTAAAATCTGAAATAACCTGACCTTAGAGAAAACAACTGTGTTCGAACAGCGGCTGATGACCACCTAAATCAGAGGACATGGATGTGACAAAGTTTATAACGTGACATAAAGCACTTTTAAAGAATATTTCCTGGAAGAGAAGTCTTTTATTCCCGCAGGCATCATGTGGCTGACAGTAAGAGGAACGTTGTGTAACGCCTTACCGGAATAAAAACGCTCACTCACTCAAAAAATAATAAAACAGACCAAAAAAAAACAAATTAGCATATTGTGATGTTCTATTATCTATCTCCTGCAGTTCCAAGGATGTAAAAGTTTTCAGACTATAAAGTAATGAATGGTGGCAAATGCCTGTTTTCTGAAGCACAAGCTTTACATCTTTAGCTGTGGCTACTGTCCACACATCATTAGGAATTATGTCAAAACAAAAAGCAAAACAGGCAAAAAACAAACAAACTATCCATATAATAATGTGCTGTTTTTATCAATACCTATATGAGGATGGTAATATCTGAAACCAAAGTTTCACTTAAGCGTACAGGGAAATCTTCAAGGTCCCAATTAGAGGAGAGGACACAGTCTTTTCTGTTGCAGACTCACTTTGCAATTTAAGCAGATAAGAGCGCCTTGTGTTTACTGGCTGGTCCCTGTGGTGAAGGATTAAAGCACAGCGGTGGACAGTCAAAGAACTCAAAGAAAACTAAACAAGTGGTTGAAGACTCTTGGACAGATTTACTGTACAGCCCCATATAACAACTCGACAAGAGCTACTTATTCATAATAGAAAGAGGCTGTTATGAATGGAAATTTGAACATATGCCAGAAAGGTTACAAAAAAATTAAATTAAAGTAAGCAAAGAAAAAGAAAGAAGTGAATAAAAAAACAACAATCAGTACTGACACCAAAAAAGTGCTGAAAATTAAAAAAAAAAGTCACATAATTTGAATATGTAAGTACAATAATTATGATATAGTTTTCTGGACAATATTCCTGTTTTTTCACCCTTCAAAAAACAAATTAATACTAATAATTTTCAGGCCTTTCTCTTGTGTGACATTGAAGTTGTTCACCACCTTTTTCCACACATTTTCAAAAGGGTTCATCAGCATTTAACAGGTCATGATCGTTCCCTGCCTTTATTGCCTAAACCAGTCACTTCAGGACTTTGGAACAGCAAGAATTAAATCAACAATTCCCTCAGTTTCCATGTGACTGAGGAATTTTGTCCAATCACCACAAGTTTATTACCATTTTCACCAATCATCCCTGTTTCCTGCAAGTCACCAACTTCACTTTGAAGATGCCGAAATGTGTGACATGAACGTCTCATATTTACCTAAAGACTGTGTGATGCAGTTTTCTAATGTTTGATTGACAAACACTTTTCGACCACAAAACGCACCTGTAAAATGGCTGAAACATGTGGAAACCAAACGAGACAAATCAGTATGATAGAGAGTGGTGCATCATCATCAGACAACAATTATGTTATCACAACATTTGAGATACTTATATTTATACAAATTTAATTTCTAGGACACAGTGTTGTATAATATAGTGTATATCATTACACCACGTTCTACAAAGGTTCTGTATAATTAATTCAGAATCATCAAGCCGTGGCCACGGTTCACTGGTGGATTAAACAGATATATTTGTGCATGTGCATGAGCTCATTAATTAATGACCTCTGTTTGCAGCTTGTAAAATGCTGTTTGTTGAAGGTCAGCATGTAAAGATTTAATATCTGCTGTAATCCGTATATTTTCGCTGATATTCAGTGGCTAGAGAGGAGCCTTTTAACTGTGACAGCCAACAGTGTATGTAATTATATAAATGAATAACTACAAATAGCCTTTTTGATATTGTTAGTACACTCAAAACACAATCTGGAAATTTCACTGAATACACACACCAACCACACGCCGATGACTCTGACACAAAACAGAAACAACTTTCTGTGTGGCCCATTGTTGATGCATAATTATCAGGCATAAAAGGATAAATGTTCAACAAATGCTTCATTTGTCTGTTTGTCGTCTCTCTGCGGAGAGTAAACAGTACTGTAGTCTGGCCCCATTATTAACGCTACACCTCGTCTTGCCTTGCCAGAGCTGGATTTCAACACCTTGATACTGTGCCAGCGCAGGGGAAAGTTCGGCTGAACCTGCTGTCATTCTGAGTACTGCATTGAGATTTGGGGTTTGGAATTACTTAAACCAATTAAAGATGTCAAGGTTGGATGTAAACCGTGCTCAGTTCACCAGTGCTCTTGTTCAACAGAGCCTCAGGTCTGGGAAATGTGTTTCACTTGACTAATTACCTGACTCATGCACACGTTAACTTTGTTTTAAAGTTTTTTTTATCATCAACATCCACTTCGTTCTGTCAACTATTTTCTTTGTTTTTATCTCCATAGGCGTAAACCTGGAGGGGATCATGCTTTTGGTGTGTGTGAGCGTGTGTATCCATTAGTCTGCAGCTAATCTCATCTACTACTGGACCAATCGGCCTAAATTTTTGTGTGCACATGTATGACTGTAAGCTGAAGGACCTTTTTTAGGGTTGTGATGATTCACACTTGTGTAAAAACCTGTTTTATTGACCGTTTTATACTGTCATTGACTGCTGACTCCTCTTCACCAACCAGCAGGGGCCACAAGTTCATTGAAAATCAGCTTGGCTAAAAACAACAAGCCTCACTGTCTGTTGCAGGCCACATTTTGGCCTTTATCATGGCTCAAAAACAGAATATGTTATTATCCACCAAAGTGAGCCACATTGGGAAATGAATTAGTCCGCGTTTTTGTTATCTTTACCACCATCTTGACCATAGGAGAGCTGACAGAAAGAATTTCACTGGCCACAGCTGATTTGTCCGCAGCACAGCTTCATACCACACATCAGGAGTGTTTTGGAAGCACAGCATTTTAGCTGCCCCATTTTGTAGACCTACAGACTGTGTTGATTTGGATATCTGTGTTTCCACCATAAGAAAGTAAGTTTTGTGGTTGGTTTAATTTTTATGTGTTTATTATTGTTATTTCCTGCTTCTTTGTGCTGCAGCCTGCAGGCAAAGTTAATGCCGTTCAAAGTCGAGTTATGCTGCAGTTCTATCAAAAATAAGATGAGGTGTGTATTTTTCTGAGCTCCTGGGAGCTTCTCTGCTGAGTGGCTTCTTGCCCAGCTGGTGGAGAAAGTTTCCTATTGAAAATGGCAACATTTATCCAGTGGGAGGTTTTATTTCCCTATCTCTAAATTTCTAAAAACCACCTTCACTCTATTTCTAACCCAAGCACCTACAAATAAACCCCCCATCCAAAGGACAATACTGTCTAGAAAAATTACTTCACTGATTTATCCAAATATGCGAGCAAAGTGGCTGGTGCAGTACTGAATGGAAAAGAAAGTTCACGGTCCCACCAGGACAGGACATTTGTCTTTATCTACACAGAATAATCAGGAAAAAAACAATAAACATAACACAATAAAACAACACCTGGATAAAATCTGTAATACGGATACATATGTCCAATATTAAGGCATCAAATTTCGATTTTATGTGCCTATATTACAGGAAAGCAGTATCAGAACATCAATTGTGATTTCCTACATGTTAAAAAAATGATGTAGCATGATGAGCAGAGCTTCAGCAAACAGAAAGTGCAGATACAGACACAGATCTTTTCACTCATGGACAATGAGATCTTAAAAATGTGAATAAAAGCATCTTTTTTATCACCTTTACACTTAGAGCCAAACTAAACAGATCAAAGACACTACAAAAAAATGTTTCTTTGTTCATTGTTGGCAGCCTATCGGAGCGATTTCGTCCTCTCGTTTAGCTGCCTGAGGTCTTCAGCTAAACAATGTTGGTCATGTGCACCTGTTTTAAGTGCTGGAGTATTGGAGTAGGGTGTGTATATTGCTTGTGATCATGCTTAGATGCTCCTGATAAAGGTCACAAGACCATCATGCCCCTTGTTTTTGAATACATTTTCCATGTTTGGCCTTGAGAAAGTGCCAACACTTTTCTTGTATCATTTATAGCAGTACCCGGGCAGATTACAGATTATAAAGAGCTGTGTGTTGCATGTTCAACACAGAAAAGCACAAAAACTTGTCTGTCTCAATCCTCAATGACTGGTACCAAAAAAAGTCAGAAGCATAAAGAATGAAAGAGTGTCCGCACGCTGACTCTGCAGCTACTCCCAAACCGTATAAATGTATTAACACCTGCACAGCAGTTATGTTTCAGGCATACTGGATTGATGAAGAGGTGTAATCAATTTATACACTTGAGGCACGTCAGTGCACAGTCAGTTATTTTGGATTAAGGGCATGTTTCCTCACAGAAGAAACTGTTACCAGGGCTTCACTTTAAGTCTTACTTAAAGGCACAGTTTTTAGAAAATTCAAGGTTCACTCTACATTCATATCAGACATATTGACTCTAGAAAGTAAATTTGTTTGCACAAAGCAAAATCGCGTTACACTGATTTTGTGAGTTAATGAGTTTTTAGAACATGAAATTTATCAGTGTGTCATCTTATCCTCTATAGCAGCGCTTCAGCCAGGAGTCCCAGGACTCCCAGGGGCCCTTGAAGAAGTACCAGGGGTGCCCCTCACAAAAAAGAGAAATTATCTTTTTTCACAAATGAATTCACTATAGAAGTAAGAATCATAAAAGTGACTATTCTGATCATAGGTTTGACTTCCTCCAAAGTTATCTCCACAACTGTCATTGAAAACTACTGAACTTTTCTCCTGTGTCACACTGTTCAGACTCAAAGATAATAAAAACCAGCGGCCTAACTTTTTTTTTTTTTTAACCACACAGAAAATTGATCAGGAATCAATTCGGGAATAGATGCAGTATTGCACCAGTAAGCAGAATCAATAATAGCACTGATATCAATTAAATCTAAGCAATTCCCATCCCTAATCTTCCATGTTGTATATTATTGTAACTTAAACTCATCTGTACTTTGCTATTATTCCTTTAAAAACTGTTCTTATCAGTTGCAGCACATTGAGTCAAATGAGTAAGGTTGCTATAGAGTTGATGATTGATTTAAATAAGACACACAAAGCAAAAGAACAAGAATCAGTAATTGGTCTTGGTGGTACAAGAACACTGCTTTGAGGGATTTGCATCATTCTCAAACAAATAAAAAACATTTACCAGTCAGTGCCCACTTCTCTGATTACAAAAAATCTCTAATTGTGTGTGCATTTCTTTTGCTTCATCTAACACAAATGCAGAGTAAAACATGTAAATTATGAGCTTAGATCAACTTAAAGTACACCAAAACAAAAGCCATCAACATCAAAACACAAAATCCAATAGCTAGCTCATTAGGCTGCTTGCTATTGATGTATACGCTCCCTTCAGCAAACAACATGAAGCCCCCACTCTTCCTCCGAGTAGATGAGTCAGATCTGCACTAAACATGGGCAGCGGTGCTCACCGCTACGATACCCGAGCTGTCCGTCAATATTCTTTTCATGCTCATGATCAAAGCAGGAGAAGGGGCGTCTGCATGCTTGACATTTATTTGTGGCTACATACGTCTTACCACAAATTATGTAACAAGACTGAAAGTCTACCGCCACACTGATGTCCCTGAGAGGCTTGAACATTCATCACACAGCAGGAAGCAGCATTGTTGGAGGATGACGCACCCTGTTATTCTCAGATTTTATTGGTACTTTTTTACAAGATTAAAAGAATAGTTCAAAGTCAAGAACATACTGGGGAAATGTTGTTAATTAACACGTCTGGCCACTAAAAATACGAGAGAAGCTCCGTACATGTTTCTGGGAATTTGAGGACACTTCTAGGATTTTGGGACAATTCTAGGATTTCGGGACGTTTCTTGGATTTCGGGACGTTTCTTGCATTTTAGGACATTTCTATAGAATTTTATTACATTCCTAGGATTTTACAATATTTCCAATATTTTAGGATACTTCTCAGATTATAGGACATTTCTAGATTTTAGGATGTTTCTAGGATTTAAGGACATTTTTCTTAGATTTTAGGACATTTCTTGGATTTTAAGGTTTCTAGGATTTTGGAACATTTCTAGCTGTCAGGACATTAGAGGCTTAGCTAGGACTTCTGTCAGGATTGTGGGGGATCCTTCACTGGCTCTTTTTTTGATAACAACAACAAGCTCTAGTTTGATGCCGTTTTATGCGTACTGGCACCTTATGTATACTAAAAGTACAAAAACAATTCCCAGTGAGAATCACTTTATTTTTATTGTTGGTTAGGGTTGGAGGACAGATTTGTCTCGCAGGCTGTAAGTCCCCGGGTATCACTGTCATAAGCGCTTGTATGTTGATGTTTAGGCACCAGCAGCAATGGCTGGGTACTGAACTTACTACTTTTATGGCATGGAATTGTTTTGATACTATCCATTATCAAAAAGTGCCTCGTCATGCCCTGTCAAATTAACACCTAAGGAGTAAATCATATCAGCGTCAGTAAGCCAGTAAGTATGCTGAAGGCTTGTACCAAGATCTGAGAATGCTGGTGATTGTCTGTCAACGTCTTGGAGGCATGCAGACAAAACGCTGTGTCACAGCCAGAGATAGCTCACATCTGTGTGTTGTTGTATTTTAAGAAAGTTCACTACAGTGTGCATGCCATGCAAAAAAGGTGTTGCATTGGGTGTACATTTTTATATTTATTGTTAGGTTATAATTTTCAAAACTCTTGCATGAAAAACACTTTAAGCTGCATTTTATGTGTGAAAGATGCTCTACAAATAAAGATGATGATGATGATTATTACTGTTATTAATACTAATATTAATGTTATTATTATTATAGATCGTGAAATATCAGTATTGAATTGCCAAATCTGATTCGACTGACGTAATTCTGAGTTCATTACAGCCCTATTTGAATGTATGTTGAAATGCCAAGGAGCTCAAAAATAAAAGATTTGCACTACTATAGTTTCCCGTTTTCCACAGAATTAGAATCATTGTTATCAAAACAGGTGAGGAAAAAAATACAATTTACATCCCTAGTTTCCTCTAATGTGGAGTAAAGACATGATTTTCCCAAATGTTCAGTTTTCTTAAGTCAAAATGTTGCCAGAATGCTGTGTGTCTACAGTAAGTAAAAGGAGTAAGCTTTTCTGTGCCACAGTAACTGCATCTAAAATAAGTAATTTGAGTTATGGTGTTTACATGTGTCAGCCCAAACCCGGTTTTCTTGAGTAACTGGGCTGAGAATGAAATTTTCTGTCCATTTACATGCAGCCAGTGTCAGTGATTGATCGCCACCTGCTGCGTATTCCACATCAGTATTTTAGGCCTTGTCACTTGTAACTGTGTGATCAGAGGCTCCTCTTGGATGTCTGAGCCCCACGACAGGACATGACACTTGGCCATCATACTGATGAATTTATCCTAATATCACTTGCATCTCTGAAGGACACCATCCAGCCCCAGACGCTTGGAAGTGCATTCAACATATTAATGTTTTTCAGTGAGTTTGCTCAATGCGAACAAACTTTCATTTCTCCATAGAAAACAAAGTCGTAAACACACACACACAGCAAAAAAGAAACAGATTTTAAAAGGGGGAAGAATCATCCACTTTGTCTGCAGTGTGCAAGATTAAAGTAGCCAGTTATTTTCAGGGAACCTTAATAGCACTCAGCATCTGGCTAGTGTTTCCTCAGAGGCAATGAGTCTCTCATGAGGCTCTTTTGGTCTGAAAAGAGAGCAGAAACAATAACAAGGTGATTTCCATTACAATGTAATGACAAATCATTCACCAATTTCTTCTCCATCACCATATGAAAAACCCCGAGAAATAGGAGAGGCTGATTATTTTAGATGAAAGTCGACTACACGGTCGACTTCCATCAGCAGACAGTAGAGGAAACACTGAGATGTGACGCCGAGCGCTCAGTTTTGAAGAATAACATTTTCCCCAATAACAGAAAATATCTGCTGTCCTCCGCGACTTTGAAAGATGTTTATTGCTGCTTCAATGTCAGAAGATTGAGTGGATTTATATTTGCATTATAGGCGTTTATCTGTCATTCGAGGGAAACACACGACTTAAAAGGAGAAATCCATTACTCTCTTCAGTTTGTCACCTTTGAAGCAGTGAGAGCTCTTCAGCAAAGATGGTGGATTAGCTGTGCGAGCTTATGAAGAGACCTGCTGTTTATATGATTTACCTGCAGGAGGAACTTTAATCGTGCTCCAGTTTAAAATGTCATATAACTGATCGTATGCACACGCTATTGATTCTGATGCATACAAATACAAACAGCCACAGAGTCCTTTGTTAAACCATGTCTGTGTGTGTGTGTGTGTGTGTGTGTGTGTGTGTGTTTGTTTGTTATTCACGAAAACATCAGGCTTTACAGAGAGGAAAAAATGACTACTGATTTGTATTCATTGAGCAGGAGTGTAACCTGCATGCTGTTGGCTGCTGTGCAGTTATCCCAAGGCCCAAAAGTTGTCTCAGGGTGAGAGGATTCTTTAAGAAACAACACAGAACTGGCATTAGATTTGTTCTGTGCTTTGGAGGTTAAGGATACTGCTGTAGAGGGCTCTCGATTTCAATTGCAGAAAGCTTTGTTCATTCAGTTATTTCAAATTTACAGTGTGCCAAAAGTTAAATGGCACAATCTGGAAGTGGAACAATATGCAGACAATGAGGATACACACACATCTTGTGATGTGGGTGGAGGGTTTTGCACCTTTAAAAGAAGCACTTTTATGCGCGCACACACACACACGCGCGCACACACACACACACACACACACGCACACAATCTTTTGTTCTTCACTTGTCTTGTCTGCATGGTATTTTACAGCTAAGATGAAGTATGAAGAAGAAGTGTGATGCTGACTTGCTTCAGTGGAAGCACACACAGGAGAGTAATGACGGGGTGTGTAAGATGTGATCACACAGTTTTGGTGTGAAAGATTATACATATTTGTGTTTGAAATTGATGTATGCTATACTTTAGAGGCGTAAAGACCCACCACTATATGGATCTGTTCAACTAACAAAATTATCTGTACCTGTGTTCGGATAGGAGATCAAAAGTGGGCGTGTTTTACACAGGAAGTCCTATTAATAGCAAATGTTTAGTTTTCTACCAGAATATTAGTTACCAATGCAACTGCTGTGCATCAAACATAAAGGTGATTCAATAATGGAATATTATTAATTCTGAAATCTTTTTCAACATCCTGATACTGTATATCAACATGAATATAAATATATTAGCAAAAACTAATTTTTATTTTTATTTTTTTTAATGTGAAAGGATCTGTTGAAAAGACCTTTTTTCCCCAAAGGACTACTTTTATTTATTTCAAGGAACTTCTTTCTTTCTCATTTTTTTTATTGACTGTATAACAGTATTATGGACAAAAAATAATGGCGTAACTCAGATGTAAGAGTGAGCTGCTCTCTGATTGACATACAAACATTAAGGACATGAACCAAATCAAATCTATCATCTCGCACCCTAGTTTCCCAAATCCATCCCCTTCCACCCATATCCCAAATCCTTCCTGCTGATTACAAAAAAATGACGTATATTTCCTAAGACAACATTTATACACCATTTCTTTTCATTTCAGTTTGTTAAAGTAGCCACAAAATATTTGGTCAAAAGTCAAGATTTCATGAAACTTATATGACTGATGCATCCAGCATACATCTTGAATGGATGAATAGTGATATACAAAGCAGAATATCTCTTTTTATATATATATATATTTCAACTGATATTTTTTAAAATGGAGGAAATTAACACATTCAGTTTCTAAGCTTCATTTGGTGATTATAATTTGCTTGATGTTTGAAAGAAATCCAACTGCTACACCAAACTTTTGTCTCGCAACACCCACACATGACGCCTCCTTCTCTTAACGCCCTCTCAACCTGCTGTGCACTGACTCAGTGGGGGTGATCATAATATAACAATTCAAAAACATTTTTGTGCTTTCCTCAATAACAGATTTAGATTGTGGTACATCCATACTATATTCGTGACTTTAAAAATACCCCGTCGGCTATAAAACTCTGTTGTATACAATACATATCTGAACAAACTTGAGGTCTTCTCTAGTTCTCAGTTATTTTGAATCAAGGCTTAAGACTTTTCTTTTTCTGCTGCATTTTATAAAGTTAAACTCGGGGCTATTTATTCATATCTTGCAATGCCCTGTAGCCCTACCATAATTTTATTCTACAGTTTGAGACTTTACACGTATTTGTTTGCACTGATTTGTCTTTTCTTTTCTGACTTATTCTATCTTCTTTTTTGTTTTACACTTTAAAAAAAATCCTATTTATGTCTTTTCATACTGTGTTTCTTTTACATCTTTTGTATAAGCCTTTAAAGCACTCAACATTTTATTCATTTCTTATTACTTAATCATTAGTTACTCTTTTTGTGAACCTCAAGTGAAGTGGTACATCATACATTTCCTTTATAACAAACCAGATCAAGATTCTGAAATATATTAAATAGCTCAAATATTCCTATTATCATATTCTGACCTCATATATATTCTCATTCAAGTTATATTCTGCAGCATTACTGATGCTGACCCCTAAAAGATAAATGTACTAAACAGAGTATGTACAGTGTAAGAATTCTTCAAAATTTGACCATGAAGCTGTGTGGAAAGGCAATAAAACTCACTGCTTACACAGCATATCGAGTACTTTCATATTTACAACTCAACGTCCAGCCTGATAATAGTTTAAAAATAAATTGAGACTTATATGGAAACTGTAAAAGGTCAAAGGAACCAGGCGTTTATAAATCTGACACAAGTAATGTGTGTGCATATTTCCGTCTTTGTGAGCACGCAGAGTTTCGGTTATTAATCTAAAATGGAGTTTTATGCATCACGTCCAAGGATTCATCGCCTTCTTTCCGGTTCAGACTGAGGATGTGGAGGTAACCAGACGCTCTGAGACGGCCTGATTCTTCTAGCTAACCGTGTGAACTGTTTAAGCCACACATCAAGATGCATCTCTGTTTACAGAGTATCCAAGGCTGCGTTTCTTGTTTGCTTTCAGCATCTTAAGCAGAGGGTCTGCTGTCAATTGACCCCGCTTTTTTCACTTTGTTCACAGCTGTTATTTGGAGTGCTATTTACAAGATTTACAATCTTTTTTTAATTATCACTGTGAATTGCAATAAGAGGAATACAAACGAATAGAAAAACATGGAAGTATCAGGATACAAATAGCAAAGTTATTGTTTGTCCTCCAGGGGTGTAATTACCTTATAGAGCATCTACATTTATTTTCTAGTTTTTAAAAGAAAAAAATGGTTTTATCCTGAGAGAGCCAAATCTGTTGGGTATCTTTCAAAAGTAAAGCTTTCTTAGCACAAATTTGTAATTGTGGAAGGCTACTATCCCTCAACAAAATATGCAGATGGCAGTTTCAGCGAATTTTGCTTTAAACAGAATGACACCCATTAAACTGTAGTCTAACTAACTGGTTAACTTGTAGGTAAAATATTGTTCCAGTATTTACCTTTAAAGTTTGGTTTTAATGAGTTATTAAATTATACAGAAAGGGGATTTTCCACCATGACTGACAGCTGTAAAAGCCAATCCATGCGCTCGCATTAGATAGAGCTGACCTAAAAGTGTAAACCTCCTTTAGCACTGTTCACTATGTTAGCACCACTGGCCAACACTGCTAAAAGCACTAACGGAGCTAACAGTAATAACATTGTTAACAATGCTAAAGGGTTTGCATCTCAAAACTGAGCAGCTTCCTCAATGAGGTGCCCTGGTGGGAGACCGGAGGATTGGCGCAGTGTTTCCACAGCAACACTGTTGGGTCAGGGCTGCATTACTAGCACTATTAGCCAAATTAGCGGCGTCATTATCTAGCCCCCGGTTTGTGCACAGTGCAGTAAACTGAAAAGTAGCAAAATTAACTTGATGACAGCGATGCATGCCGACGAAATATTTTCTGTGTTTAACATATGAAAGCAGCTGACATCTCTAGCACAAAAACACTTCACTTCACTTTTGGAGAAGCCTACATGTGAGTTTTGTTTTCAGACTAAATTGGCTGTCCTTCCTAAATCATATAAAAACACCAGTTATAATTCTTGACAACTGTTATTTGGCATGTAAAGAAAATATCATAACCACAAAATAGGTTCTATTGCATTATTATTATTATTATTATTACATTCTTATTTATAAAAATGATAATGCATACAAATCTTAAACAGTACAAGTACATCCCCTATGTTGTTGCTCTTACCTGAGTAAAAGCATAGCGTATTTTCAGTTATATTATTTGGCTGGTTTTACTTTAAGGCCAGTAATCATTTTGTAAGAAAGTGTTGAATTTTTTTTTTTTTTTTACACAGCTCGTCTCTCACCTTAGAGTGCAACGCCTCATATTTTCCTAAAAATTCGGCCTCAAGAGAGACTAAGAATAGACCATTCAACATCAATGATACAACTTCAAACAGATCCCTGCTCTTTCTCTCATTCCTAAAAGCACAACAGATTCCACTTTTGCTCCCCGGTGTTCATGTCAAGAGGTTTGTCATTCAGCGGACTGCCATTTACTCAGGGAGCTTTTCATTCGGTTAATGATCTGTCCTGAATATTCTGTGGCTGTCTCTGCGTATTCGGCCAGAGAATGAGGATGATCCTCTTTTTCCCTCCATCTATCTTCCCAGGGGTTTTAAATGATGATAATGCCACCCGGGCCCCCCTCCCGCGTCGCTGTCAAATTCCCTAATGGCCCTCCTGGAGCACTGTTGTGAACTGCTCGCTATTTTGCCAGAAACATGAAAAAAAATAAAACTTCTCAGCATCATTCATTTACAACTCAATGCTTCTTTTTTATTTTCATTCATAAGACTTTCTCGGATGTCACTAAAAAGATTGTCGTCCTTGTTGCATCCAATATGTTCACTTAATTTGTTTTTGACTTAGCACTGAGATGGAGATGCTTTTCTAAAATTGGATTGGGGACGACAAAAAACATACATGATGGTGACAAAACTACCCGTTCTAATTTTACGCAATGCATCACCTCTCAAGGGGGGATAATTAGATTATTCCTGATGGATAAAACTGACTAGAAAGTCATGAAAAGCAGCTGAGAAGATGGAAAAACAAGCGGAAAAGACACCTGGCAGAAGAAAACAACTTGATGTGTGTGGTAGCACAGGCCTTTGGTCTTTCTTTGCCACATATACAACACACTTGCTTTAGTTGTGGGGCACAGCGCTTAAATTGCCAGGGTCAAGAGTTTGATTCCCATCATAATTACATGTGTACTGTGTTTTAGTACTTATGAAGTTATGCTTGTGTTAAAGAATGAGATATTGGAAAGTAGTGATCACTGAGAATACTTATGGCCAGTTATGCATATTGGTTTTACATAGATAGTTGGGGATTTTTTAAGTGGGGTTGTATGAGATATTTATGTACAGTCAGCATATTACATACAGTAGTACATGCAGAATCAGATGCGCACCCAACAGGGGGTTATATCAAAACTTATTTTAGCCACTTTGAAAAAGGCCTACCTAAAAATATCAATATCAGTCTAAGCAGACGCTATATTTATATTTTGGCACTGCATTTCTCATCCACCAGCGGTTAGCTGTTTTTGCGTCAGAAAGTGCTGTTAGCGGCTGTTACGTGATCCGACTGGAACGAAACTTCATGTTGAAAACACTCTCAATGCAGCATCCACTTGGAAATAAATTAGGCATTTTTTAAGTGGTAAAAACATATTATCAACGCTTCTATACAGCATGGTAATGCTGAGCAGTGCAAATTCAGCAAGACTTATGTTAGCTAACCAGTGGAGATCGCAGAGTGAGCAATACGCAGTAGGTTCTGTTTGTTAACCCGACTAGCATGCTGTTTGTCAGCAAAGCAAACAGAAAATTTTTTAAAAAGGCAGCTCATTTACATGACAAAACAATAAAATAAAATTAAAAAATCTCTAAATGGGTGACTCACTGAGTCAATGGAGCACCAAACTAAAATGAGAGGCCTCTTATATTTCATGCCTTTTTTATCTTTTTGTTTTTAAATTAACATTAGTTAACGGTTAATTGGTTTCAGGCTACTGAAAACAAAATTAACCAAGACTGACATTTCTATTTATGATGCACAACAATGGAGGGGGAAAAAAAAGTTTAGTTTTAGTTTCTTGACAGTGTCTGCTGCTGAGGGTAAACACAGCAAGGCGGGTGCTGTCATTGACAGGCTGTGTTTACTGGAGTTATTTATGAAGTCTTGATTGCTCCCCAGACAGCTAAGCAACGATGTGAAAGTTATTTATTGTGGCTGGTTATGTATAATAAGCTTGTGATTAGTTCAGGTAGGTTATGGTGGTGTAGCATGAGAATATTGTCAGTAATTACATGCTAGAGAATGGGCTACTGTATTTCAGCAGGCCTAAGCATCTGAGCCGCTCTACTCTCATGGCGTTCATGCTACTGCTTAAATGCCCTTATTATGTTGTCCTTTATTGCCTCTCCACTATGAGCGGATTCCCTACTGAGAACATGAAGGATTGAATTTTATATACCAATACGTACAGACTGTTAACCTTTATTAGTCAACTGGGTGCAAGCAATATAAATACTATTATTCAAAATAAAGGGGAAAACATATATTTAAAGATTAACTCATGGCATATCATTTCAGTGAATTGATTTTTTTCTTTTTCTCAAATCTAGCCCCATCATAAAAAAATGCTCTATATCCAATCGATTTATACACAAATCCTCCATATGTTCTTTTTCTCCAATAAAGGTGCTATTTCTTTATGCCATATCATAGGATTTTATGATTTTTGCCCTAAATCCTCATACGTAAACAAAAGATTAAGTAATTTGCCAATGACTCCCAAACAGACATATTTAATCGTTAGGACTGCAACTAATAATTATTTTCATTTTCAAATAATCTGTGGATTATTTCTCAATGAAATAATGATAACAATGTCAGAAAATAATGAAGAGTGTTGGTCAACATTTCCTAAAGCCCAAAAAGACATCTTTAAGTTGGGTTGTCCACAACCCAAAGATATTCAGATTACATCGGTTAGCAAATTGGTTGGTAATTAATGTAACACTTACAGCATATCTATTAATAGACTAATCGTTGAATTAAATATATTTTTTTAACGTTACATCATACTGGACAGTCAGTGGTCTGCAGATGTTGAAATATGGCCAGAAACTGAGTTTCCTTTCATACATAGACTGCATGTATCTTATTTAAGCATTAAAAAGTCCACAAAACAAAGCCTGAACACAATAAACAAAGCCTTAAGGCACCCAAGCAAAGCAAAGTGAAGACAAGTTCAGTCAAGCAGTCAAGATGGAGTCACAAAGTAGTCTAAAACAGTCCAAGGTACAATTTCACCCTTAAATATAACATAACTAATACAAAATGCCAAATACGTGTCCAAGTTTTAACTCCAGAATTCCATTTTCTCGCTGAATTGCTGAGGTCCATTTGCTACACTTCTCTGTAGCCTTCGGCAATCTGTAAAAACCTAAGCCTCGCGTCCTTCTGAATTCATTTGTTCAGTCAATTGCACAACAACTCTTTAACATTTAAGCAGTGTTTTGTTTTTCTTTTCTTTTTTTGTAACAGCAGCACTGGCAGATGCTGAATGTTTGTATCTTTGTCACACAGCAAACAGAAACTATAATGACACCTATATTTTTCCTGCCTGCTTGCATAAGAGCTTATATGAATGCATGCTACATTCTTTCTTGCACAGTTAGTAAAGCTTTATTTATTGAGAAAATGCCATTGAGATCATCTTTGGAGAGGGTGACCTGAGTAAACATTATGTAATAACAAGATCATAACAAGAAAAGCTTGCTGACAGAGATGTGAATACTTCTGTTTCTATGAAAAATGTATCTAAAGTACTACCCTGATAATGACTACCAAAGGGGAAAACAATCCATATTTTAAGTCTTATGTTTTGGCCCCCAAAGAATCAATACCTGTGGAAGCCCTGAGAGGCAAGTGAAGAAAAAATCCTGGTGATCAATTTTCTAAGTCTAATCTAAATTGTTTTCTCTCCTGTGTTTATGGCTGGAGAACAGGTGAACTAGAGACTATCAGCACTGGGATCACTCCCATAAAGTAATGGTGGGGCACATTTGGCCCCTTCCCTACTTTCAGCCGCCTTGCTCGAACAACACCATCTTCAAACTCAGCCTTTATCTTTAGCTTAACTAACAAACCTTTAAATGTTCGTGACTGCATCTTGTATAATTGCGACGCTATCGCAATGACAAAACCTGTCCACAAATGGACAACGAGCCATATCAACTACTTAACCATGACGACACATAGACTCATGTCTGATGCAATATTGTTGCAGCTGGTAAAAAAGGTTTCCTTGAAGTTCATTACATTTCCGTTTAGTTTTTTCCAATCGGTGTAAACAGGACCAAAAGCATTAATGTTTTCTTCCAGGTGAATTTTGATTATTCCATTCCTTTTAAACATAAAGTAAATACGGTAAATAAAGGAAACACTGGTAATACTACTGTAATAGTGTAATGTATTTTGATCTGCGCTACTACTAGAAAACTAGAAAAAAAAGGCTTCTGGGCTTCTGTATCCTGTTTTGTTTTGGCTTATGCACTTATTTGGTCAATATCTGATCTAAATTTTTATTCAGCAGCAAAAACACCATGAACGAAATGTAACTTTAGTGCTAACATTTGTGAGCTAACTTTAACTCCTCAAGTGAAATACATACGGATGAGTCCTCCTTATTGTTGTGAATTACAGATGGCTGTCATCACTGAAGGTACATAACTATATATACTAACTCAAAAGTTTTTAAATGCCTTTTATACACATTTGTGTGCTATATGATGACACGCTCCACTGAGTATCGCACTACAGAAGTTGACAGCTTGTCTCCTAGCAACACCAGCCCTTAACTGTTCAGCAACTGTTGCAAAGGGAAATGCCCACCCACAGGCCTGAAGCTTGGACGCCGTTTCCACGAGTATGTCCAAAAACTGTTTCACTCCCTTTTGAGAAAATGAAAAGTTTGCACAATAGCTGCAGAACAGTTTAGTTCATATTTCCACAATGCAAATTTAAGCTTTACCTACAGAATTACCACCACGGAGGGATGCAAAATAGCTTTAGATGCTACTTGTGACACAATTCACATATTCAAGCATGAGCACAGCAAATACCTACAAGCACTTACAAACACACACACATACACACACACACACACACACTGGATTGTTATATATCCACATGGAACCTTGAATGCTACACTGAGCTGATCGCCCTCTGTAAACAAACCTCTGTCTGCTGCATTCAAATGTCACACGGTCTCACCGGGACGCTCTCTTTAACTGACATATGTCACCCTCCAATTTGCCAGTGGCCACTTCTGGCTATTTTCTCTTCTGTTAATTGCTCCAGGCGCTCGCTACCATCTTGCTTCTTTTTCTCTGGGATTAGAGGGGCACAGGGCCCTAAAGATGTACCAGCCTCCCCTGATGAATAGACAGCAGCAAGAATATAAAACAGACACACCAGGGAGTCCTATGAGTGACACGTTCATAAATGTCATACAAGTATGCATCAAATACGCAGTCTTGTGCATCAAATGGAGATTTTGAATGGTACATACAGAAGTAAAATGTTACATTTTCAGCTGATACTTTGTATGCACTTTCCCTTTTATCTGGTGCTTGTGGACAACCTTGATCAGACAAATGATTTCATCCGGTTACCGCTCTGTACAGTGACAAAGGACAAAGAACACAGAGGCGTGGTTGTCAAGGCAACATAGTTATAGAAGGCAAAAGGCAGATGTGTGCGTACACACACTCACATACGCACTCGCTCACTCTTTGTCAATGACAGCTTCGCCTGGCTTGAGGATATTCAATCTGTGAGGACTCTGGCAGCGTTACAGTATTGTCATTAGAGGCGATGGCAAGGGCTACGTGCAAGGCTAAAGATACGGCCACACAGCACAGGGGACTCAGGGGCGGGGAGACATGACGCACAAAAGGCACAGACTCACAAAGGCGCTATCTGTACAGCATGTTGCAGCCACCGACACAAGTGTGTGGTACACGTGCAAGGTTAAAAAAAAAACAAAGAGTTCTGTTTGTGATTTGAGACACCAAGTCATAGAATAATTGATGTCATGAAACTGAAGTGTCAGCTCACTCAAATCAGAACAATCTTTTTCCTACTTATCTCGAGTGGTTTCAAGCAATGCAGCACATTTGCCCCTGTGCTTTCAGGTCTTTACCAGTACAGTTCAAGTAAGTTTATGTGAATGGAATCTGTAAGTATTCATGCTTACATGACAAAAATAAGTCCTGAACCACTCGTTCAAGGTTACATGATCTACATAAGGCTGAATTCTTTGATCGTTGACTTGGTAATCGGTTCCAAAATCAGTGTTTGAATCGGTCATTCTCCTATATCATTATCCCAAATACCCAAATAGCCAATAAAATAAGAAATGGTAATCTAACATGAGTCAATATGCATCAAAATGATTAGTTATTCTTAGACAAGGACATTTAAACTATATTGATAGGCATGGTTTTATGAATAAGTTTGACCACCAGTAACAGGATTACAGCTGCACTTACTAACACAGTGACACTTAACTAGCATAATGCTGAAATTCTTCTTTATTTGACTCGACTGGCTTCTGTAATACTTAAAAAATGTACAAAGATCTACCCCAGAAAGTCAATCGCCAGATATGCCAAGTAACTGGCATATCATAAATCTACAACAAGCTTGTCAAATCACCTGAAAACTGTAAGTGACAGCTCAGCAGACTTGCTAAATATCCTTTTTTTGCCTCTGTGTCAGAGACAGCCTTGGCCAAAGGCATTATATTTTCGGGTTGACTGTCCGTGAGTCACATTCTTGTAAACACAATATGACGAGAAAGCCTCGAGGGAATTTCTTAAAATCTGGCACAAACATCCACTCAGACTCAATGCTGAACTCATCAGGTATTAGTGGTTAAAGATCAAGGTCAGTGTGACCTGATCTGTTTCATTCTTGTGAAAAATACAATGAGGGAATTTCTTCAAATTTGGCACAAACGTTCACTTGGACTCAACAACAAACTGATAAGATTTTGATGGTCAAAGGTCATTATGACCTTGCATCTATCCTATTCTCCTGAACGCAACACATCAACAGTTAAGAATGAACTGATTTATATTTGGTGGTCGAGAGTCAAAACTCAAGGTCACTGTGACCTCACGCACGTTTTTAGACGTAAAACAAGAATTAATTATTTTTCAAATAATTTAATTAGATTTTTGGACAGATACTGAATTGGTAACAACACTAGCAAGTACTCTCATTAAACCAGAAGAAATTTAAATAATGCTCTATGACTGTAGTATGAAAAAAAACAGTGAGGAGGGCACTTTCAGTTTTTTTGTTTTTGGGCATCTTTTAAATGCCTGTGTGTCCCTCTGATTATTGTGTGTCCTCTCTCTAAAATTGGATGTTTTTGTGGGACCCTGAACATGGCGCAGGAGGCGGAGCCCTCCATGACTGTTCTTCCTCAACAGCAGTTTGTCATTTGCAGGTTGGATAATTGATCTGTCAGTCTACTCACAACTGATCAGATCATATCGATGGATGAGAGGAGCAGTTTGTGAGTGAAAGTAAATTTTTAGACCCAGCAGAATGAACAGTTAAGTTTGACTTTCGATGCGACTGTTCTGCTGCTCCATCTCTTCCCTAAGTGTGCTATAAATAACTCAAAGGTAAATATATTCCAATAGTGCTCCTAACAACCAGCACAGCTCCAAAAATCTATTTGGGGCAGCAGATGATTGATTAGTGGCTGCTCGCCTCAAATTAATGACTGTGTGTGAAACTCTGATATCAAACGTGCAATAAGCAAAATTATGTATTCATTGAAAACATGTGCTTATTAATGATAAACAAATGTTGTCCAGGTGGCATTATGTCTCTAAAAACATATCTGAAGTTGACAATTAGCAGTGTATAAATATACAGGGCTGCTGACTCTAAAACTGACTCTTAACGTGAGACCAAAACGCAGGTTCTGATATCAAAACACACTTTTGAGCCAACTGTCCTCCTCTGGAGTTTTTTTTTCTTAAAGAGGAAAACCTAAACATAGATCTCATTAATAAACAACCACTGCGGCTGTCATTCTTTTTGTAAGAAAAGTTTGCAAGCTTTTCTTTTCAGAAATATAATAATCCAATACTTTTAATGAAGATGCAGAAAAATGCCGTTTACCACCAATAGCATTAGTAAATCACAATAGATCGTACATATGCTACTATATGCAGTAGCACTGTCTTTTTCTCAGTGACCCGGCTCTCCATAGTCTTGCATGAGACATCCACAAGGCAAAGTTTCTCAGCACCCATATTTTCTCGCTGCCAGTATCCTTTTTCCCCTCAGCTGCTGTTTGCAGTTTCTTTGACCCTTGCACTGTGCACCATTGGCTGTTTGCAATGCTAATGTTTAGGAATAATCTTAAAGACAGTGGAAGTCACACTGGTTAAGGTCAGCTAAATTCATTCTACCCCATTAAAAAATGACCGTGGCTCACACTGAAAAACAGATCCTTCAAAACTTTTATTCTCCCCTTGAGTAGATTTTTGTTTGAAGTTGTACAGCCATACAGTACTCTGTGTAAATGTATGCAGGTCCACACATATACACACTAACTTTTGAAGCAAGTGAACTTTCAAAGAGTTCATTTAGTCCAAAGAGTAAAGATGCAAGTAAGCAAGTGGATTGAGCTGTGCTCTCTCATATCGATCTTGTTAATTTGCCTTTTGTTACTCCACTGCTGAGGTACAAAGTGAAACACTCACAAATAGGGGAAGTTAGTCAGTTTGTTAGGAACTTCATTGTGCGCAGTGTGGAAAATTGCCTCTGGCTTAACTACACATCATTAAAAACAACACAAGACTTGATGAAAACAAACAGAATACTGTAGCATCATCACACAAGATTTAAAAGACTTCAAACACTTGCAAGAGATGGTTGCATTGCGTTTACGGCGAAGACACAAGTATTAAGAAAGCGCAAGAGATTTGTTGTTTCAAACCAGACTCAAACACACAAGAGGACTCGCTCAAAGTTTGACTAGTTTGTAAAATACCACATCAGGGTCTGTCTAAAAGCTCAACATGATCTGAATCCTCAAGCCTCTTGTTTTTTCACAAACAACTAAAATTCAAAACTTGACTCGTATATGAAAAGGAAAAGCAGAAAAACCTTCGATTAGAGAATCTGCAACCAGTGATTGTTTGGTATTTTTACTTAAAAACTGTTAACAGATTCCAAAAAATAGTCAAAATTAATTTCCATTTGATCAGCTAATCTATTTATTAACTACTTGTTTAGGCCACAGGTTTCCTTCCTGGAGTGTTCTTCTATTAAAAGCCTATGAAATATGTACGATTGTTAAAAATGTGACAAACACATAATACAGAGAATAATGTAAAAAATTCCAACATATTCTCAACAAAAAACTCATCTCCGCTGCAATATTCATATATATTTTAATTTGAAAAATGTGCTCAAATTGTGTTCAAATTGCTTGTTTTATAAAAACTTTCTGAAGTTATTGTGTTTGCTATTTAGAGAAATCAAAAAAGATTGAAACATTTCTTGCACTTTTCAAAATACTTTGCATCATGGCAAGCCAGTGTAAAAAAAAAAAAAGATTATTGTAAAGTAATATAACTTATCTAATGACTTTCTTGCAATGTCTTTACTTTATTATGGAGACAATTATAAGAATATAATAAAATGATTTTTTTGTTCCATACCACAGCCTATCACCATTATTCTGCAAATAGATGATTGCCATGAGGCTGAAACTATGTTCTGATGTAACCTATTATTTGATTGTGAATAATTTAGTTTTCAGTGTATAACTTGGCTGCTAAATGATTCAGCCTGGACATCAAGGTGAATTCATGGGCTTGACATGGACATAAATTCATGTGGTGAAAAGGTTAATGCTCCTGATTAAGGTCTACGTCTTTTATATTACTGCTTTGTTATACTGAAGGCGACCTTAATTGTTTAGTGGCCAACTAACAGTCTGCTGCAGTGTATAATGTTTTAATGAAAGTCTGGATTTTCTGTGAACAATAAAATCTGTTTATATATAAATATCTTCTGTAGATTTAAACATAAATGAAAAACAGCAGTTTTTGTTTAATGTCTCATATCAATTCAAACCAGGTATTTACTTTACAGTGCGTCATATTAATTCTAGTTTTATAATCAAAGCTGTCCATTATTACTGATTGCATCCATATTTAAAGTGACTCATTTCCAGCATCAGTGTGCATAATTATTACCAGCATCATGTGCATTACCTCAAAACCTCAAATTAGCAAGATAGTCTGTATAACATGGTCGCAAATACTCATCCCAAATTATCAAATCACCAGAATAAATGCTTGTATTGTATGTTTCTGTAAAACACAGTTATATTACACTTGTACATTTCATGTTACATTTTTAGGTTTTACATGTAGAGTATATTTTGAAACAACGAAAACTGGTTAAGGCGTTCATAAAAATCACTTAGTTATGGGTTAGGAAAAGATCATGTTTTGGCTTAAAATTCCCTGTTTGGTGGCCACAATCGTGACTGGAAATGTGTCTTTGAAAAATACCCTCTGTTGTTGTTTATTGGTCTTGAACAGTGATTCGCTGGTGTTTGCTACTGTCAAGCAGCTGTCTCGCCTAGGTGTCACGCCACTCACCATGCCGTCTTCCTGATGAGAATTTCATTTCCTATACATGTAATCTAAACACTGCAGTTCAGAATGATGATAATTTGCATATTAATAAAATATCCATGGTTTGCAGAAACGCACATTGCCAACATTTATTCTGGCGACTGGGCTGTCTCAGAGGTTATTTGCTGTTGTGGTTGAATGACAGGTGTGGCAGTGAAGGTGCAGCAGGGCCAAAGGCAGAGCTGTAGCTGTATTAGCAGCAACTGCTGGAACTAATATGCATCGAAATTGTTGCAGACGAGGGGCCATGCAGCTCAGTGGAGTGCGATTTAAAAAAATTGATCTGACAGTTCTTACTGTGATGGTCAGATATGTTTTAGATCAACAGTAGAAGCACCTGACTAAACTACATTGAAAATATTGTCCATATTTTGGGGGACTTTTATTCAGAAGTCTCTAAAATTACTGTTATACCAATACTACAACTAGTGACAAAGTAAAGATGAAACAAGAGAAATTCTCTGAATAAGGTGCTGGAGCACCACAACAGCAGGGATGGACCGTATTGATGTACAAACAAGCGCAAATTCGCAATAGCTATGACCACAAACCAGCATGCATCCACATGTAGACCCCTTTTGCCCATTCCATGAACAGCTTATCAGCTGTCCTTTGGCCAATCTTTCCACAAAATCTTGTGCAAGTCTGTCAATCCATTTGGGAGGTTATGCATGTTTTTGCAACAAGCCACTCCCATTGACTCCCACACATTCTGATTTGCACAAACCAACACCTTCACATACACAAACTTGACCTCCATGCCAAATTTAAACCTCTAAAACTATGGCCGCCCAAAGGTAGGTACATTTTTCAGGATTTAACGACCCACCGACCAACAAAAGAGCGATGGAGAGCTGAACAGCTGATAAAAATATTCCCTCATTTGGTGATTTGATGATGGTGGTGGAGAGCGCGCTCTAACACATTCCAGAGTCTCCCATATAGGTGTTCAACCAGGCTGGGATCTGAACGGAAATACATTAGGACAAATCCTGTCAATTTCATACTCATTAAACCATTCAGTGACCCCTGGTGCCCTGCATGGAAGCATCTGCATTCATCATGTGTATCCACTCATTTATTCAGGTTTTCTATTATTTTCTTTTTTCCCTGTCTTTATCTGCATTCATAAGAGTGTGATCTTTCTTTAATAATGCACATATGAGGACAGACCTGACCACTTGCCACTTCTGGTCAAAGGAAGCTTGATTTATTGTTTTAGACTTAATGGCTTTTTACAGAGAGGCTTCATTAGTTTTTGTCCCAGTTATATTTAAGTCCCACCCATCAGAATATTTTTACATATGTAGCGCAGTGTAAGGGCACAACCACAGTGAAGAGAAGCACCTTATACATTATTCATACATTTGAATGTCAATGTCTGCTCATTGTCTCTTGTGGTAACCATACAGTCATGTTACCATGTTTAAAGGTCCAGTGTGTAAGATTTAGGGGGATTTAGTGGCATCTAGTGGTGAGGGTTGCAGCTGACACTTTTGTAACTTAGAGCTGCTTATTCTTCAGGAGCATTTTACCACGAGCTAAATTATATGCAGAAGACCTCTCCTCATTAAAACAAACAGACAAGGTGATTTAAAAAAATAAATTTTAAACTGGTAAAAACACTGAATAAAGCAGTTTAACGTTACAAAATGTTTCCCCAACACTGTTTGGCATGTCGACAGACAGGCCGCCAGTCTAGCACCTGGTAATCTGTGGTCACATTTTTTCTCTGATAACTTAATGCACATACTTCTGTACTTTCTTATACAACTTACAAACTCATTATTATACATTATACATGTTTCATATTGTTCATATTTTGCATACAAGCCTTAAACATTTTAGCATAATGCACATATTTCATACCTTTTACTTACTTCTTATTTTCATACATCTTATTTATACTTTCTGATATTTCTCTGTGCTTTCAGAGTGCCTGTAAAGAATCACAATTTCCCCCAGGAATAAATAAAGTATTTTTGATTGTAATTCGTATGTGATCACCTTTTTCTGGTCCAGATGTTCAGGAGGTTATTACAGTGAGCTGAATTATCTGCAGAGGATTCCTCCTCTTAAAAACAAAAGGACCAGGTGATTTAAACCAGTTAAAAACACTAGGAAAAGCAGTTTTACATTTTAGAAAAGTGTTTTTCTGATGCTCCTGTCACAAAGGAGCTGCTAACCACGCTGGTCGAAAATGTAAAAGTGCTATCTAGAGCCAGTGTTTGATTTGTCCGTTCTGCACTACAGGCAGTGCAGCATGGCGATCTCCGTAGACAATGACTGGCTTCCTATGTAGATTTAATTGGCTCATTCTAAGTTGATGTAAAGGCAGTTCTTATTTTTAGGTGATTACACACTAAATACACTTATTTTGTTATGTTCCATTTCTACCAATACAACCCCCTCCCTGGATACTACACACTGAACCTTTAAGCTACAGCCTGAATTTTAAACGTTATTGGAAAATGTCAGGTTGTCTGGCTTACAATTAATGTGATGACAGGTTATTGACAAACACTACAATGTCAGAGATGTATAAAACGAGCAAGGCATGATGCATTTTGTGTGCATTAACAGACGTGTTGTAAAAAATGATTTTCAGTATGCAGACTTTGACAGCATCTCATGCCTGACTGACTTAAATTTGCCTCTAAATGACTTTAGTGCAGACGTAATAAGAAGTCTCTTCATGTGTGTCTTGTATTAAAAATGCTCTAATACTGCCAAAACCAAAATGCTTAGGCTAGGTCGGCAGAGATGTGTTGATATGCAGATAAAAGATGATCCTTGATTTTTAAAGGAACCACCAAAATGACAAATTCAAATAATCCCTGTGAAGCGAGAATCAATTAATCACGGTCAATCTTTACACCTATTTTGCGGTGAGCAAGATTTTTCAGAAATAAAAGTCAAACAGCATCCATTGCTCTCCTGTGCAACACATTTCTTATGTTTGTCAAGCTTCATTAATCTCCCCATTCAATCGCATCCACAGCGGTCCTTGAAAATACTTTCCACTCTCATAACTGGGCCTTGGAGGCACTGTGAGAAACATAGTGGGAGAGGAGGGGAGAGGGGGCTTGGCAGAGGGAGGTGGTGGGAATCTCAGATTGATTTTCCCATCATGACTTGAAATAGCATATTTATTGATTGCTTATAGGGAAGGGGAGGGGTGAAGGGTGAAGGTCGCTGAGGAATGGTGTGATGTTGGTAAAGGCAATCAGCCTTTCTTCATGGCTTATTCAGGTCAGCACAGTTCTACTGAAAGGTTAGGTTGCCGAACCTTCTGCTACAAAGATGCATCATTAATTTTTTAAGAACCATTGACACATATTGTATTTAGCTGATCAATAGTCTTACGCTATGCAATTATTATCAAAGAGCGGAAATAATTCAGTTGCCTTGAGAGGTGAAACAGCACTCAATCTTTCATGGCTGAAGAGCTTTGTTGAGATGTTAATATTGTATGGGTTGTTTCAAGTTGATTTCACTTTTAACCTCACTTAGCTGCATTGGTACATTGCACATTACATGTAACGCTGCATCAGTTTCAAGGTGTGAAAATTTCTTCTTGGTAGGTGGGAAAAAGCACCAATCTCTAGCAGTCTAAACAATCAACCACAACCCAAAATATATGTACACATTTTTTTGTAATGTGTTCAACTTTGGTGAACTTTGATATGCAAATGTATGCTGTTTATCAGTGGCAAGCTGTCTTGTAGCTGTGTGTCACTATGTGCTTTCGATACATGGCGTCCATGAGTAAGTGTTTCGCGGATCACTCTGTCTGTGCAGCTAAACTTGTAAACTGACCATTCAACCTAATATTTTTTGTGTACATTTGTGACTGTATGCTGAAGGACCTCTCACGGTTGCAATGATTTACAATTGTTGAATAACTTATTTTCCCTACCTAAGTACACTGCACAGCACACTGACATGCAAAGAAACACTAAAAAACGACTTGAACAACTTGAAGCAATGTCAATCGACTGCAGGATCTCCAACTGTTGATTTGAATTTCCATCTTTAAACAGGCAGCACTAAGATGCACATCATCTAGACATGACATTTGAAAGCCAAGAAAATGCTATGCAGTACAAGTGTATGCATGCAGTCTTGTGACAATAGACCTATTAAAATTAACTTTGACAATTAACGTCTGGACAAATGGATATAAAAAGGTTAACACCTTAATTGTCCCTCTTAATTTATTCATAATCATAGACATAATAATTACCTAATCTCTAATACCATCTCATATTAAAATTAAAGTCATGATTTCATTTTCTTCCTTCCTCAGCCTCAGCAACATCTCTATTCATGTTTTTGACAGATACAATTTCAGGACATTTCTGTCTGTTTCTGCTTTATAGATTTCCTTCAAACTTAAAACAAAATTTGTGCCACATGAAGATGCTGCACTATCTCAGCTGTTTCCCTGTAAATTCAGAAGGAAGGGGATCAAATCAACCCAACTCGCCTCCCACTTCTCCCAGCTGTTAGCTCCTGGTATAAGATTTGCTCGGTTTATTTCATTTCTACCTAGGAGCTTCTTCTGTGTGCAGAGTGAACTTGGACTGGCCTGTGGCCATTGCAAAAGAAACTCCACTCATGAGGACATTTGCATACTGAAATGATAATGCTGGTTGCCCTGATGCAGCTGACTTAATGCTTCTCCTTTGACACCAAGTGAATTGCAAAAAGCATTTTATGCGAAAAAGGATTTCAAATATCCCACAGCAACAGAAAACAATCTTTATAATCCCCAAATCATTTTGCAGAATTTAAATTGCTATTTTAAGTACTATAAATATACCTCGAAATTTCAGCATCAATGAGGAAGTTCTTCACCGTTTGTGTATTCCTGAGGCGTGTTTGTTTACAAAGTGGCAAAACCTCAAAAGCATAAAATGTCTCGCTGACTGTACAAACCACCTTTCATTAGGCTGCATGCAGTTAGTTTTAGGAAGGACCTTTTCTCTCTTCTTCAAATACATCAGCCTGACTTTTCTCTGACATCTTGAGTGTAGTAATGTGGAAATGTGGAAGTTCATTGATACACTTATAATTTGGCTCAGAAATTACATTGATTAAAAAGTGTCTTTTTAACCTCCTGTCCCCCAGCAAACCTTTTCATACTACCTCAAACTATCTGCCCCTTAACCCCTAAAAATAGATATAATGTGCCCTTGGTTTCGTTTTTAACAAAGCCAGAAGGCTAGTGGAAAATAAAGACATAGTTGAATCGAAAAGTTCAATTCGAGTTCTAATGAATAACAGAAAGAATGAGAAAGATCCTTTGTTAAATATCAGAACTAACACAAATCTGTAATCCAACTGATCATTGAGGTTCTTTGGTGAAAGTGACAGCGACTATGGGTCAAACAGCATCATAATCAGTAAATAACATAGCAGAAAATTGATAAAGTAAAGTAAATCAATAAACCTTTAATCAAAAGTAACCTTTACTCAAGTCAAACTATTTCACTACCTCTCTTACTTAATTTAAACTTAATACTTAAACATTTTTTCTTATATTTGTTTTTGAGAAAAGTGTGTACCTGTTGATCCTAATTAGGAGGTTAACACCTACCAATCCCCATTAAAGGGTATGAGACTGCAGGGCTGTGCGCACACACAGAACCTGGACAGCATCGTTGAGAGGACTAATTCTAGTCTAAGAAAGTCTGAAGAGGGTGGAGGAGCCCTGGACTCCAAACCTAAGATACTTCTGCTGAAACTGAACACCAAACAGGGTGTCACATTTAGTAGAGTAAGAAGGGAATATAAAATGACACAAAGAAAATCCGATAAAGTACAGAAAAATTTTAGGCAAGAAAAATTCGGCCAAATACAGAAGAGAGATGCTGACCACTATGGGAAGACAAGCTTTCCCTTATTACTCTCTGCACACAGACCTAAATGTTCCTAAAAGATGCATTCCTCCTTAGGGAATGATCTGCAACATGTTGCAGCAGCAGTAAATAGGCCATTGTGTGAGCAGACCTAATAGGCCACTCAGGGCCTATAAATAGCGTGATCAATCACTAGTTATCGGATAGCATGGTCCCCAATTAACAAAACTGATTGAAGTTAAATGGTAGTTTATTTGTTTTTAAAAGACCTTAATGTTTTGTAAAAACATTAAATAATGTTAAAATGGAAAATAATTTTAAAATGCCATAAAAGATGCAAATATTATTGTAATTCAAATCATAATCAATCATAATCAATAATATTGTACAATTGTAGAATTGAACACAATAATCTATTTTACACAAAAAACTGCACTCAAATGTGTGTAAGTGTGCTAAAGTGTGCATTGATCCTTTTTTTAAATAGGAGCAAATCCCAAATAAAGTATTGGTAAATATCAGAAGTTAAGATTAGGCCCATTGAGAATAAGATACATAAATCAATTTACAATAGTCCATACCCGTGGAAATGTGTGCCACGACTATATGCAGACTTAATGGGATGTGCCCGCCACAAGCTTGTGCAGAACACAGACCTATATATTGGTGCAGACTTTGCCTAAAATGCAAATCAACAGGCTAAAAATATCTGCTCTGTAACAACATACATTTTTAACAACTGTGAAAGAATAAAAAAAATAGCACTTTATCGCTGTCATTTAATGAAATTTGGTCTACAATGTTGGTTGCAATGGCAGAGTGATGCTGTCCATGTTTTCACTCATTGACTCCACTGGCTGAAGAAGCAGCAAATCAATGTTATTTCTGAAATATGCTTATACAAAAAAGGCACCGGCAGTGGGTAAATGAGACAAAGGGCTTCAGTCTCTACCTATGACATCTTTCAATGTTCATGTGCAATTTCAGACTAATTGGGAAACCCATCAAAGAAAAAAGTAAGTAAAGCCCTCAAGATGTTCTTGAGATATTGTATTCACAAGAATGAGACAAATGCAAGGTCACTGTGACCTTTGACCACCAAAATCTAATCAGTTCATTCTTGAGTCCAAATGAATGTTTGTGAAAATTAGTAGAAACTCCCTTGAGCCATTGTTAAGATATCCCATTCACAAGAATGTGCCGGATGGACAAGCAATCCAAAAAGATACTGCCTCTGGCCTCGGCCACCCCCGGCACGGAGGCATAAAAACAATAAAACCATAATTTGCTGTATAATAAACAATTCAGTAAGGAGGTGCTTTTAGTCCTCCATCTTCAAAATGTAATTTCACCGCAGCAGACCTACCTCAATAACATCCTGCTATCATATACTTACGCCGCCTAGTTTAAGTGCAGTAGGATTCTCTTTGCACGAGGTTGTATTCTTTCTTTTTCATCTTTCCTGACCTCATGACTTTTTCCATTGAGGTCAAGGAAAAGTGTTATAGGATGTAATTTTCTTTTAATTTGTCCACAGCCTTTGTCTTTACCTGTCCTTTTGATCTTAACCTTCACATACTTAATACTACTATATGCTGCATGTAATACAGTCCATCCTTGAATATATAAGCTCGGGTTCAAGGCCGATAACTGCAGAAGATATTGGATCCTTCCCTGCTGCGTGGGTCATTTTGCTGCTGACCATGTGCTTTGACCTCGTTATGGGGAGGGCAAGCGGTTGACTAATTTCTCCCATGGGTGATGAGGGAATTAAAAAAGCAGCAACTAATTGGCAATTGCAAGGTCTAGACTGAAGGCCAGAGGCTGTGGCGCCGCAGCTACCTGGCTCATCCCATCTGAGGAGTAACAGCTTCTAAAACCCACATAATCCTTAAAACTGCGTCTTAAAACAATGTTTGAAGACAAGCTTTTATGCAGTTTTTTATTCTTATCATGTTTGTCTACTTTATTCCTTTTTAATCCACATGACTGAATTAATTACTTACTTTTAGGCTTTTTATTAATAGTGTTTTATGTTTGTACTTTGTTCCCTGTTTTTGGTAAAACAGTTTATTAAGGGAAAAAAACATTCAATGAAGATCACAGTACATTCAGATTGTTGAAGGATGTTGATACATTAATTGCAATTATTAAAAAAAAAAAAAAAAACAATGCTTAGATTTATTTAGAGCAGTGGTTCCTAACCAGTCAAGCCATGGGGTCCAGATTTCTCCTTAGTTATAGCTCAGTGTCGACACATTAGATGAACTACCACATATTAGATTATCTTTTTTTTTTCCCCACACTGTACTCTGGTACAGGCAGCTGCAGACCCAGACCCAGCTGGTCACCATCGTCATCACTTGTTGATTTTTGGTTGGTGTGTCACTGCATGGCCTAATGTCAGCGTCAGCTTGACGTAGAATAATGAAGACAGATGACATTGATATTTTGTTGGTTTTAAGTTTTGTTGTTAAGCAACCCGAATCCAACGTATCTCAAATGTCTAATGCCAAGGTCACATTAATTAAGGGTAACCACATTTTGTTGTAAGGAATGAAGAGCAGAACTCAACGTCTGCTAAACATCATAATGTTAACATTAACACAACATGAACAAACATTTAAAATATTGTCAGCATGACTCTTCTTCCCAAGATACAGCGAGAAAGTAAACTCTGGTAGATAGAGCACAAAAAAGTGTACATTCAGGGAGCCTACCAAGCCCTGAGTGAGTCGGGTAAAGCCTTCATCAATTCGTGGCGGCAGATGTTTTAATCGTGGCATGCTAACATAAATAAATATATGTATGGGAAACCCTTGAAACATGCAAAGAATTCACTAAAACATGTTAATCTATCACATCACAGCGTCAATGGCTTTAGGATATTGATACAATGGTACATTTATTTAATCATGTCTACAATATATTTAATAATGTCTCGTATGTGGGTTTAAAAACCCCTTTTGCCCAGTATTTACAAGTTGGGGAAAAAAGTGTCTTCCCTCTTGCCCACCACGCCCCCGAACTACAACCAGTCACAGACTGTATCAATAATATCAATATTCTATTTCAGAACACAGCCAGCCATTTGTTCTTACATCTCCGATATTGTAGAGCTGGTTTTGGGCTGTGAGGTAGTCTATTCTCGACCTGCAGGAGCCATCTGTCCCTCATGTAATAAACTTCTGTGTGACTCGTGCAAAGCTGCAGAATTTAATCCTCTCCTCACAATTCTTTACATGCAGGCAGTTCACAGGTCTTCCCCAGTGAGGCGTGGACACTAGTTGGTGATGGACACAGGATCTAACACAATCAGGCTGTGGTCATGATTCCCTCAGGGGCCTGCTTTATTCACTTGTTTTCCTCTTTTTGGACTCCCTGATATATGTGCATAGCTGTGCCCTGGAGGGAGGCATTCAGGGAGGCCTCCTTGATATTCCACTCGTAAAGGAGGTGGAGAGCAGAGGTGGACTGGTGAAAGCAACGGGACAGTTATTTCATAGTGTTGGTAGGTGTTAAAGCTCTGATCTCTGCAAGGTCAGACGCAGGTATTTTCTGATGAGGGAGCCGATTCCCTTGTGAAGATTTTCATTTAGCGCTCCTCTGTTAACCGTTTGTAACCTGAACAAACCGGCAGAATTTTTTTTATACGTCATGAGAGCAAGAAGGCAATGAGCAACTTAAGAAGACGTGGCCAAACAATTAGGGTAAAAATAGTTAAAAGTTATAATTATCTAAAAATAAGCAACAAAAACAGAAACATAAAAACAAAACAAAAAAACAAAAAAATTACGATAAGAAAGCTAAAATTATGTATGCATACAATTTTAAAAAATGTGTTTTTTCTGTAACATAATTTTAATTGTTTCATTATAATATTTATAAATATTATTTTCTAGACATTATTCTCTCTTTTTATGATATCATATCACCTCCCCCAGCTACATTTTCAGATAATTTTCTTGTTGCCTTTTACCATTTTTTGTGGGACATTTTTGACAGGCTGCTCATTGCTTTTTTTCCTATTTGAAAAAAAAAAACTTCTTTTCAGGTGTCAGAGGTTTAGATGCTTGTGAAAGGCATCTGCAGCTCAAAAAAACTGATGTAGATCCCATTGTTAAAAGGTTAAAGGAGCAGTGTGTAAGATTTATGGAGATTTAGTGGCATCTAGTGGTGAGGTTTGCAAGTTGCAACCAGCTGATACTTTTAGAATAGCGTTTTCATTTTTCGGGAGGTTTTCACCAGGAGCCAAAATAATTTGCAGAGGTCTGTTCCTCTCCAAAACAAATTGACCTGGTGATTAAAAACTGGCAAATGAAGCAGTTTCACATTACATATCAGTGTTTCTTTTACACTGTTAGGCACATAGCGGATGGGTGGCTCACACAGCACTTGCAATTATGTGCTTGCCTTTTTTTTTTGCTGATAACTGAATTTGTGCTCTTCTTATTTCTGATCCAGAGGTTTTTTTTATCGGAAGACAAATTATCCTAAGAGGTCTCCTCCACTCCACAACAAACAGACCTGGTGATTCAAACCGGTAAAAACATTTTATAAAGTAGTGTCACGTTAAAAAAAATCTGTGTTTTTCTGATTCTGCTCATAGTGGAGAGGATTTTGACTACGGCAGATCATAAAAAAGCGAGTTGCCCTGTCTAGAGCCATTGTTTGTTTTCCCATTCTGGCCTACTTTAGAAACACGGTGGTCTCCTTAGACAATGACCTGCACCCTACAAAGATATTAACGGTTCAGTCTAAGGTAACAAAAAAACGGTGGTTCCTATTTTCAGGTGTTTATACACTAATGAAAAACAGATGTGATGTATTTAATTTTTGTCAATATATATTCCTCTTAATCCTACACACTGGACCTGTAACACTTGGAAACCTGGATCATCATCACTTTTCTTGTGCTGCATTCAGACACATTCACAAGTAGTTAAACCTTTGAAATCTGAGCAAACTGGTTTACTTTCTCTGAAAATATAAGGCAATGGGCAACTTGGCAAAAACTGTTCCGCAAATTTCAAGAAATCAGCAGATTTGGATAAGTATTTTTTTAAAAAGCTGGGGAAAATGTCCAAAAACTATATATATATTAACCATAATTATATATTTGATATTATTTTACATAATTATTATTATTTTGAAACACATTTTTTTCTGGTAATTTTCTTGCTGTCTGTTTCTTTTTTGTTTGTTTGTTTGTTTTTACCTTATATCCTTTGATATCTTTTACCAGGTATCAAAGGGTTAATCCACAGCATGCAGCCTAAAGCATCTGAAAAAGCTGCTCTGACTTCCTTGGAAACTGATCACTCAGCCAGAAGGAAGAGAGACATGGTTGTGTTTTTCTGTCTACTCTGATGCCTGCATGTTCGCTCCACCTTTTCTTTGTGCGCCTTTGAGTTCCCTCTAACAGATGGAAGCCATTACGTTTGGTGGTGAACATGACACATCGCAAATGGAAGGAGGTCACCGTGAACCGAGCAGACTGGTGAAACTTTTCCACTTTGCTGACATTGAAATGTCACTCCACTCTGGTAGGAAGGACTGCGCACGACAATACAGAATGCCGCCGTTATTAAATGAGTTTTTCTCTTGCGCATGACTTCGGCCACAAAAGGTACAGCAGAGATAGGAAATCAGACGGAGCAGCTGCCACGCCTCCTGTGTCTTTTGAGCCCGACGTCTCCTGCTGATCTGATGGGATTACACCTCAGAATTGGAAAATTCCCCACCCCTTGACTTGCATCTTTCATCACATCTGATGCCCTTTTGTGAGGGGGGCAGAGAGAGAGAGACAGAGTCAGGCAGAGGAAGCAAAAGGGGGAGGGATGGGAGAATGATAGAGTGAGGAGGACGTAGAGGGAGGGAGAGACAAAGTGGAGATGGAAAATGACAATATAATATGATTTGATTTGTGGGGCAAAATGGATTCTCAGTGCCCATTTTCTGAGGAGAAGGGGAAACCGAGAGAGGGAGGGCGAGGAAGACAGAGGTGGGTGGAGGAGGTGGGCGGAGTGTGAACAGTAGGGCCGTGGAGTTCATTTAGCACTGGAGCCGTGAGATGGCTTGACAGCTGCTGGTGGAAGCATTAGACTGCTCACTTTAGTCCAATTTTGCTCTCTTTTTTTCTCCCTGCATTCCTCCCTTTCTCTCTCTCTGTCTCTAATAGCCGCCTTTGTCAGACCTGCGGTGTCCATCACTGCTATATACGGGCCCGACTATAGATTTTAGTGGCCGAGCGGAACTCATAATAATGACAAAAACAACATTACAATTCATTAACGGTCACAGAAAAGCCGCAGGCGATGGGACATTTTAGAAGTCATAAATTAGGAAAGTCTGTTTCCTGAAAGCTTGTATGTAGCCCACAAAAGTTTGGTGCCGAAGTCTGACACTGTATCTGTCATTTTAGAAACACGACACCAGCTCTCTGAGAATGATTGACAGAAAAAAATTAGAATAAATTTAGATGAATTTGATATATCCACCATTCTGAAAAAAAAGACACCTGCTATTGCAAAGTGAGTGACAGGTGAAAAAAGACGAAAAAAAAAGTCATTTTCAAGGAGAGTTGGTCACTTGGTTGACAAAGTAACAGCTCTGTTATAGGATGAGTTGCATGTAGGGCTCCCCCCTCAAACTCAAAGATTCAACTTTGACCCCTATGTCAAGTTGAGCAGGTTTCTGTTTGTTTGTTTTGTATTGTATTTTTGTCAGTGCCAGTGCAGTGCACTTTTGGGGACATTTTACTCCCCAAAATCAGATACAGAGTGAGTGCTTTCACACTGTACTCCAGTACAGGCAGCTGCTGACCCCGACCCAGCTGGTCACCAGCTGGGTCGGGGTCATGATATTTGGTTGAATTTCAGTTGTGATTTCAGGTGACCAAAATTCAATATCAGTGCAACATCTTATGTCAGCGTCAGCTTGACGTAGGTTACTGAAGACGGATGACGTTGATATTTTGTTGGTTTTAAGTTGTGTTGTTAAGAAACCAGAATCCAACGAATCTCAAATGTCTAATGTCAAGGTCACATTAGTGTAGCGTAACAACATTTTGTTGTAAAGTATGAAGAGCAGAAGTCGACGTCTGCTAAACATCATAATGTTAACATCCACACAACATGAACAAACATTTAAAATACTGTCAACATGACTCCTCTTCCCAAGATACAGCGAGCAAGTAGCACAAAAAAGTGTCCATATATTCTACGAGCAACAACTCGAGCAAAATCCGAATGTATCCCAAATGTCTCATGCCAAGATCACCTGGATGTAGGGTAACATCATTTTATTGTAAAGTCTGGAGAACAAAACTCTGCATCTGCTTAATGCCATAATGTTAACATCCACACAACATAATTAGACATTTAAAATATTGTCAACATGATTTTCATACTTTGAAAAAGTTTCCAATATCTTTCTGAAGTTATATTGATGTGTGTGCCAGCTGGGAGGGTGAGTCTGAGGGACTCCTCCTCCCAAGAAACGGAGAGCGAGTGAACTCTGCTGGATGGAGCGCAATAAAGTGTCCAGATACATAATGAGCAACAACAACATCCGGGAGCCTACCAAGCCCTGAGTGAGGCTGGCGAGGGCTGGCTGTTGATCTATACAGCATATGGCACATATCTAAATATAAATATAAATACCTTGGAGGTGTGAAAAACTTTGCCAAAACAGAATCAGGGCTACCATTTTTTTTTTTTTTTCCAAACAAGCGATCTGACATGTAGCTGGTTGGCTGATGCCCAGAACAGGTGAGGACATCTTTATTTGGAAACCCTGAAACTCAAACCACACAGCAACTTAACAGCAAACAATCTCTGGCTTTGGTTTGATACGTAGTATCAGGAAAAATGTATTTACTAGACTTGTTAGTGAAGCCTGAATTATGCATTGCCCTTCCTCTGAGGATCCCTCCAAACCCTGTTCAAACTCTCAAACTTTATGGGAAGAAAGTAAGGAATAGTTGTATATTAGTACTGAACATCCAAAACAATTTGACTAACATAATTCTGAGCCAGGTATAGCCCGAATTGTCTATATTAGAGGGTTAATTACACTAGCACCATGACATGGTTCAATTGATAGATCATGAGTTTTGGGAAATCAGCTCCTTAACATAACATATCCAACCAAAAGTACTGAATCTCTTTCTGAGTTTAAACATGCATGCAAGCTAATAATCCTCATACTGCAAATTATGGAATGAAACTGTGCTCTGGATCAAAGTGAATCCATTTTCAGGCTGTGCTTCAACCAAACGACAGTGTTTTTGGGGGTTTTTTTTACTATCAGCTAAGAAGCAGCCATAATTACTTCTGTCAAGGACCTGAACCCTCTCAGAGAGGAGCAAAACAACATTACCTGTCAACAAATCTGTCTCCCTCTGTTTCTATCTCTGTCTCTCTTTTTCTCAATTCTTAGTTCAAAGCGCATCAGTGGTTTAGGAAACATTTTCAGCAATACACAATAAGGTATTGGTATAAAAATAACCAGATACAACGCAAATTAAATATTTTTAGTCAAGAAATATTAGTCCTTCCTCGTAGAAGTTAACATTACATTATGAGGCTCTTTAAATACTACAAAACATATATTTAATGACTCACAAGGACAATCTTACACTTCTGTGTTTCTGCAATGTTGTATCGAGAGGTCAAAATGGAATTTCATAAATTTCATTAATTAATTTTATTTTCAACCTTATTTTTTCCATCAGTTGCACTTTAAAAAATATTTCTAGCACATTTGCATCCTACCGATGTCTTTTTTCTGGTAGAATGATTTTTTTAGTCGTACCCGCTCATGATGTAACCTGAGGACTCTCCTGTATAGATCTGAGAGTGAGCAAATGTGAGTGTGTGTTTCTGTGTGTCTCTATCTTCGTGATTATTGACCAGACCTTGAGGATTCACTTAATCTACTTATTTGATTACCCTGAGTTGCTTCCAGGACGGTTGCTCTGAAAGCAGACTCAAGCACTGAACTGACCTTGTTTTCTTTTCCAATCAAAACCATTTTGTCTCCACATCTTGTTCTAATCAGTCTGCTGTTAATATCACATTACAATGGCAAGCGTATATATAGCAATAATAATTAAGTAAGTAATTAGTCATGCATGTGTGCATGCATGTTTGCCAAGTGACAATCTCCAAAGGCCACTTGTGGCTAGTTCCAACAATGACTCAGTCCCCAAAGACCCATGTTTAAATGCCAAACTTTACAGCAGAAATAAACATGTTTACAACCTGGAACAAATACAGCTCTATAGTGCATTTCTTTGTTCATGACAACTGCATGTGAGGTAAACTTTTAAGAAATAGTCACATTTTAGTCATCTAAAAAATCGTGTTTAGCGTCTGGTTGTATGTAAAGACTCTCTGAAGGTCGGATGTTCAGTTTTTCTGGTAAAAGCATTTTGTCTTAATAGTTTTAAGTCTTTTTTTTTTTTGCCAGCAAAAATTTGCATAATCACAACCAACCACAACTATGACCGCACCATGCTAACCAAGTTAGCAGTCTAACCCACAGCCGCTGCGGCGAGGACAAAGCCTCTATACATGGGGCACTCGCTCTATCCACTGAGCCACCAGGCGCCCCATACTATTAAAATCGTGACAATGCCTATCCTTTTAGCTGACTATGCTAGCTTTTAGTGCATTGAGGTGCACACTGGGATGGATCGGGGTGGTGAAATGTGACTTTAAAAAGGGGCTCAGAATTTATCAAAAACAGATTTTTTTTTTTTTTTTACCAAATACACACATTAGATGACGTTCAGTCAAGGTGCTTTGTGGCAAGAAGCAGAGACACATAACAAGCCCATGACGACATAACTACATTAACAAGCCCTTGAGAAACACTACAACAGGGACTCAATAATAATCCAGCTGGTCACATTGTTGTGTTGTCACTTGTAGTATGAACATAGCATTACTTAGCTTCATCCTTTGAGGCAAAATATGGTCACTTTAGGCTCCAAAAATCCATGACGGCAACGGCCAAACAGCAAAACTCAGGGGTTTACAAAAAATACCAAAAAATGTGTGATGTCACAGTGGCTATGGTTAAAAGGACGTGCACCTGTATTGCATTTTCTTGTCGTTCATTTGTTCAGTCATGACATTCACACACACATTTAGGCTACCACACAAGGTGCTTCTGCTACTTAGTTTTGAAACAGACACAATCACACACTGATGACTCAGCCATTGGAGAAATGTGGGTTTCAGTGTGCCCAAGGATACTCTGACATGTTGACTGAAGCAGCTGGAGATCGAACCGCCAACCCTTCAATTAGTGGAGAACCTGCTCTACCACCTGAGCTACAGCCACTATGTGTATTACTTATTTACAGTCTATGCTGTTTGCATTCCTCTCTTCATCGCATTCTGCACACATGTCTGTGTTGCCCTATGTGCCAGTATGTGTTCAATTAGGATGTGAGAGTATAAAAGTTCTGTAGTGACAGACAGTGTTGTTCTACTTTGGTGTAAAAAGGGGTCGTGTCTGGCAGCAGGAGAGGCTATTATGGCTCCTTTATGGATTATGAGGCAGGAGTGTGACCTTTATCTCAAGGTGAACGTCACTAGCTGCCCTTGTCGCAGTCCATCACAACACTGTTCCCTATTACATTACAGGTGATGGCCCTGGCAGCACCTCATTGCAAACAATATCCATCTTAACAAGTCATTTCTCCCAGTAATGATCCTTACAAATCTTATTTCCCTAAAACAAGTGAAAAATTCCACACGAAATGTGAGGTGATTTTATTTTCTTTCAATGCAGACAGTGCCGGGTAATAAGGCAGATCACTCAGTCTTGCTATCAAAGATACAACGTTTCTATTCATGATAGTTCTTGACACAAGGTGCCCCACAAAAGACAAACAAAAGATTGAGGCTGTGTCACCTCACAGATGGATTGTTTGGCTTTTTCAGAGAGAAAAAGCACTATAAGGCTAATTAATAGACCAACCTGTGGAAATGCAATTGGCAAACACAAGCAGCACAGTGTTTGATGCAGAACTAATCTTAACAAAAGTCTTTTCCAGTAAATGTGGAGATGAGGGGGTTTTTGATATTCAAATAAATATCACACACATTAATCAGGTAACACACACACACTCATCAGGTTTCGATTAGTAGAACTTGGGAGACCTCCCTGATCTTGGAGGCACCTTTCTCAAATAATAGATTGCCTAATAATTAATTCAAGGTATTTCTCAGTGTGTGTCCTTGTTCATTCCCATATGCCACAAAGTGCTGATTAGTATTAAGCAGGTCAAGGATTTTTAAAACCTGGCCCAACCAAGCCCACTATTAGAGCTAACCTGCCCCACCTGACCCGTATACATGTGCATTATTCGACAACCTGAAACAAAACTGCAAACCAACAAACCAGAGCTGAAATCACCTGCTAATAACCTCCTTGGACTCTATTGTGTTTTCCAGTAAATACCACAATATAAAACATGTCTTTTAGGTGTTTTCGTCTTATGCCTATGATCTCGAGCGCACAGCTGACTACCTTTGTGGTTTGTTTACATGAGCGCACAGCTGACAGGCAAAGTGGTTTGTTTACATGACATTACAGAAGTGCATATTTAACATATTGACTGTGGACACAGAGACTCTTGCTTGCTGTAATGACACGGTGTTAGGCCTATATATTTGCAGAGGGAAATATTCTAATAGGACATTATGACTGGAGAGATTAAATAGATAGAGATTCATACATAACCCTGCATTACTAGCGTTTATTCAGCATACATAGGGATGAAAAACTTTAGAAAAACTAAAAAATCTTCAAAAAATAATATATAATATAGCCACACAAAGACTACAGTAAACTATCTGTTGTCTGTATTCTGTGGTTTCAGTTGAACATTCTGTTGCTAGTAGCAACCACAGGCACTTACTGTTAAAACTTGTCCTGTTTGATGAGGTAACACCCGTGCTTTTCGGATGCAACGTTTTTTTTTTTGCATATGACATCACACATAGGTGTACTGTACAGCTTGAGGGCAGGCAAGTTGGGGCAAAAACTACCAAATTTCACAATGCTGGGACTCCCTTGCATATGAGATTTTGAGTCTCTGTCTCGGGACAATGCCTGATTAAACAAAGTATGAATTGAATTTGAAATGAGTTTGGTTCTGAGTAATATGTTGCACTGCATCCACTTTTCATAATGTCTGTGGTGATTTGTAGTATTTTTTTTTGTATATCATTTTGTTGTTTGGTTAAGTGTTTTTTGTATTTTTGTATATTAATTTGAAACCACAACCCAGATTTTATACAGTGTTTCACCAGAACTCTACAAACGTTTGACCTAGTGGATAGAAAACTGTAGCTAAAGTAAACTATCATTAGCTAGAAACGCCTGACAGCGTGGCAGCCACATGCAGAGTTGAAATATATTACAAATATACTCAATCACATTTACTCACCCGGCCAAAAACAAACAGCAGTTATTTAATTTGTGGACCAAAACGCACACAAAATGGTTATCGTCCCAATACGCTTGTACACTTTCATTAGCTTGCCATTTAATGTTTTTCACATAAATAGGTCTGGAGAATTGGAGAATGAGGTAATCGGTGATGACTGTGTCCAAACTGGGTAAACCGATCAAGTTGTGAAAATATTTTTTTTCCTTCATTTTGTATGTGTCATTAGAAATTTTTTATATAAACACATTCCTCTGCACCACCTTCAAGCGGTATATGGATTTATCACTTTGTGCCCTCCATTTGAATTTTGATTGATTACAATACAGTGATTACAAAAAAGTTATACTCCAGCTTTGGCAAGCTTTGAGCAGCTACTTTGCCCCCCCCCCAAAAAAAAAAAAACACGAAAACACTGGTTGTTTTCAGCCAAACCAAGCCTACTCGTGTTGTTTTTGTAAAGGTTGTGGTTTCAAGGCAGTTCAGTTAAGTGTTTTAGAATTTCACAAGCAGACTACAATTAATATTTAATTTATTTATAACTTCTTAGTAAGATTAGAATTGTGTGCTTCTTTGCTGTTTGAGCCTAAAGATTTTATCAGAAATTTCAAGTGTAGTCAGTAACTAAGCCCCAAAAGCCAGATAAATGAAAAACATGATTATTATCCAGTTTAACAGTATGTTATCTTTGACAGCTCCACTCTTGGATGATGAATGCAACATACATTAACATCTAATGGAAGTGCAAGAACAAAGATTACAGTGGAGCAGGATATTGAATGCATGTGGAGTCTTTCTTGAAGATAAGCTCTCAGGACTACAGAAAGTCATGAGCAGAAACAGAAAACCACAGAGAGACCCACTTCAGGCAGGAACACAAGCTAACAGACAAGACATCTCTGTTTTGAGTCGACAGAGGACACGCTCTGAGGGTACAGTAACACTTTGCACTTACACGTGTCAGGTCTGGAACCATACAAATCTGTCACTTGGGTAAGGTGACCTGGCTTACACCGTGACCTGTGTTACTTGTCATCTCAAAACACTTTTACTAAACACTGCCATGTAACCACGACCTTTGGGGAAGTTTTCTCCCTGCTAAGCTCTTTAAACACCTTTTTAGTTTTATATGGAAACTACAAACCCAGTCAGAATCTGTGTATTTTTGCATTAGCTTTTGCAAAGAGTACAGGTTGCTGTGACTCCGGCTGTTTCTATAGACCGACGGTGCATTTATAACCTTTATAAAACAGTAAGGCGTTTCGTTATTTGAATTCTCAGAGCTATAATGAGTCCATTCCTGATGCTTTCTTCCCAATTTCTACGATACTGACACAAAAAGCTTTGACAAATGTGAAAACAACTACATTTAGACTAACCTTTATTGAGCAATGTACAGGCCCTTGGTGGTCAACTTTGGTTGACACTTCCTGGAGCTGCTATTCGGTAAAAGCTTTAAGCACTTCTGACAATTTCAGAAACTATGGATACTTTTATTCCCTTTTTTTTTTTTTAAATCAAAGCTGCCTTGGAAAAATCTACCAGAACTGTGATCTGATCTGATTTGACTTTAAATTTAGAATACAGTGCAATGAAATGGCTAGTGCAACCATACAAAGGGATAATGTGATTATTAAAAAATGATGAACAAAGTAGGACCATCTACTAGCAACAGGGTCCCTATTTAAACATCTATAGTGCATGGATTAATGTGGATGCCACACGTGCATTAACAACCAGTTTTGCTTGTTAAATGCCGCATAATCTGGACACAAAGAAGAAGGTGCAACGAGCAGGTCCAGCCAGAGAAACACTACTGCGCATATTCAATATATGCTATTTAATATTCACATGAGTGCCCTCCTGCTCCTTATATTACATCATTACCAACATTAGTACAACCTGACACCATCCTTACGCCATAGATGCGACAGGTTCCATCCGGCAGCGTTCTCAAGAGATGCCGCCCGTACGCGTATCAGGTAGATGCAGCAGGTGCTGTCACTGTCCGGTGGCTTTCCATGTGCACGTGAAGGGTGCCTTTTGCCGTCACACGCTTACATCAAAAGCACTGACAGAGTGGCGCCATTGGATGACTTTGGAATGAAAACAGGCTGTACATTTAAGCATGAAAACTAAAAACTGAAGTTATACACTTGAAAGACGAAAAAAAAAGTAGGCTTCTAAAATAATCAAAGCTATGCTGTTGCTCATGTGTACAAGTGCACAGTGTCTCTCTTAAAGGGACAGCAGCTCTGCTCTGTTCTCCGATATGTTCGCAAATTGCAATATATATTTTCCTCATTAATGATGTATTATCTCACCCACCTGCATCCCATCTGTACATGCATGTGTGTGTGTGTGTAATAAGCAGAGTGTGTGTGTGTTGTAGGCATATCTTCCTGAATAATGCACCCTTTAACCAACAGGAAAATACTGCACTACAGACTTAATACCAGGAGTTAGTTATTAGTTAATGGCACATTGCTTTCTGCTGCTTTAAAATAGCAATATGCCAACAATGCACCTGACACACCTCATTTTAAGACCAATACACCCATGGGCACACAAACTGGTGCAAGTATATTTGCTACTTTTACAACTCAGTCACTGCCATGAAAAAGACACCTGCAGCTGACTGAATCTAGCTTTGTCCTGGGTTAAGATGGGGCCCCAAAGGTAGTACAAAAAACATGGAAACCTTTTTTCACCAACAGTCACCAGACTGAGACAAGCTGTTAAAAATAAATAAATGGAGGAAAAGACTGACCACTTCAGATTCTCATAGCTGCTCAAAGTCAGCTCTAAGATAGAAAATTGTTTTGTCAGTGACATATAATTAAATTGCTTGTCTTCTATAATGACAGTCCATTTGGGATGTTGGGGGTAGGGGTTGCATATTTGGCACCAATGGATGAAAAACATCGCACGGCAAAATAAATGTCACGTCATCATAAATGCTGCCTCAAGACCTCTTTTTCTGCAGTATAATTCTAATAATTTGGATTTTTCTGTGTTTTTTTAAATAGCATAATTTCTTAGTGATTGAACTGTGCACATGCATATTTCACTGGTTTTAAATACACCAGACATCTAAGGAAATGTTTGGCTTTAAGATTCACATTTTCCTTTTAATGCTAGACAAACAAACATGTAATCAGGCAATCATTTCTACTCAATCCCATCACAGCACACTTGACATTCAACTCCATGTCACAGAATTGTTTACAAGATTGCTGCATGCAAACCAGACAAGCAAAGCCGACCTCAGCGCTTCAGAGACTTGAGGAGGTTGTGGGCTTGTAATCGACAAGCCTCAATTAAAAAGTCCCATGTGGATTATGTGCCTTGGTGTCACCATGATGGAATGGCAGTACTCTTTAACCCTGCAACCAATGGTTTTCCACATCAATCCTGGAAAAACCACGGCATCTGCAGTTTTTGATTGTTGGGCAGCCAGACGTAATGCTTTATCGAGTTGTGATAGGACTGCTGATGAATCTGCACCATAAAATCTTTTAATGCCGACTCTGGATCTGGACCCTGATTACAAGCACCAATTGGTGTTCATCCAGTCAAAAGGCCAATATTATTGGAACTGGGTGGCGATATTAAACCCACTCTATTGAGCCGGTTCACCTAGCATGAGGTGATTTCGTCTGTTGTTCTTTTGACCGCTTTGCACACAGTATTTTTTTAAGAATAACACTGTAACAAAATGAAGGGCTTGAGGGTAATATTAGACCATTGTCAGTGGAACGAATGAGCAGTCAGCATCCTTAACTTATCTCTCAATCAAAGGCCTCCTCAGCTCCATCTGAATAATAAGCCAAGGCAGCATTTTACTTAACACGATTAGGATTGTGAAGGCATGTAAAATGTCACTCAAAATGCAATAACGCTCCTTTTTAGGACAGATAGATTTGTATACGGTAGTCACAGTCTCGGACACATCTGATAATACCCACTATATTCTGGGGAAATAAATAAATAAAAATGTGTTTGAGTTCAGGTACAGGGCAACTTTGTTTCGACTGCTGTGTGGCTCTGAATTTTAGCAGCTGGCATGATCTGCTCTGAGGCTTAGCCCCGTTCAACCAGCTCCACAGTTCTGTGCGGCGGGCTGTCTGTCAGTGTTGAAAAGAGGGCTGGCATGACCTTCTCCATCCATCACTGGTCTCTGATGCTGCTTTCTGTGCAGACAGATAGAAAAAAAAATCTGACCATATGAAATAAACGTAAAGATATATTTTTGTTGTTGGTTCTGAGCTGATCTTTGATTAAAAATCCTGCCAAAATCATGTTTATACCCTTTAAATAAAGGCTCTTCAAAATTTCTGGTTGGAGAGATAAGGTCTCGATCTTTGCTTTAAAAAAAGAAAAAAAACAACAACAAACTGTTCTCGAGCTACACCAGAAATGAATACAAGTTCACACAAGATCCCAGGGGATCTCCAAAAGACAATCTGGGAAATGGTGAGACTCCTTTACTGAGGCTGACAAAGCGAGTTCATATACAGTACCGCAAGTACAGTAAAGTAAAAAAGGGATATTGTGAAATGTCATGATAACACGAATGAAATGAACATCACAGATTGCTGATAAATAGGGCTAAAATACTGAATAATCAAAGCAGAGTAAGTAGATTACTGAAAATCATTCATTTAAAATTTTAGTTTAAAGTTTAAAGCACTGTATAGATAAAGTTTATTATTATTATAGATGCAAATTATCTGCATTGCAGCATCATTTAATCCATGTAACTATACAGATTTTATTTTATGGCTTTTGCCTTTATTATATAGGACAGGTTAATCGTGAAAGGGGAAGAGAGAGGGGATGACATGCAGCAAAGAGCCGCAGGCTGGAGTCCAACCTGCAGCCGCTGCTGCGAGGACACAGTCTCTGTACCAGGTGAGCTGTGGGTGCCCCAATGTAACTATATATGCAGAACAGTGCGTTTTGCACAAATGATTATTACTGTAGGTGACGTGAATAAGAAACCTTAAAATCATACATTCTTGCTCAGAATAGAAGATTCGATAGTACTGACTGCAAAATGACAGAAGAGAGAGAAAATAGTGAGGAGCAACAGAAAAAACAGGCGAGAGAAAATTACAGTCTGCATAGTTTGGGATCATTTCAAGCTGAAACAAAACAAAAACTCTGCACAGTGAGTCTGTGGTAAAACCAAACAAGCCTTCCAAAGTAGCACAACGTCAATACTTTCAGCATCTCAACAGAAAGCATTTAGTCCACAGAGTGGACCCAACAGAAGGTAAAATTAACATTAACCTCCACCAGGCTGCCAGCACCAGAGCTCCCCGTTCGATTGCTGACAAAAGTCTGCTGGATGGCCTGAAACCCGGCAACCGCCACCAGAGGATGAACGGGAAGTCTAGGCAGCAGAAAATCGGCAAAGTTTCCTTCTTCAGAACATAAATCAGTATGATGGCTGCAATCTGATTACCCGATTAAGCAATGGATTCATCTGTAGAGTTCTACATTACTAAAATAATTGACAAATGCAGCCCTACTGATAAATAACACACAAGTAGGCACACATTACACAAGGACAACAGATCCTCACAAACGCCTCAAGCAAACATAAAAGACATCAAACTCAAATACACATTCACTTTTTTGCTATGCATGAAAGCAGCATGGTGTATACAGTGGTCAGAGTGCAGCTGTTAAGTGAGGCAACAAGGGTCCTGCAGGGCAATTTAGCAACATGCAATGACACAAATATACAAACCATTTCTGCAATAAGTCATGAAACAAACTGCCCATGTGTTCATTCCAACTCATTAATGTGAATGCAAATCCTGAATGAAAAGCAATTTGGTGCATCCACTTCATAACAGGTAAAATAAGACAGAGTTTTTTTTTCTTTTTTTTTTAACTGACCACGGATGTTTGAAATTAAACAGTGGATTGCTAACATATTTTGAGGGCTCATGAGTGTAGCACTTGGAATTTAAGTAAAAGATGCATGCCAATAGCTCGCTGTCTCAAAAGAAAAAATATGCGCAAGTACACATTATGTATGCTTACTGCAAATAACTGAAGTGGTTTCATTTTTCATTCTAAGAAAACCAAAGGTGGTCAGTGTGTGCTTACCGAAAAAGAAACAAAGCGGGGATGCAACAACATAAGTGGGTCTCGGAAAAATATAGCTGAAAGTGCTTTTATGCTTCAGGTTGTTGGAACATGTTAGCTGATGACATTAGTGTATATATATAATATTTAAGTCAAGTTTAAGATAGTCCCTTTTAGTCTTCGTAGTGTAGTTCAGCTATGGTAACTAATATTTTATTTTATTCTTTGATTGGTTTCAACTACGGTGTGTTTTCACTTTTACTGGTTTGTTGGTTAATCTGTTATTTGATGTTTTTGTTTGTTTGTTTGTTTGTTTTGCTTGTGTGTTATCCTTAATTGGTCTACTCACCCTTTTTTATTCTATTTTATAGTTCTTTTATTCATTTTTAATTCACATATAGATATATTATCCCTTTTTTTAAAAGATGATATTATCCTTTTTTAGATGGTCTACTTTTTGTGTTATTATTTTATTTAGTTTTAACTTTTTTTTAATCAGTTCTGACTCACAAGTCTTTGTATCTTTTAGTTGTTTATTCTTCAAATTATTATTTTATGAGTTTTTAGTTTTTTTAGTTTTAAAGGATCTGACTTGCTTTAATGGTCAGTTGAAAGCTTTGTTTTGTGCCTGCAACTTGTAACTCATGCTTTTTGAAGCACATTGTGCCTCCACCTGGAATGAAATGTGCTGTATAAATAAAGTTTTGCTTGCTTGCTTGCTAATGTTACTGATCAGTGAATACAAAGTGACAAACATTTTGGAAAGAAACACTCCAACACATGCTAATTAAACAAATGAAGTTTTTTTTCTCATTTTTAATTAAGTCAGTCAGTGTGCTTACTCTGTGTTTTGGTGGCCGCGGGACAGAAGGAAGCGGTTGAGGAAGGGAAGCGGAGCCTTGAATGCAGATTGAAATCCCCAAACAGAATCAGCACTGTGCCTCAGCAGCCAACAACTCTTAACCTGAATTGTCTCTCAGTATAGTTTGTAGGACATTAGTTCTGCACAGAAAACTCCCGGGATAAAGCCTTAAGACAGCATGGATTGCATACACTGCCAGGAGCTAAGAAAGATAGAGTGGTCTCTGTATTCACACTGTCTCTCTCACCACTATTATATGTTTATTAGTCTCAAAGCCTGCCTTATAAAACTGGCCAAGGCCCTCTCGGTCATACAAACCATTTTTCACTCCACACCACAGGACCACTTTTATAGTGTTGCTCTGCCCTCTGAAGAAACGGTCAAAAAAATTCAAATGTGCTCGCTTTTCAGCCGTCAGCCAGCAAAAGGAATAGCTGAGCACCTGGTTGTGTGAAATATGAGGTCACTGTCGCAATATACTGCAAGTATTCAACTCTACTTATCATATTTTTAAAAGAATAGGTTGTAGCGGCATCTGTAAGACAGATGCATTGTGGGAAGACCTTTACCTTTGCTATCATTACAGTGTTAATGCAGTATAGATGTCGGGAGGGGGACTTATCACTGCAGTATAAATGCAATATAGATGAAGGAGCTGGAACCTCTACCATGGTTACCACTATAGTATTAATGCAATATAGATGCAGGAGAGAGGGTTTCTATCATGGTTCCTGCCACTGTAGAGGTAATTAAGCACACATAAGGTCAGACTCTAATCGCCTTTTGGTTCTAGCTATTGGGAATTGGCTCCTTCAGTGGAGTTACAATAAAGCTGTGCTGAGATGTGAGTGATGAAATTTACAACTAGATCAATAGTCAAGATTGCAAAAACTTGGAAAATAAGGCCCAAGTTGAAAATATCCCTATAAAATCAACTAGAATAATAATCTCAGACCTGGGTCTGATGCCCAGTAAAGAGCCTTCGAGCATTGTCATTCTCTAAATGAAAGGAGGGGAAATGATTTATCTGCTCTACATAATCCTGATCACCCACATCATTAGTTATAATAAAATGCTAACAATGTATCATATGTCTTCAAGGGAAACTCATTTGTCAAACGTTCATTTGAATACGACAAGAATCTCTGCATAGATTCCTCGAACTTTTGGTAGCTACAGAGATTATTACTTCCAACACTGCAGTAATAGTAAATCTCATCCATAAACGATAAAGAAATGCTTTACTCACATGCTTCTGAAAGGGTACACTGACTATTTAAAGGGTAACTTCGAGGTTTTCAACCTGGAATGTATTTCCCCATGTTTTTGTGTCGGAGTGATTTATTAGAAATAACATTTTTGGAACTGGCCCGATATTGTGCAAGCGGCAGCAGCGAAACAGGCTGCAACGTAACCACTTGGGGCCCTTGGCACCGTCAATTAATGTCACCAAGATTAATTTTTAATGGGGCAACAGAGGTCTGAATTTGGAATTTTGGGGACAAAGGACACAGTAACCCCTACCTATGTTGAACAGAAAAGTAATATACAAGTAGTGTACAAATCACTGTTGGCATGGAGGAATAAGTAAAGTAATAAGATTACTTCTGAATAGACCAACAATTGATGAGTAAAGTAATACATTTTTAGAATAACGAGCTCAACACTGGCAGGAATAATATCATCAAAGGGATAAAACACTATTGCAATTTTTATTTTATTTTTTGCGAAGTTTTGCGATAACATATTGCAGTATTTTGCAATTTATTACCATCTTTCAACTGCAAATTATGTCTGCAAAGGAAAATTTCTACAACATCTGTTTTATCTATTATAGTTTTCAGTCTGTTTATCTTATTCAATCATTTTAATTGCAGCAAAATGTACATAGTGGACTGAAAAATCAATATATTTATCATTCTAGCAGGCTAACAAAAGTTTTATTTATATTTGCAATATGAATAATTTATACTAGTGTTGTAATGGTATAAGATTTTCATGGTATGGTAAATGTCGAAGACAATATTGCAGTTTCATGGTATCACAGTATTGCAGAATTAATATTATTACCAGTCAGAACGACTCATAAAAGAATGAAAACAGAGGGTTAGTTTTAATTGGAAAAAAATGTTTTATCACTATAATTAAGACCTGAAACCATTTTTAGTGGGAGTATTTGTAAAAAGTCTACCTTTTGAAAATAACTAAAATAAAGCTGAGAAAGTTGAGCCCAGTTGCATTTTTTTCCCCAATATCGTTGATAAGCAATATACACGGTATGATTATCGTCAAATTTATATCATGGTATATCTAAAAACTAGTATATCGCTCCATCTCTAATTCATACAATGAAAATAATCAATACCTGTATCAATACATTATTGCCACGGGAAATATTCGTATACTGTGATGTGTCGATTTATTCCCCGACCTCTAATCAGTGATGCAAATTTGCACTGATCACATCGATTTGTATTTAAATGAACTGATCTAATTGTTCAATGACATCATTTTGAATGCGTGTATGATCAGACCTTCAAACTTCCCCTCTTCTCTACAATTTTGGCACTACATTCTGAAGAGCTACTTACAATAATTGAACATTTCCTGTTCTGTAATCAGCACTGTGGCAGAGGGTGAAAGAAGGTTACAGAAGCACAAACTAGAGACATGAAAGAACAGATAACAGCTGCTGAAACGTCCTCTGAGACCCTAAAAGACTTTATAAGAGATAATGTGCTGCTGCATACAGTAAAATCCCCATTTTACGAACAAGAGCCACCCGCACTCAATGCATGTGGTTTACTGGTGTTAAAAACAGAGGTAGAAATCCCAGGTGCAGCAGCTTCAGTCTGTGTCAGGCAGATTCTACTGTATCAACCAGCCACTGGCTTTCCATCTTAAACCACTTGTGCAAAATGAACAGCCGTGATGGGATATATATCGCTGCTCGCCACTGTTGTCAGTTTGGCTGGATGTACAGCCATGTTATCTATTACCTCCTATAAATTCCAATTATCTCTCTCGTCAAGATAAGATCACACACGCACATACACCCACATGTCAGCATAGCAATACGCACACAGAGCAGGACGCAACAAAAATTCAGTGATAGCAATAAAATAATCGTGTCCGTGAATCTAATCTCTACTACCTCAACTGTAAACAAATTCCACACCAGTGTAATTAAAGCTGATTTAGCATGATTTACACGCTATGGGCAAGATAAAATAAACATGATTAGGTTAGACAAATACTGAGGTCAATATTTTTGAAGGCTTGGAAATTAATAATACATTTCGTATGATAAACACTTGCACCGTGGGCTCCAAGCATGGAATGCTAAACAGTTAGTGCCGCTGTGTCAAGCAGAGATCTGGGGCCCCCTGCTGTTATCGACTCAACCTCTTTGTTAATTGCAGAAAATATGCCTCTTAAGGCACTTGTTATCCCTAGAAAAAGGGGCATAATGTGATTTGAATTTGCAATATAAACAATTTTCTGTCACTTCTTTCCCTGTCTCATTTTGAAACAAACATTTTCAACTGCGACACATTATTACTGTCTGTTCTTTTTAAAAGCAAACAGCTGCACAGTTTTTGTTGTGTATAAGTGCAGACATCACAGCCAGGAACAACGTCTCTGAAATACCTTTACATCTGAACCTTTAAACAAGTAGAAAGGACACAGACGTTAAGATGTATGCCGCATTCAAACTCCAAAACTTTGGGTAATGATGCAAAATATGTTCTGCAATTTCTGCAATCTACGAGATCTGGGACACGCTGTGTTTACAGTGATTTCCACCTGAGAAGGACTGGAACCTGAGAGAGAAAGAAAATAATGTCCCGCTCATTGTGAGCTGCTTATCGCAGGCACTCAGCAGTGTCATCCTCTAAAATTAGCTTGTGCTGGCTGAGCACTATCTGGCGAAGATAAAATAAGGGAGGGGGATCAGTTATGCTGCATTATTAATCTTGAGATGTGGAGGGGGAAGAAAGAGAGGGAAAAGAAAGGGAAGGGTGAAGAGAATTGAATTGAGAGAGGGCGACGTGGTGTGAGGACAGGACAAGATAACTTCCCTTTGAACTCCTTTTTTACAAGCTCCTGGAAAAAAAAACATTTAGCTAAATGAGGCTGCCACTCTCACCTGGCACAGCGGCAGATTTAGGTGGGTGGAGAGTCTGCCACTAGCTCGAGGTAAAGAAAAGTCGAGGAGATGACTGTCCCCTCCAGGCTGGTGGGAAATCACTGCAACCGGGGGACACACATGTACACCACTGCTCGCTCTCTCCCTCTCAGACACAATCTCACACACACACACACACACACACACACACACACACACACACTGGAAGAAACATGACTGACTCTTTTTCATTTTCTACCCAAAGAGAAATTTTGGATGGCCCTATTGCATCCAATCCCACCTCTTACTCAGGTCGCTGCGGTTCTATATCTATTCTTGAGGTCAGAATTCAATTACATCACAGTATAAATGCCTCAATTCAATATAGTGTTTATTTTGTGATAAGCCACAGCCATGAAAAGTTGATGTGTGGTTGTATTATACCTTGACTAATAGCTTGGGGTCTGAGGATCAACTTTTTCTGTTTTTTTTTTCCCTCTCTCTCTAAAAGAGTACCTGTTATATAAGGCATTTATCTCATTTGATATTTTGGTCATTCAGTAAATAGCTACTTATCCAGAGCAGCTATACAGGAAGTGGCTTCAAATGAGGCTGACTCAACAGACACCTAAGAGCACATAACCACGCACAGCCAATTAGTGATGCGCATGCATTTGTATTCACACTGAAAAGCATTTGCAGTGTGGTTGGGGCAAAATAAACCATGTGGGCTTGGGTGCAGAATATATGCAAAACAGTGCAAATTTGTGAAAATGTCTGTTTTTGTGCCATTTTGAAACACTTATAGCATCATATTTACCATAAGAGGCGCTGGTGTGATGCTGGCGAGCCAAAAATGACATTTTGCAGAGTGAGCCATGTATGGAAATGTCATCAGAGAGAACAAGGGAGTCCATCAGTCCCACATCCACAATTTATGAATTCATGCATCTGGGCAGGTCATGGAGAAAAAAAAATGCCAGCGTGGCACTTCATCCACCAGTGATGAAAATCCAACCGTGATCCAGCAGGGTGGTTCGGGACAGGAGAGGGTTTTCAAGATAAAGCTGCTATAAAAAATGAATGACTATTTGCAACAAACACAGTGGCTCCTGAATCATTCATGGGTCGTGTAATGGAAAAGGAATGAATGACACAGGAAACCCTTTACCCAAACAAACTTCCATGGAACAACAGGATTAAGGGGATAGATGACACTGGATCCCAGCAAGGCCTCTGACCAACACATTTATTTCTATAGCATGTTATATGTAAAGTATATTGGTGGACTGGATCAATGGGAGGGAGGATTATCAGCCACATATTCAATAATAAATGTGCATGATCAACATAAGAGCACGTTAAAGGTTTTCTCAGCCTGCTGCCCCCGCAACACAGCCCCGGATAAACAGATGAAAACAGATGGGCGGACAAGTTTTAAAATGTCAGTGATTACTATGGATGTCAGTTTCAGTTCATTTAGCATTTTATAGCCACAATAATAGATTACTAACAGGTTGAATGCTGTGTTCACATGGAATCCAGCAGTTGGTAAACCAGCAACACTTCCTGCTAGGCATGTGAAAAAAAGAAGAAAAAAAATCAGGTAGAACGGCAGAACGTCAAAATATAATATATACACTCTTTATTATATGTTGCTATGGTGATGTTTCATAAAATGGAATAAATGTATTAAATTATTCATGTCTATTATTTTATGTAATTGTTGCATCAATTTGCATAGGCATAAAAGGAAGCTTTCTCTTCATATTCAATTGCAAACTTAAAATGAATGTTAAATTCCCTCCAAAACATAAAGAAAGGTTAATTCCCTACAAAAGTCACTTATTCGCTCACTATTCATTGCCTGCCATATACCCACTTTTCTCGTCACATCTCGGTATGATTTCAATTGTCGATCATACAATTTTGGGTGTTGTTGCACCTAAATTGTTAGTTTATTGTTGTCCAGATCGGCCATATTTTCTCCTCCTCCAGTTAAGTTACGCATTAACTGGTTGGAAAAATGTATTTTACTTTGGATGGCGATGCTGTCTACCGTTGTCATTTTGCCGGTGTTCTCTCCCAACCTCACTTCATTTTACCGTCCTGCTCTTCTTCACTAAAATAACACCCAGTTTGCAGATTACATGTGAATGCAGCATTCTTAAGAAAAAATGCTAAATTACATTTAATGGCTCCAAGAGGCCTTTCCTTTTGAGACGAATATTCTGAATGGGCCATATACATGTCCAAGGAATGCTACTAAAATCTGAATAACATCAGCATCCCACATGTCTTCATTGGAGAATGCTTCATTTGGAAAAAGTCCTACATTAGCATATGCTATTTACATGACCTGTATAAAAACCAGAATAGTCATTTTCATAATGATAGAACATTAACATGCATGTAAACTTAGTTACTGTATTGTGTGCAAATAACAGATAATACTGACATGAAGCAAATAGTTCAAGAAATAAAGGTTAGCAATGCACCACTATGACGAACATAACATGTCAAATCATGTCCTTGGTGTAATACAGTGTGCATTTCCATGTTTACAATTAATGCCGGTGCGGTTTGTTCCATCACTCCTCAAGGTCCTGCTTTATGCTACCTACACTACACAGTAGATTAGCGTCAACATAAAATACACATTAAACACTTTTCCGAGGCTTACTTATATTTTAGGTGTTGCCATGGACTACAGTCTGTTTTGAGGATTCATACGGATTAGTCTCTTAAAGCCAAAAGGCTCTGATGCTGTGATATTTGTGTCTTCTTTTATTTTCCACGTCTCTTTAGCTCTACCTTCTCTCTTGAAACCTATTATAATGTCTGATTTTGTGCATTCTTTTATACATCTTATCTCTTGATTTTATCCATTTTCTGTGCTTTGTTCACACCTATTTTCTAAAAGCTATTAAAATCAATTGAACTTGATATGAAAAAAGCGAAGGAGAAGTAATATGGTCATTACACAGATAACTTTCTGCCTCTAACTTTCTTTGAGGCAAGTCACTGAAATGGTTCAGTGCATAAACCTCAGCCAAAAAGAAATTGCTTTCTTGTTCAGAAACTGAAAGGATATAATTCAACTGACCAAAAGCCTAAATGCAAGAGATTAGATCACCATAAAGATCCCTGCCTCAAAAAGATGAACACCTCCCTGCCAACGCTGACGACAAAGAAAAGCCCGAGATCAGTCTAAATCGCTCTCTCAATTATCATAGTAGAAATGCTACAGGAGGTTTCAAGGTGCTTGGATGATACAGATGTCACAGTAAGAGCAGCTCAAATCACCAAGAGCAATGAATGTGAACTGAATTATATTCATGACATTGGTGCTGGAACATGCAGTAAAAGACTATCAAAGTCATGAAAGTACATAAATTCCAGCACAACAAAACCTCAGTCAGAGTGCAAAAGCACACTAAGAACGACAGCTAACGCTAAGATTTTGGGTCCATTTTGTTGTCGATGATGTGTTTCCTTCCCCTATTCCTGTCATCAGATATATACAGGAGTTAATAGACATTTTAACAAATAAATTTCCATGACTTTGAGGAAACTTTTAAAGATTATACTCTGAAATGACCATTGATAGTCTTTATTGGTTCTTTTTCAAATTTTTGGCCATTATTTTCTTTAAAAATTTAGAGTAAACATTGAAGAAAAAAAAAATCACAATTTCTTTCTTTAAAAAGTTTTGATTTGAAATGCATATTTTCTTTAAAATCACCAAAAATAACACTATTTATCATAGCCAGAAACTGCAAAAACATGAATAATCATTGGATTTTCACATGTCCTACAGCCTTATACACACCATGTGAAACAACTTTCAGGTTACATTCAGTTTTATACAATTTCCATGCCTGAAAATTGCCATTTTCAAATTCCATGACTTTTTCATGACTGTTAGTACCCTGTATATATCAGATGACTTCACATTAAGCTATTTTTTGTGTGGCAACAACAGCAGACATTAGGTGTCTGAGAATCTGACTATAAATAGTCTTTCATGACACATAATTTCCCAATGAGTCAAAATAGCTGTGTTCGTTTTCTGCCACGTTCTTGATTCAACCACCAGATGCCAAAGTTTTAAAATTCTACATCAAGGGCAATAATAAAATAAGTAGTATAAAGTCAAAAATGCTGCACACGTCATATCACTTGATTTAATGCCATTAACCAGAATATGAAAGCAGAAACATACTTCATATATGTGGGCTTTCAATCAGCTTAACCTACCAACATCAGCATGCCAATATCCAAAAAGCTAAATTCTAAACATCAGTATGTTAATATGGGATTACTGTTAATTAGCATGTCCTAAATACCCTAACATGTTAACATGCTAAATGACAGCATATTAATATCCAAAAGCTGTTAAAATTAATGTTGACTAAAAAGGCCATGTTAAAGACCATTCACGTCCAGGTGTTTTTACTTATTGTGCTTGATTAGACCTCATGCCAGGATTATGCAGCTGTGAACTGTCCTTGATTGACATCTGCTTCATTTATTAATGCAAAACGATAAGTAGAGACGCCAGGAAGTCACTGCACAATAATACAAGCCAAGAAAGCTGATTCCCACTGCTTTTATGCTTAATGAACAGGTGAAAAGCATGTTTCCCAAAATGCTTAACTATTCCTTTATATTGTATTATGCACTCTAATACCCATACTACCACACTATTTACTTAGCCAGAAAATGATTTAGAATGTTCCAATACATCAGCTGCAGTATGCCAGGATGCCCTATTTTGCAATATTTAAGCCAGAATGCTTTTCTGGCTATTTTGTTATTATTTACCCATGACCCTCTGTGCATCTGAAGATACGTCCCAGCGACTGAGCTGCAGAACGATACCAGCTCAGTGACAGCTGACAAAACCCACGAAAATAATCATTAAAACAACCAATAATGACAAAAGGACAAGCATGAAAATGACCACAACAGAAAAATGCATACCTATATAATTTTACTGTCATGAATATAACAAGATCCACCTTTTCTTGTTATTTTCGCTTGGCATACCCAAATGGAAATCCGTATGAGAGACGAACTGTAAGGCCAAAAGCTTGTATGAGGCTTTATTTGAAAGGTAACATCTAGTTTCTGAAAATGTTTGCCATGGGGCTAAAACACAACCTAAACAACATCAGTTCAAACATGGCTCAAAAGACTTTGTGTGTTCCTCGTCTATTATTCATCATGTCTGAATAACAATAACTAGGACATGCTTTATGCAAGACTATGCAAACTCTGTTCTCCAACTTTTACATCTTGTCAACCACACCTGTTTAAATTTTCAGACCTCTAGATCTTACCTTACTGGAGCTGTGGGTTTTTTAGTTTGTAGTCACTGGTGTCCCCCAACTTCTCCCAAGTGCCTTTCTCTTTTACTCACTCCTGTAACACTGAAAATATACCTGAAAACAAAGCCTAATTGGGGTATTGAAGTCCCTCCCGCAAGCAGATGCTTTCAACCATGACACATTGATTTAAATGGGCTCCCATGCACCAGTACTACCCATATCTACTGTTCGAAGGGAATCTCATTGGCTTTTCGGAAATTATTCACATTTTAAATAGCCAATTAGAACTGGATCAGCCATGGGCAAAAGATACATGACAGAGCCGACTGGCCCTCCAAACCATTGAAACCTGGAACAACATAGATGTTTTTTGTGGTGCGTTCAGACGCCTATCACAGGAATCTAGAGCTGGGGCGACGCGTCCATTAAATCGATTACGTGAATACGTCGATTCACATAATGTGTCGATGCGTCGCACCGTTTCACACAGCGTGCGTCATGAGAGCGTAAGCAGCGCCGGGCATGTTGTTTTTTGTTTTGGCACTCATGTATCAAGTTAGAGCGTGCACACTGCTCACCTGAGCAGCGCTTGTCAGCTGTCAACTGTGACTGCTGCTGTTTTTCTACGCGTGATGCTCGTATTTGTTGACTCTGTACCACTTTATCCTGCAGTTTAAAGTCTCTCTCTGTCACAGAGATGAGGAAATACAAAGATATTTGTTTTACCTTAACTTTCTTGCTTCCCTTTCAAAACAAAAGCTATCTGTCTGTGTCTCTGTGGACAGAATGCCATCAGTTGCTGATACAATGCATTTTATTTTGAAACATTTACAGGATGGGGTTGTCAGCTATGCAGGAGCTTGCACAACCTAATAAACGAGTGAAATGTGTGCTTATAAATATGAAAATACAGCACTCATATCAGCAGGCAGTGATATGAGTGCTGCCTTAAGGCTTTATTTATACTTTATTTTTAGTTTATTTTCAGGTAATTTTCTTGTGCTCTTGACTAATTTGATTATATTTTTGGCTAATTTCTTTTTCTAAATTGCTGAAAGAAATCAAGCCAATTTGCTCAGGTTTCAAAGGCGTAATAATTCAATGACTACAAAACTTTCAATGATTTTTACTTATTCCATGACTTTTTCAGGCCTCAAAAAAACATGATTGTACAATTTCATGACTTTTTCAGGTTTCCCGTGACCATGGAAACCCTTTGAAGCTGGTTTTTTTTCATCAAATAGGGTGTTAAGGATCTAAGAACAGAAAAGTTCTCGGTGTAGTTTTTATCCAGCAACAGATTTGGTTTTCTGCCATGCAAGAAGTATTACTGTCACTGACTGTCTAACCACAGATAGATCAGAGCACCTCTGGTTTTGACTAGAGATGCAGCCTGAAAGATAAAATATAGCACAGTAATGCATGATAACAGTGAATACAGGATCAAATGAGAAGTTGCAGATAAAGGGCATCTGCCGCTCTCTCCCAAACACACACACACACAGCAACATTAAGAGCACACACACAGACACGCAGGTAACTCACACAAGCCTGCTTTCAAGCCAGAGCTTTAATCGGAAGGGTTTCGACATCTGCGGCTGCAGAGAATATATATGCAGTTATATCATGGTGGATTTTGTTTATATCTAATTTCAAATACAAGGTGGCTTTTTCCTCTTAGCAGCAGCAGGAGAAAATCAATAGCCAGAATAATGATGCTGTTGTCTGTGCTGCTTCCACGCCTTTACATTCACTGTCATCAATTTACAACAAAGGCCTTTAGACCTCAACCTCCGTTTTTATTCATCAGCTCTCTTATTTATTTGTCACAGCTGCAGGTGTGGGGGCGAGAGAATGTGTGTGTAGTATGTGCATAAGGGGGAGAATGCAGGAGATAGCAAGAACATGAAGAAACTATTAGAAAATTATAGAGGAGGAGGAAGAAGAAAGAGAGAGGAGGTGTGAGAGAGGAAGCGAGAGATCACAGACGAAGATAAAGTGTCTTACGAGGTGAGATTTTCTGACAGACCTTTTTAGCACACTACATATCTGTATCGCTACAAGCAGGAATAAAAAACAGGAAGGCTTTGGTTCAAGAGGTTGGCTAGTGGTCCTCCTGCTTGCCAGCCTGCATAATGATGGGAAAAGAGGAAATGTTCTTACTCCGAGCCGAAGATAAAAGGATTTGTAAGGGTATGTAAGTACAGAAGAGGAGTCGAGAGAGCGATCAATAATTAATTTACTTTCAACAGTCAAGGGCAATTAACACGCTTTTTTGCCCATTACCCGCCTAAAAGGGCCGACACTGTGGCTCTAGCCCATAATCTCGCTGACCATTGTCACAATCGAGGATTACACAGCTAACAAATCGATGCACACACACGCATAGGCACAGAAAACAAACTAGCTCCCCTAAACACTAGAGACTTGGATTAGCAGCAGTTTTGTATAGTTACAAATGTCGAACATGCAGGATTTTGTTGCATTAACCTCCGTCTCCAAGAACAGGACGGCTGAGCGAGTCTGTTTGTTTGTACAAACAATGTTGTGCCTCTGTTATCCATCACAAAAATGCAATCGCAAAAATGTAATGGCATATCAATATCTGATGTGACCTGAATATTTAGAGCAGAACGCAAAGAGTCACTGCGGTGTGACCAGATGTATCCGAGTGCAAACACATTTTTTGGGGCAAATGGACCCTTTTCATTTATACCGCCAGCAGGGTATGTTGCTGTGTGAGTGACGCTGCTGTAAAGGATAATAAATCTGGGCCAGAGAGTGGATGTTTCATTCTGCCTCGGCTTTATTTACATTAAGTACCTACTACTTCCCCCATCCCCCCTCATTAAAATGTCTACATGTTCAAGGACGCTGGTTTTGTTTCAGCACTGTGGGTGACACATATGAAATGGGGAATTTGGGGCCCACTTAAAATCCTGCATGGCAAATTTATTTGCATCAATTTATGTCTTCAATTTAATTAAAACAAAAGTCTGTTGTTACTTTATTGTTTTTAATGGGGTGACAAATTTGGTTGGCGTGACCCCTATTCACCCCCCAAAATCTACGCCTATGTGAAAGGTGTAGGTTTCAGTTTAAAATAAGGAGCGACACATTTGGAAAGGGGGAGTTTGGGTTCAAACCCCTGGAAACTTTGAGCATCTCACACTTAACTTCTTGCATTCTGGCAAATTTCTGTGCATCGGTTTTGCTTTTTCTATATCAATTTTTGAAAGAAATGTCTTTAAATGTCTCCTATATTCCCCCCGGATCTATGCATATGACAAGGTGGGTAGGTTTACATTAGTTTCAACATTCAAACATGAACAGGTTGGTTTAAGGTCCTACAGGAAACTTTCAGCATCATATACAATTTCCTGCCTCCAATATGTGCCTTTTCTGCGCCAATTAATGGTGGAAATGTCTTGGAATATTGAGGGGGGAGGGGTATCCTGCAACCCCCCCCCCCCCCCCCCTGAAAACTATGCCTATGTCAAGGGCATAGTTTTCATTTCAACATACGGGGAGACATATGAAACTGGGGTTTTGGGGTCTTCTACCAGGAAATCTTAAGCATCAAACACTGAATTTTGGTGCATTTTTCTGCATTAATTTATTATGGAAATGTCTTTAATTTTGTCAAAATAAAAGCCCTCTGCTTCCTTCATGTTTTTATTGTAGGTGGAAAATGCAAATGCACTAAATACTGAAGGTGGTGTGCTCCCTGCGTCTCCTCAGAAATCTGTGCCTGTGTACATAGATGTAAACTGTGTATGTTTTGAATAACAATGCCCCATGAGTCAACTGTGTCCTATATTCTAAAATATCAGTCCTCTGAGATCGTCATCATGAGCTCTTGCAGCCAGGTAAATGATTTTCTAGATACAGATCTCAACTCCACTCACTTCACTGCGTTCATCAGCATTTCTCGTATAGAATATGTTGCCAAGGAAACACCATTTACGCATGATGAGCTGACCTCAGAGTCAAGATCAAACTCTGCATAAGAAGCATATTTCAGCGGCGCAGTATTACCTGATGTAAATGTGTTGCAGGGCTTTCTTCTTTTTTTTTTTTTTTTTTTTAAACTGGGTCAAAAAACCCAACTTGTCCAGGGAAGCAGGCTTCAGAGATGGATGATACCCAAAGCTTTGGGGAATAGATTTAACATAGACGGGATTCTGGAGCTGTGACACCAGTGATTACTGCTGAACCGACAGGAGGGAAAGCTCATTTAACTAAGTAACTGCCAAGGGATCTTTTCCCTGCCCAAACTGAACATGTGTACTGAAACTGACGAAGGGGAATGAGCTGGTTTGGTTTTTTTTTGTTTTTTTTAAAAAAAAAGACAACTTACTCGCTATGTTACACACACACACACACGTTGCCATTTCACCAGATGGGTCAGAGCACGAAGCTGCCAAGAGCAGGTAGGAGTTTGTTGTCTTGCTCAAGGACAAATCAGCATGGATGGAAACATTGCTTGGAATATGGAAGAATCTCTGTTTTTTTTCCTGTATAATAAAGACCTGAGGATGTTAGTTTTCTGACTGTTTTTTACTTGTTTTACATTCCTTCCCTCAGAGACTAATCAGATTTTGTTACTGTTAATTACTGGCTGTTATTCAGAGGGACGTCTCGTATTACTAGTGGCTCTTTTTCTTTTCAGCAGAAATACAAAAATCAGTGCTATCACATTTCATTATAGCTATAATGCATAAGGAAAAGGAAAATGCAAGTACAAAGCTGTCATGAAGTAGATTTTGTGGACCAGATTTGGTTAAGATGAAGGAAGATTTCAGTTTATTTGTGGTTTAAATGTTTGAAATAATAAAGACAGGATCTAGAGGCAGGCTCAATAAAGAAGCTCCTTATATGCTGCCTTGTTAAGCCGAGATCCATAGTCTCGTCCCTGAGCTGCTGACATGCTTAAGGCTGACTCATAGTATTTTTCTCTTTGCACTTCACCAGTGCGTGATTTTTGTCATGTAGGTTGTAGCATGATGTTTGTCTGCTGCCTGCTGATTACGATGCTGCTCTTTTGGCCAGCTCTCGAGACAAATGTATTTTTAAATCAATATGACTGCCTGGGCATGCAGTGGAAACATACATAAAAAATAAAGCAGCTCTCCAACCAAAAATTACTTATAGACAGCAATGCTGCAGTTATTTTGAATCCAGTGGACCGCACCATGAGTTGAACAGAGTGAAGAGAGTATTGAGGAATCCAGGGAAGAACCTGAAGTAAACAAGTCACTATTACTGCTGTGGCATCTCCCTACAATACGTGCACATTTCAGATCAATTCTCTTTTATTCATAAAGCTTATTGTCAACAATCACAATTTGCCTCAGAGGGCTTTGCAGCATCTGACATCCCTCTGTCCTTGGACCCTCACAGCGACGAAGGAATAACACCTCAGGAAGAGCAACTGAGGAGAGACCTCTCTTCCAGGACGGACAGACGTGCAATGGATGTCATAAAAAACAATAAAATAACAGTTTGAATGCAGTGAAGTGTACGGTTTTCTGCTTTTACCTTCACTGTTTCTGTAACTTTACCTTTGGAGACACTCCATACCATTTTTTCCTTCATAACACTGATTCCAACCTGATCTTGCGCATTGGCGAATACCAAGTACCGATCTGGCACCATTGTGTAAGACAAAACAAAGTAACAGCTATATACTACTAACCATGGATGTGAATTGATTACTATTATTGTTGTAAGGCATGGCTAAACCCTTTGTAAAACAATGCATACAGAGAATGAATGACATAGAAAATGACAAATTGCAGACATTTTGCCAACAACAAACCAACATTACACAATTTACAGGAAAACAATGCTCCCACTCTACTCTAAAACAATAGCTGCTAGTGACTGCATTGTCAAACTTGCTAAGTGCTGGTTTAGAAGAAGCCGTTTTACCAACTGCTTGGAGTTTATTCGTAAATAATGTGGTATCAGATCCGTTAATAGATCGGAACAACTGTAATTACCTTTGACAACACTGGGAAGAACCTGTGCAGTTCTCAGCTGCTCCAACAGTGGTGGCAGACTTCAACTTTGGATGCAAAACAAAATCAGTTAGGTAAACGCTGGGGCTTCAGAGGTCCCGCATAATTAAATCAGCTCAATAAACTAAATGTGGTGTTACTGTGAAAGAAATAGGCCCAATGATAGCTGCTGTAAGGGCAAAGGCCACAAAGTGATCATCTGGTCGGCATCATAAATAGAGCATGTACCATGTTGTCTGGAGAGTTAACTTTGACTATCAGCTGACTACACTATCACTGCTCTTTCTGACAAAAGCTGTGGAACGTGTAGGTGTCCTCCTAAAAGCCTTAAATTTTACATACAAGTAGTTTAAATACAGACTAATTTGTTGTATTGCCACCATTTACGTAATGCAAAAAACACATCAATGAGCAGCAAGGTGCAGCTTGCAGGGAGCTGCCACAAGATGGCAGAAAACACAAAACAGCCGCCAGGCTCATGTATGTGAGTTTCATGACAGCCCACACACAGACATGGAAAATTAAGCTCAACGACATTATAATGCATTGTGTACTAACTCCCACTGATTTGTCATGCCTATGTTGTTATTAATCAATTTCCCTTTTTAGCAGATTTCCATCTCATGAACAATCATGTATGTTTCTGAGAATCAACTCAAAGCAAAAGAAAGACTTAATTACACTTAATTGCAGCTGTTTTTTGGTCCGTGACAGCAGAGTAGGCGCCGGAGCAGCTGTCCACACGTAATCACCAATGAAGGGCAGCCGTCGAGGACAAGCATACTGTACTCTCACGCTACAACTCAGTGAACTGTTGTACAGATAAGCTTACAGTGGCTGTTCACTTCATTGAGCAAAGTCATTTTGGAAGCACAGATACACTTAGTCCATCCTTGTGGTGCAGGGCACAGGCAGTTGACTAACACTACTGCCAGACTCTGGATTAAAGACATATTAGTGTTTGCAGATTTACAGTCTGTTCACACCGGAGGCTGAGATATCTGTGAAAGAACACCGCTAATTTTACCCTATTTCACACAGTCGTCTTACTTGTGATTAAAAAAAATATCCAAGATCTGTGATTAACCAATGATACATAAAGAAACAAAAACCTCCTTGACAAAAGTAACACTGAAGTGCGACATTGATAAGTTCTTGAATCTCAGTGCACGAGACATGGACAATACCGACAGCAGTACCAGAGGCTGAGCCTTGTTTGGGTAGTAAAATGCCTTCTGCATACTTGAACATGGCTCTGTTTGAAGCAATTATGAGTGTAAATATGAGCCACACATCCCAGCATTGGCTGCTTTTAGCCCCACAGCCTTCCCATTTCCAATGAGTAGGGAAAAAGTTCAATTTATGTGCAAAGCCTTTGCTATCAAACAAGTCTGTCACAAAGTGGTTTACAGAACAAAGCACATCAGTGCAGATTAAAATGGGACAAACACGGGGAAGAACAAGCAAAGCACACATTTCAGGATAGGTTCACAGGCTTTTATACACCGTTTCAAATGATCCGATTTAATACCAAAATCAATTCAAAGTGACAGCAGAAAGACGCAGATGTTACAAAACACATAAATAATGTTTTGAACTATGACAAATATTTCTTATGCAATGTCTCTTTGAGTTCTGAAATTTAGATGTCACCTGGAATAGCATGAATGTCAACTGGTGGTTTTCTGTTATGCATAGCAATCCTTCATGCTATTGCTGCTCAGCCAACCGCGGTCACAAATGTCAAAATATGACAACTCGGGTAAAGGATGCAAGATATGTAGTATCTTGACATGCACACTTACTGAATCCTTCCTCAATTAAAATTCTGTATATTAAAAAATTTATTTAAAGGGCCAGTGTGTTGGATATGGAGGGCATTTACATTGGCAGAGATGCAATAAAACATTATTTTCTTTATTATATGATTACCTGAAAATAAGATTCTTGTCTTTTCATTGCCTTAGAATAAGCTGTTTATATCTAGATAGAAAAGTGGGTCCTCATCAACAGAGATTGGATGATGCGCCGCCATGTTTCTACAGAAGCTGCTGTAGTTGGCAGCCCTGCCACGATGATCCAAGTCGGAAAACACTGATTGTTTTTAACATGAAACTGCTTTATTCAGTGTTTTTATTTAAGTGTATTTATTTTTATTTAAGTCGGCTTATTTTGGAGAGGAGGAGACTTCTGCAGATAATTCAACTTCCGGTAAAAACATTATGAACTTCTAGATCAAAATATTACACAGGAAATCACAGGAGCTGCAATTCTTTGGATGAAAAGTAAAATGTGTCACAACATGCCATGTTGTATCGGCCAATACATATGTATACAATTATGCAATGCAATTATCCCTCGGATATGGTTATCAAATACTTGTGACAAAGATATGTAATAAAGGCAGGAATTTTGTTTCTACAGTTTGACAAAACATTAGACTTTATAGGGAATTTCATAGTTATAAATTACTCAGAGCATCCTTTCCTGTATTATTGTCTGTTGAAAAAAAACTTTTAACATTGTGTTGCTTAGACAACAAATAAGCCGATGGCCGTATATCTCTGATGGCCCAATATCAGCCAATAAAATTGGCTGATCTAATCACAATGTCTGTCAAAATAATCGCAAAATGATTTTTTTGTTTGTTTGTTTTGTTAGTTCATTTGCATATAATGCAGCCCTAATCTTAAATTATCAGAGACTATGGGTGAGCATGCAGACAGTCCGAAAAGCATTAGAGGAACACTGATTTGTAACGTGAAACTATATTTACCGTTTTTAACCACCTCCGACAATTCAGCTACTGGTAAAAACCTCCTGCACAATAAACACTGAAGGAATTCTTACTCTGAGAAGTTTTAGCTGTAATCTGCAATCCTGACTACTATATGCCACTAAACCCCCTAAATCTTACACTCTGCTCCTTTCAATAAAGCACAATTCAGAACTCTCATTATATTTTTAGTTTATTGCCATTGCTATTATTCAGTTTTGGGGATTTTCAGACTCACATGTCAAAAGGTCACCAGATGTCACAACCCAGATGTTGTATTAACAAAATATGATGCTGTGGACTGCCAAGTAGCACAGTGATTATTATTGCAGTATGTTAATGTATTTATGAGAGTAATTAATAAATCAAACAATAAAAACAGTCAAAATGTTGCATGTTACACTGAGTAAAAATAGAAAAAAAAATTTAAAACAAATATCCATATACCACTTCTACTGAGAACTCCATGCAGCTTTTTGCTTGTCACACTGATCTGAGAGCTGAGCCACATGCATCGTGAAGTCCAAAGCTTGTGTGTTTGTGCACACATGTATGTGTCTGCATGATATGAAGCTCCCTAAATAAACTCCTAAGTGAGTGGATCCCTCCCTCTGATCCAGACAGAAAGGTGACAAGATCGTTATTGACTGTAGGACATGGTCAGCAGCGCCGTGGATGATAGCCTTCCTCCTGAGCCTAGTTTACGTCTCCTCAGAGGCAGCTGCTGGTGAGGTACTGCAAACGGGAAATAGTTCAGTGACACGTCTGTCACAAAGCACAGAGGGAATCAGCACCTCCTGCAGATGCAAAGAACTATCTGCAACCTCTTACGCCGCAGCCTAGTCCAGCGTGGTGTCATGTCACTAGGTTTATAACTCCTGCACTTGTGCATAGAAGGTGGTACAAAAACATCAGTCAAGTGGAGGGTGCACGGCTTGACTCTCCCTGTCCCCTTTTGTGTGCCGTACAGGGGCTGGTGAGCAGGAGGTTGACAGTTGCCTAGGGCGATAGGGGGGGGATTGTAATGTGGATTTTTTTTTTCTGGTGGGTGGGGAAGGTGGGTAGGTATATAAATAAATAAGACACACAGCTGCTATTTACAGATATCTTCTTTCCCTAGTGTGTGCAACAGACACACTGAGTGGAATCCCAATTTCCTCCACCAAAACGTTTGTGTAGGACTGAATAAGTGGAGGCGCAAGTCAAGTGTGTAGCTATACTGCCTCCCTGTGGACAGTTGGTGAAAGAAAAGAAAATCTCTGACACAATCACAGCCCAATGCTGTTTCATTAATTTTTATCTATACCAAAGACAAGCAGAGATATTTAGATATATAATGCAGAATAAATAAATGCTTTTCCAAGTTTGTTGGGAAAGAAAATGTAGAGACCTAAGATCAAACATCCAACACCTTTGGGATGACCTCAAAATGACTGTGAGCCTGGCAGGCCTTGTTGCCCACAAGGCCATAGCAACAAATTCTGGGCCCTATATAAGCAACTCTGTGCCCCCCTCGCCTTTCCAATTGATCCATTTCTCTCTCACACACATTTTTTCACAGTCAGTTTATTTTTTTTTAAACACTGATTTCCATTCTTGGGGAAAGATGTGTGTACGCTGGTGCCCCAGCAGCAACAGAAGTCACTCAGTCAGCTCCAGTTGCATTTAAGGAGTGAGACGGGCCTCAGGGAGCCACCAGAATTTTTTATAAATTCATTTTTTTATACAAAATTTAGTCTTTCCAACAATTTATTCAGACATTAATTTAATTTTGTTATGGCACTAAGTTTTTTTTTAATTAGAAACAAATTGGATTTTGTATCAAGGCAGAAAATAAGTTCAGTGGAAAACAAACGTTTATGATACAAGTTTTGCTCAGCAAGATAATCTAAGCCTCCTGAAGCTTAAATTCTATCACCAGAGGTAAAAAGCAGGCTATAAACAAACTACACCACAGCTGCATGAATTAACGTCACCGTCACATGTGAAGCAGGAGTGGTGACGTTCTGTCGTCTCATTTAGCAATTAGTTAGCAAATGCCTTTTTTAGGACGTATAAAAGCTTCAAAGTTCACGTGTGGGGCATTTACTGATGTAGTTTATATCACAAATCAAAACATTAAAGTCTCTTCAGCTTGTGTTAACCATAAACCTTCATTAAGTCATCTAACGAAAAAACCATTAAAAAAACAATTGACTTTGAGACGAGGGAACTGGAGGTGCTGACATGCGAACAAATCTACAGGTTTTAGCGCTCATTATAAGATAATTTCATAAAATGAGTTGCTGACTTGACATCATAATGCATAAACATGGTGGGAAAAAGTCAATGTTTGGTCAATGGTAAGAAACTTTTTGATGAATTCACCTATGGAAACAGCTATCAACCTCTTGTTTAAATGTTCTTAGCAATAAAAATGCAACCAATCTTCTTTGTAGCTTCCCTGTTGTTCCCACTTTACATCCTCAAAACACATGAACACAACAAAGTCGGAAGAACAACTTCCCAACTGGAAAACTACGACTGTCTGACATTACATGACTACAGCATAAAACTAAAAAGAAGAAGAAGGATAATGTCAAATCTGGAGTCCAATGAGTCCCACCAGGGATCCACACTTCAATGTAGACACAGACACTGAGAGGACCGAGAACAGGGCCGTTCCTGTAAATGTTTCCCCCTTCTCGATTTTACCCCAATGGAAACACATCTGTTCCTGGGGTTCCAGTCACATTTTTCTTCCCACTATGATCCACCAACATCAGCGCCCATCGATACTAGTGTACTTGTATGTTTAGACCACGAGAATATTTTACTTAAGTACCTACAAGTAACATGTAAGTACTACTTGTGCAAAAAATGTATGTAGATAGAAGAGAAAAGTAGTTCATATGATGATCTTTTTTAAACATATTCAGGCAAATAAAGTGCATTATCACGTCATCGTGTAGGTTACACATCTTAGCAACAAGTCCTCATGTCCAAACCAACAACTGCATTTCTGCAGACAACACTTTGCAGCCTGTGCAGACAGCTAATTATCAGTTACAGATAGAAAAGCGGACAACACTCTATTACATAAACATGAAAACAACAAATAAAAAAGGACACTGCGGCGGGTGCAATATTAATCCACATACTTCTTATGGAATTAGCAGCAGAGAAAAACATCAGCAAAAACAAACAATTAAAACTCCATCGCAGCTGCAGCCACAAACACACATATAATGTCAGAAAGAGCCATTTTTGCACATTATATAGAGCACACACAAAAACACACAATGCTTTAGAGCTACAACCATCACAATTAGTGTGTTATTGTACTCACCGGTCTGAAGGGCTTTCTGTTAGTCTCCTGCACCATAAAGTCCTCCTTAGTTTGCTCCACGTTCAGCTTTGCTTGTCCATTTTCAGTCCACAGGCTAAAATGGACCAATATTGGAAAAATATTAACTGTCAAAATTCTTTCTTGATGTACTTTATAGCACATAAAAAAACATTAAAAACAATTGACTTGGCAAATGCAAACAACTCTATGGGTTTTTAGGACTCATTAGGAGATAATTTTATAACATGAGTTGCCAACTTGACATCAAAAATGCATAAACATAGCGGGGAAAAGTCAATGTTTGGTCAATGGTAAGAAACTTTTTTATTAATTCCCCTACTAAAACAGCTATCAACCTCTTGTTTAAATGTCTCTAGTAATACAATGCAACCCATCTTCTTTGAAGCCTCCCTGTTGTTCCCACTGAACAACCTCAAAACACATGAACACAACAAAGACGGAAGAACAACTTTTCAACTCAAAAACTTCGACTGTCTGACATCACATGAACACAGCATAAAACTATATCTATATATATATATATATATATATATATATATATAAGTTAAATACTCACTGAGATTTAAAATCTCTTGTCCAAGAGTGACCTGGCCAAGAGGGCAGTTTAAAACAAGGTTACAACAATAAATACAAGCAAACACAACTATCACACAATACAAAAAGCGAGCACAATCTCCAGTTAAAATGCGAAAAGTGCAATCATCATATTTCAGTTTTCATTGTAATGGGGATGCTATTTTCGCGACCTTTTTAAAAGTGACTTAAATCCCCCCATAGTGGTCAGCTCAGACAGTTTTAGCTAAGCGGAAGAAGAAAGAGAGCCGTTTTTGCACAATATATGGAGCACTGACACAAGCACACGATGCAGCTTTAGAGCCACAACCATCACAATTAGTGTGTTACTGTACTCACCGGTCTGAAGGGCTCTCTGTTACTTTGCTCCATATTCAGCTTTGCTCGTCCATTTTCAGTCCACAAGCCAACAGCCGCTCCACTTAGCCTCTCCGTCGCAAGCGCCCCTCAAAAGCTCCCAAATATTTTCAGCTGAATGAGGTTCTGAAGACACGATGTGACAAATATTAACTGTCAAAAAACTACCAAGGTCTAAAACACCTCACTGAAGTTAGAAAGTTCCTCGATGAGCACAGAAATTATCGGGAAAAATCTCCGTGTGCTTTCTTAGCAATTAGCATGTTAGCCACACCCGTGACGCACCTGTTGGTCCATCATGGGTGTGTTTGATTTGGGTCACTGGGCGAGCCGGGTGGAGCATTTAAGGTCCAGTGAGTAGAAATTAGGGGGATATATTGGCAGAAATGGGAAATTCTTTAGTGAATATTCACCTGAAAATAAGAAGTGTTGTTTTTTTATTACCTTTAAATGAGCAGTTTCCATCGAAATGCCGAGCAGGTCCTCTCAATGTCAGCAACGTTGATTCTACAGTAGCCCAGAGTGGACAAATGACACACTGACTTTAGATGGGCATTAAGGTTTTTGCAATGGATGGATAGATAGATAGACAGATAGATAGATAGATAGATAGATAGATAGATAGATAGATAGATAGATAGTTTTATCATTTATTATTTTGTTGTTTTTTTCTTTTATTTTTGCTCTTTTTGAGCATCAAAACCCTCAAAATGACTTGTATCACTATGATTTAGTCTATTTGGTTTGATAGTATTTCAAAATTCTAGAAGAGCCGCACAACTGAATAATATTTATCCCAGTTACAATTAACGGCGCACTAAACTAAGATAGTCAAATCAGCCAGTGTTAGTCTGTTGCTTTCCCTCCCGTCATTTCTTGGCACATAAAGATTTTTTTCAGCTTCATAGGGCAGTGAGCAACTTAAACAGGGCCACCACAAACACTGTATCCAGTGCTCGTTGTACATCCATGCCCTTACCACTAGATGCCACTAAATCCCACACACAACAATTATTAATCAAGGTAGAATTTTTAATCCCTTAGCCAAATTAAATTACAGCAATGCTAACCTTAATCCAAAATTATGTAATTGTCAAACTGCATTGTTATGTTTTGTTGTATGTGGCCTTGTATAATTCCTCCTTGCAGTATTAAAACTGATCATATGTGATCAAACATGTCCATTATAGGTTGATCCTGCTACCAAATAGGACTGCAACAGCATGATTTGGAGATGCTGATTTCCCCTTTCTCCAAGGTCAATGAAGATACTTGCAATAATGCAGCATTCAAGCTTATGTAAGACACTGTATGCATGATATAATTCCATTAATTCAGTTGGTATGCACATGTAGGGAGGAAATCTTACACAGTAAAATTGCTTGTGAGCATGGTCTTTTGATCCGTGCAACATCCAGCGTAAACAGACATCAAAGTATTCTTTGATAAGATGGACAGTGAACCCAAACCCGTCACTGTAAGACACACTTAACAGCAGCATTAACTGTGACTACATAGTGCCACTTAATAGCAGTATTAGCTAAAAACTAAATGGAAAGTGACAAATTCATTTACCCAGTCCTCTTCTTAAACCCAATTCTGAGATACTGGGACCTGATTATTACATTTCTGTGAGACTTTCTGCTCCACTTATAGTCACCTGGGCCTGCTGCAACATTAACACACTGCTTACATATTAATGAATTCATAATTTAACAATCTAAGTGGGACTTTTTAGTCTAAATACACATAATATCTATTAGTAGAATTTCAATGGAGACTGACATGCTCCTTGATGAATAAAGTATCTGAATAATACTTCGAGCTCTGGCTAAAAGCCCAGATACACTGAAGAGTACAGGCGCCTTAAAGCAGCAGCACAGGAACGAAATGTTTTTCTGCTTATCTTTTGCAACCTAAAGAGAAGTGGCACGTCCATGTTGCCTGTCAATTACAGGTGTCAGGTCTAGTTAGTGCCTCCATCTGTCAGGACATCAGGGTCATCAAACCCACACACCTCAGATGTCAGCTGTTTACACTGAAAAGGTGTTAATCAGCGGGAAAGAGCCAAGAAAGGAAAGGAAGGTTTTTGCATAAATCAATACATTACGGCGCTGCCAGTAGAGGATTGTCATCAGTCTGCATCATCGTCTTATTTAAGGCTTTAAAATGGCAGAAGTAGGGTGAAACTACAAGATTATGTTGTAATTAGTCAGACTGTATTACAATTTGCATCTGTCTTTACATCTCCTTAATGCCACAACCGTAATATATGCTTGTACTATGGAGGCAAATAATTAAATTATCCACCAGAAGATGTTATTACATTATCAGACAGTTAATTACATTAACATATTTTATCACATTTTGTACTCATCTAGAGGGACATATAAATCTGAAGCATAATTGCTTTTTGTAACACACACACACACACGCACACACACACACACACACACCTCCATGCAATAAATGGACAAATCATCTCACTGACCTGTATCAAGAGGGCATCTGAAAACATCTGAGGCCTGAAGGATTTACTGTACCTGCAGTAAGTTAATTAACTTGAGCAACGTGTTACAACTAAACAGCGGAGAATAAAAATTGCAGAAAAAAATTAATCCACAAGGCAAGGTTACCCCCACTATGTTAGACTGTTTTTCCGGTTGGTCATTTGTTAATGAGATACTCACTACCAATTAATCTTTGTACATACAAAGCTAATGATCAGTACAAGAACACAATTAAGGAGCAGGATGTTACTGACATTAAGAAAACAGGGTCTGTGTGCATCAATAAAAAATGTATTTATATAAAGTTTGTTGCTAAAAAATGTCAGATAAATCAAAAGAAATAAAGTGGGGTTGTATGAGGTAGCCTGCTTATCTATAGTTGGTGCTGTGGACGGGGGTAGCAGCAGGCTGGAGCACCACCATGGAAGCTGAGTAATGTATTGCCGTCAATGGGGGTCAGCGACAAAATGTAGTTTAGCCACCAAAAAAAGTCCAACCTAAAAGAATCAATGTAAGTGTACTACATTGGGAGTATTTTCACTGCTTTACCTTGCTGTCAGTCAGCCTGTTACCATGGATAAGCTGTTCCCCATTTATGCTTTTGTCAAATCCACCAGACTCTATTGAGAAAAACAGTAATTTTAGCTCACTGAACAGGGGGGCTCCTGCTCAGCTTAGATCAGTTAGTTTTTATTATTGTGTGACTTTGGTGAATCCACATTAATCACTTTAAATGCCAAAGTCACACAATAACACAAACAAAGTAACTGTTCGAGGCAGCAGTAGATCAGCGTCCCCTGTGTTCAGTGATGTTAAGTTACTGTTTTTCTCAAGGGAGTCTGGATAAGCGCTGTAATGGCTTCATTTTACAGTTGCAAATCACTGTCTAACACCAAAGTAAAGCAGTGAAGTGTACACTTAAACTGACATTGATTATTTTATTATGTGGGACTTTTTTTCATTTTGTTGCTGACCCCAACACTGCAGAACGATCTTAGCTTCCATGTCAGACTCAGGCCTGCTTCTCTGAACCTGAGGCGTGCAGACTGACATCTACTATACCTAATATAACGCCTGTGGATGTGTTTCAGTACCTCATACAACCCAACTTCAAAAAAATCTGTGTGAAAGTGTGACTTGGTGTATTAGTCTGGATTCATCAAAGTCACACTTTAAAACAAACAAATTAACTGACTGAGGCAGATGTAGACCCGCAGGACTAACGTTAAGCAAACTAAAATGACCATTTTTGTCAATGGAGTCTGGTGGCTTTGACAGGAGCATAAGATGGGGATCTGAAGCTGCTAATGGCTTCCCCTTCTGACTTTCTGATGGAAAAGTAGAGTGGTAAAAGTACTCAAACATACAGCACACGCTTACACATTTATAATCATTTAAGGTGGCTAAAATATATTTTGCTGCAGCCCCTGACTACAACAGTAGATTCCTCAGCTTCCATGTTCCTGCCACTTCTCCAAACTTGGGGCATGCTAACAAATCTACTATAGATAAAACTCTAACTTTGGATGAGTATCTCATAAAAACTCCACTTCAAAAAATCAGCAGTATCCTTTAACAGTTTGAGCTTGTGTCGTGATTAAGAATCCTTTCATCATCTCTTTTGTTTTCGCTGGCTGACCAGAAAAGCATCTACAGTTTCCATCTACAATAAAGGTCAGCAGAGTCCGACTAAATCTTCACCAGCGTGAAATTACAAAGTGCGAATTACCAACAGCTACTCTACTAAAAAGGCTTTCAACAAAGGCCCCTTATTGTGGTTTTGCATCATGAAGTAAACCCTTAACCTTACAACCTCTCGAGACATTTCTCTGTCTCTCTTCTAATTTCCTCTTAGTTGTCTCTGGTGTGAAAATGTGCCTTGATTGATCGTGTCAATTACAGCGAGGCTTATTTCAAAGGAACAGGAGGGGCCGCGTGGCTATTGCTCTCAAGTAAGCAGTCAATGAAAGTCATAGATTACTTTAAGCCCCTTTAAGTCTGACTGCAATTTGTCTGGCCTAATAAAGGTGGAGACCGACTGAGACATAAATTACTGGAGCTACTGCTGAAATCCCTTTATCTGCCTTAAATTGTTGGGAAGCAAACAAAAAAATCTGATTACATGCCTAACACACAATGTCAGTGTAACAAGGGTGAAAGATTCAGTAGGCAGTGTTGGGGTGAATTTATGATGATCACAGTTTCAAACAGCCTCAAGAAAACGTGATTATGCAGAACATGATGCCAGCTGTGCATTAATCAGCCTGAGTTAAGAGTATTGAAAGAGTGATGGAGAGCTACTTACAGATGCTGTGAGATATTATAAATTGCTGAGCAGCATGTGATTAGCATACATATGGAGCTTTCATAAAGCTGCACTGTAAGGTTTAATGGTATATTAACAGGCCTGTCACATGTTTTTTAGCTTTAAGGGTAATTATTTTCTGTTTTCAAATGCCATGCCAACGACTGAAATATCCTGAAGCTTTTTTTGTTCCATAAATATGCATTTTACTGTTAATCTATGATGTTACGGTAAAGGTAGGGTTATAAATTAATTATTTTAAGAGTAACTTAAAGGGTATATCTCAACCAGGACCCCTTTTTAATATGTTTTTGTATCTAAAATGACTACTGGGAGCAACAGTTTTTGAAATTGGTGCAATAGCCAATAGCCTATTGGGCGAGACGGCTGACCTAGCTGCAATGACATCCATGCAGGCTATATCGCACCGTCAATTTACATTCACTAAAAGTGCCTGTTTTTGCCTCAAACAGGCTCAGATTGTTATTCTAAGTGTCTGACAACTTATGGGAAAGTTCTTACAGAGATAAACTTTTTTTTGTCACAAAGTAACATCCTTTTTAACCAGAAACAGCCCCACCATTGCCATTGCCAAACACACCAGACTCCATTTAAATTAACAGTAATTTTAGCGTGTATAGAGCCAGCCCATTTTCACATCTAACTGGGGGAATTAAGGGTTTATTTCAACCAAACCAGATTTCCTGATTTTTGGAACAATGAAAAGACAAACCAATATAACTTTTGTGAGTTTTATTTTGCCTCTGTCGACTCTAAAATTACTGTTTTTTTTAAATAGAGTCTGGTGGGTTTGGTGATAGCAATTTTGGGGCTGATTTTGGATAAACAAAAAGTAGTTTAGTCTTTCACAAAAAGGTCTATTTCTGTACGAATCCTTTCCATATTGTTGTCAGACATTTATAATGACAATCTGAGCCTGCCAGTTTAGAGGATGCAAATTGACAACAGGGCTCATTTTCCTTTTGGTCTCACTCCATACTGAACTATTTTAAAAAATGTTGTCCCATTTGTCACTTTGACACAAATTTAAAATACTTTTAACAAAGTTTTCAAATTGTATTATGGGACTTTTCTGCCACTAAACCATTGCTAAGATAATGAAATATAATGCATGTCTTTAAGATTTAAAGATCAAAATAATCTGTTCTTAATGAAAACACTTTAAGAGAACTCGCTTCACTGTCCATGTTTTATTTATTTTCCGTCTCTGTACATTTACTGCTCAGAAATATAGGGCAGGGTGTTGCATTCAAGGCACGGTTCAATCCCTCCAAAGTACTACATTTTTTGCCACAAACAAAACAAAATCTGTAGTGGAAATAATTACGTAAACCAGTAGATCACAAAAACTCACACTGAACTCACAAGTAAACTTCTTGACTGAACATTGCACGCTGTAATATGGCTTGTGCACTAATAAGTAAAAAAAGTAGACATGAAAAACAATATTGTCATTATTAAGACACACTGTGATACAAAATGCTGTTTTTATCACTGACATCTTTCTGTGCTCTGAAACTCAAAACTCTAAAGATTCATAAGAGGTAAAAGTGTATCAGGAGCTCAGGTATGGGCGGCTCACATTAGCTCAAGTGATAAATCTGAGGCACAAAGTTACTATTTGTCCTGGTCCAATTTTTGCAAGAAATTTGTTGTTAACGTTTAACGTAGTTAAAGTGTCTTTAAATATGTTTCCTTCTCTTCAAAATCGTGAATATTTCAAATTCACGTCTTTACATGTGGACAAGCTGCTTCAGAAGAAACTAATCAGTTTGAACAAAGACCGATTAGCAACGATGGAAACGGTGACTTTTAAATAACGTGTCAAACTGAAAAACTGCACATTGACGATCAAACTTCTGACTGATTAATTAAAGTTTGTTTTTTTTAATCAATTTGTTCTGTTCTCTTTTAGAAGATAGGTTATGTATGGTTTAAAAAATATCATTGTGCAACTAATTGTAAAACAAATCCATACATTTAAATTGTAAATAGACAGTACTAATAAAGAGCTACAGTTTATATCAAAGTAGAAATTGTTTTACTTCATTTTTTGCCTTTAATGTGAAGTACTTTAAGAAAATAATAGGCATACACTAAAGGGAGTATAAATAAAATAAATTCTTCACAAATATGCAGCTGCGTGTGAAAACAAAATCTGGGCATCAAAACATCTTTTGCTCATCTTCAGCCCACACCACCACAAAAATATCAACAGACAACAGTGCTACATTTTAACTTCACATCCTCTCACCGTAAACAAAACTTTGGTCAAGTGGCAACAAATAGGCAAACGGAGAGGAAACATCTTTATCTCCACTTTAAATGTTTGTTAGTGGGTAAACATGTCAGTTACATTCATAGAACCATTAAGGAACAGAAAAAAAGGCGTGATTCTGGTTACTCAGGCAACAAACTTGTTCTTGGTCGTGGAGCCGCTTTTTGTGGCCGTGTCTGCGTGTGACTGGTATCCGATGATCACTTTAGGTGGAACGCCTAATCTTTCTTTGTACACGCGCCTAAAAGAAGACAAAAACATATTGCATATTAGCGAACACAGAAAAACATTTAACCATCACATGGCAATAAACTACATTTTAAGACATGCAGACACTGGCATAAAACACTCATAATCCTCATCGTTTGTCTTTACGACTGCATTGCTGAGGATGTCCTGTGATGCTCTATCTTCAACATATTTTGCAACAGGGATTTTTTTAAAAAGCTGAAACATGATACTAAACATTTCTGTCTAGCTGTTAGGTTAAATGGATAATCTATCACTGCACCATTGACTACATGTAAGTAGCTAATTCAAACTTTTGAGAATTAATTGATTACAAAGTTTTAAAAAAACCCCAAACAAACAATCTCACACAACTTTTTTACATTCTTGAAAGGGATGTATATTTAACCAATTATTTTACAGACTTTATAAATTCAGTAAAATATCATTCCCTTTACAATGACTTCATCTATTTAACATCTTAAGATCTGCAGCAGTAATTGTGGCATCGACAGGTTACCCTATGTGTGTGATGGCATCTTTGTTTTCATAGTCTGTGGTCCAGATTGCTATTTTGTCTCCTTTGGCTCGGACGTTGATGACGGATCCGCACACGTCGTCACTGTGGTCGCCAAAAGCTTCACCCACAAGACACAAAAGCTGCAGGAGAAACCGACATTATCTGCAAATTCATTGTCACTGGGGAGCAGATATTTTGATTTGTCATCGTAGGATCGTAGTAATGTGCAGGTGTTATAAATAACTTTAACAGGGTCTCAATTATATACCAACCTGACACAAGAAGAGCGAAACAGAATCCAGTCATCGATTTATTCTGTTGTTTACACCAGTGCTTTTCCAACCGTGAGGTGACAAAACTTCCTTGAAAAAGGCCTTTAATAATGGGACAGTTGTAATTACCAGCACTCAGCAGGACTGAACATACCGTCTCCAACCAGAACCGATCCAGGTCTGCTCTACGCTGCTGCTTGGACAGAGTTATCAGCCAGCGGCCACCTCGTCGATTCCGTGCATCCTCCCACATCGGCTCAATCCCATCCTGCATCCACATGGAGGTCAAAGCTCACAACAATGCAAATATCCCAACATATCCATAACAAACACATCCCATCATCACTCATAAACAGTACAGAGGTGGTTAACTTTCACTGTTGTTCATCCAAAAGCACAAATTACAAAACAAAAATAAGAAATGAGCTCTGGACTTGTTTTGTGTAGACTTGTGGTCAGCTTTGACATCTTGATATGCAGTTCTCCACTGAAAAAAGGATTGTTAACCAACTTAAAATAATTATTTCAACAGGTATTACATAAATGATTTAAGTTTTCTCAACTCAACTTAACAGCAGGTGTGTTAATCAAACTTGATTATTCAATTTGAAAAAACTTAATTCATGTATGTATTACCGATTTAAGTTAGTTAACAATTCTGGGTTTTTGTCAGTGTGCCGGACTTAAACACATTCTTAGTTTTGAGCAACTCTTTCTTCATGAGATGAAGTTAAGTTTAGCCGCTGCTAACTGGAATAAACAGTTTCGATTCTCCTTACTACATGGGTTCATGAATCGCTGGTGACAAAGCCTCACAAATCAGCAAAAACTCAAATAAATTATTTACCCATCAGGCCATCTGACTTCATGCATGCATTTTTAATTTTATTTATGTCACGCTGCATCTATCTATTTGAATCCGAAAATTTTGATCCGAGTATGTTTGGTTTCGCCTAAAAATGTTTTTTTCTTTTTCCCAGGTGACATTTAACAGGTTTCTTTTACAACGTCATTGCTACATATAAATCCACATGCAACTAATGCTGTACCCTATGTCATAGACTTTTGACAACAGGTGAGTGGGAGTTTCCATTTGAAAACTCAAAAATAGAGCACTGATGGACCCGCGCTTTCAATGGATACGTCATTCAATGTTGAAAGAGGGCGATAAAAGGATAAAAGCATGCTTACCTTAAACAGCGAGTAGTCACAGCCAGACATCAAGTTACTTGACAGCTGAATGTGATTGTATAATCTGGGAAGGAAGGAGTATATTTTTTTGTTTAAAAGTATAATGAAAAAAAAACCCTTTTGGCTTAAAACGTGGTGGAATATGAACTACAACTTCACGCATTACCAAAAACTGACAATCAATCATTGATGAAATGTTTCACAGTATGAAAGTATATAGACTGACACGGATATTAAGAGTACAGCAGGAGCAAAAAAAAATTAAGAGCCATTTTGAAAAAAATGTTGCATTGCTTTTAGGTGGAGGAACAGATGATTAACATTTTCTCCAATCTCAGCAAATCCAGAATGTAATGTCCTAACATACAAAATTAATTTCCCCTCCATAATGGTGCACCAAATTGTATTATGAATGTGTCTGATGTTGTGTAATTTAACAGCATGTAGTAGAGTCATGTATATCCAGGTGCAATAAACTACTTACGCCCAGAAGTCTTCCACGGTGTCAAATTTTGAGATGAGACGAAGGTTGGCTTGCCATGTTTTGCTTTTGTCGTTTTTGAAAAACCAAAGAGCCCACCTGCAAAACAAAGAGGAGTTAGTACAGACAAACTTCATGTTTTTCCTCATTAAAAACTTGCTTTACTGGACCAGATGCACAGATTTCCTATTAAACTCCTGCACCTGATATTGAGATGAGATATATACCTGCTTTAAAAAAAAGGAAAAGCAGGAAATAGAGCTGTGGTCTCACTTGTTTTGTAAAGGATGCTTGATGTATGATTCGGGACTCATAACTTTTGGAGTGGTTGTTTCACATTTTTCCTTTTCAGGATTAGCAGGGACTGAAGTTGACACCTAGCAGACAAAAATATAAAAACACAAAGAGATGCATTAAAAATACATCAGAGAATAAATTAAAAAATAGATGTTAACAATTATTTTGAGATTTTCCAATGAAATGTCAGACAAAAGGGCTATCCATAACATCCTCCTTCCAAAAAGCATTTTTAAGGAAAAAAATTAATTTAAGACATTTGATACCAACCAAGGCCGAATTTTTAGATTAATTAACTCATTGCTAATAATAATAATGATAATGATGATAATAATAATAATGATAATGATAATAATAATAATAATGATATTTATATAGCACACCTCATGCTTTGGCACAAAGTGCTTCCCAAATAAAAAGGTTACCAGAATAAAGAGATGTCAGAAAGCCATGTAGCCCCTCCCTTGCCTTTATAACAACAACAACCAAAATTATGAACATAAAAGCAAAAATAATAAAATAACACTGCATACAAATAGGTGCGAAGGTGCAAGTTCAAAGATATAATTCCATATGTAAGTAAGTAAATGAGAAGATAATTAAGCTAATTTGATAAGATAAAGATTCATATTAAAAGAAATAACAATTTGTATGAGCAGATACGATCGTAATAAAAGAAATGATGTCGTATAAAACAGGCTGAATGCCAATAAAAGAACTAACTCTTGAAATTAAAACAGTTAAGTGCAAAATATATGGAAGTGCATAAAACAGTCACATATAAAATGCAAAGATAATAAGTTAAAAATGCAACACCATTTTAAATGACTTTTGAAAGACTTTTCAAGGATCAACGGGAACCCTGAAAAATAAAAATAACCCGCAGCCTCATATTATTTTGGGGTTTTTTTGCGCTCGTGACAAACGTTTTTCAGACGGTTGACTGGGTTACGTTAACGTGAGCAGCGCGTGCGTGCTCCCATTCATACAAACAGAGTTCATCTGAGGGAACCGACCGAGTTATCAACACCGGGATTTAACCGGAATTCACGTTAACGACACATCAGCAGCAGTTTATACAAACGCTAGTGTCAGAAATAATCTTAAATAAACTGCGACAAACGTACATTTGAACCCAGAGTGCTGCTAATTCAATGGAGTTTGGCTCGCGAGTTGTGTCACCTGTCAAAGGTAACAACAGGAAGTTTAAAGGCTGACAGAGGCTGTCTGTCTCTGAGCAGCTGCTTTCTTTCATAAATGATGTTTGAACAGTGAATTAAAGCACAGTTTGTAGAGTTAAAACACTGCACTCACCACCAGCGCGGTCGCCATCTTCTGGAAATCACACTCAGGTTTTTGGGCGTCTGGTAAAATAGCTGATTGGGCCATCTGGTACTCCTACTCGCGCATGCGCACAAGGCTGGACAAAAGTACAGGTTGTTCTAGATTCCAGTCTGTGGGATCACACACGTTATCATCCTCCTGTTATTGATTATTGATCAAATTCATCAAGGGTAGATAATAAACACTACTAGCTGTATCCAAATTAGCAGTAAACAGATGTCATTGAAGTAATAATAAAAGATTAGTGAAATTATTCTAGTGGAAAAACTGAACAAAAATGTAAATATAATTGCACTTAAGTAATAGTATAGCACATTTGAGGCTACCTTCCCAGATTTTCAAGTGTGGCATACAGAGCAATAAAACAGGGCATTTTTTAGATTTACATTTAGATACATATTTATTTTGAACATGTAAAACGAACAAGCAGAAAATGATTTTTTTTTAAAAAAAGAATAAACAAAATGGCAATAACAAAAAAGGATGATATCAAGAAATTAAATCTTATGTGTAGGAGTAGGAGGATGTATTAACATTATTTCCTACCCCTTCTTGGCTAATCTGTTAATTAACTTGTGAACTTTATTTCAAACGTATATACATACACTTGCATATTTACACACATAGACTTAGACATACACACACACACACACACACACACACACACACACATCCATATAAACACACGTACATATGTCCCACTGAATTAACACATCTACAGTATTTTCAGTATGATGTGGTCAGGCAGGAGTTTCCTAAACCAGTTTGACGATAGAGGTATGGGTCTAATTTAGTGTTTTTAGTTTTCTGGTCACTTAGGGTCCATTCAGAATGGATCTGTGACCCACTATTGGACCGCAACCCACCAGTTGGGAACCACTTGTGAAACTGAATAATTTCAGTCTTTTAGCAGTATTGCTGATGGCTTATTGTCAGTGTGTTACTGTCAACACAAATTTCAGTGTGTTGCATGCTGTCTGGGTGGCCAGTGATGTCAGGAAATTGCAGTACAATGCACGTATTTGTACACATCTTTTTTTAACAACATATCTTATTTATTTTATTTATATGTATATATTGTGCGATATCTTGAGGCACAATGCACATTTTTTGTCTTGCAAACATCACATTTCTATATTTCTTATAATTCCTTTTGATTCCTGAGATCAGGTTTATTTATCATCTTTTATTTACCACCATTGAGTAAACATGAAATAAAAACAAACTGATTAAAATTAGTCTGAGGTCATCTTAGTAGACTTGAAACATCCCCTCAAACAGCTAAAGTCACTTTTTGAAATGGTAAAACCTAAAGGCAAAAAAGTGAGACAATGATTAAAAACTCCATCACATGCAGCACATCCTGTGTTAGTATATTTGGGTAAAATATATTCATATTTTGTGTAACTGATTGTCTAGGATTACACATACAGTGTTATATACATGTGCTGGGGTTAAAAGTGCAGGCAACGTAAAGAAATATTTGCAAACATTTGCTTGGTGATTTCTGTACTGCACTTTGGGGTGATATTGCAAAAACATGCAGTAAACTCAAGGTCGTTCTCAGTCTGTTTACCACCCCTGTTGCAGTGTTGCAGGCTTAGTATACTGTGACAATAAATATTATACATATATTGTGCACTGTGCAGGCTTAGTGGAAATGTGCTCTGGCAAACTGTGTTCCTGTGGGTAATAAAACATTACAAGATTAACACACAAACAGCAGATATTTCGTGTTGTGTAATTAATATTATCTTTTACTTGTGATTCTATCAGTCTATCAGAGCAATGCTCTCAGAGAATGTGATGACCTTAACCAAAAGTCAGTGTGAGTACAATTTCAACCATATTTAGGTTGTTTTTTTTTAGATATTTTAGCAAGATTTTTTTAAAAAATATTGCTTTATGGAAATGTGTACATTTTATTGTGATATACAATGAAGTGTCTGTATGAATGTGGTATTGTAATTGTTAAATATTGTGATTAACTGCTGTTTTCATGCTATGAACTCTTATAGGAGTGACTAAATGGGGCTGAAAAAGACTCACTATTATAATAATCAGTCTCTGAACCCATCAGCTACTGGTCTCTCAACAATATATCATCAGAATACATATGCAGATATCTGTTTATAGAGTTTAGCTAACAAGAGCAGCAGCCAAATGCCTTTATGATAACATTTTAAATCATCACATACTTCTGTGAAAGAGCAGCAAAAGAAAAAGCAGAGAATAAATTAATTTTCAAAACGTTTTAATGACACTCTAGTTTGAACTGTGCTCTGCTGTTAATAAAAAATGATGTTCTAATACTGAAACTTACGTCATACAAACAAGTGCAGAGTGAAAACATTAAGTGCTGCAACTATGGAAGGAGATTGTTTGAGAGGCCGGATGTGAAGGATGTCTTTGTTTTAGGCACTTCAGAAGGTCAGCACTGTGCGGATACTGCAACGAAAAAAATTAAAAATTAAGAGTCAACAAAACAAAAGAAAACAAAAAAGTGAAAGGGCTTTACAAACTAAGAAAACTAGAGCAGATGTGGCAATGCACCGACTGCATAAATGAAATATTCTCACCTCTTTCCAGCGTGCATGAGGTCGAATCCCTCGTTGATCTTCTCAAAGGGCAGCGTGTGAGTCACAAACTCATCCACCTTCAGCTTCTTATTCATGTAGTCTTCCACCAGTTTAGGAACGCTCTCCACACTCTTCCACCCTGGGGGTGAATTTCAAAACCTCTTTTATTACCGCAATTTTCATTTGACCAAAACTTAATGAAATAGAACTAATGTATCACCAGAAGGCCTCGGGCAAGGTACCTTTTTCCCAACTAAAAACATGTATAAATGGCTGCTCAAGCTTTGTTTGGTAGAAAAAATAAATATCTGAAATAAGTATTAACAATTGTAGCTTAAATGCTGAATTGAAAAAAAAAACCAAAAGAAAAAAAAAAAGTGATCTTTGAGTCGAATTATCAAAAGGTTAGCTCCGTTGGATTGCGGAGGAAAAAAAATACTTAAATATATTATTAAATATATTAAATATTACATATATGCTGAAATAAATTCAGAAAAAATGCACAAGGGACTTTCTCACTCATAAACATACAAAAATACATAAATAAATAAATATAGGAGAACAAAAAAATAAATTCAAAACATTGTTTCATTTATCATCTCTTATCATTATCAATAAATAATATCATTATTTAGATCATTTATTGATTAATTTATTTCAGCATTTATTCTTCTGTTCATTTATTTCTGTATTTCTATTGATTCATGCATTTAATTCTACATTAATTTGTTTATTCCCGTATTTATTTATACATTTAGTTTCATATTTGATCTTCTATTTATGTAGAGATATGTTTATTCATTTCAGAATTTATCTTAATGATTCCTGTATCTATTTATTCATTTATTTTTCATTTCCATAATTGTTTATTTATGTATTAATTTTTGCATTTATATATTTATTTATCAACACTTTAGTCATTTTTGGTCTTTCAAAATTTAAAATTAAGCCTGAGTCAACTTTTGCCTGAAAAAATCCTAATTACCCATAAATAATATGCAAAAGGCTTTGAACTCACAGACAGCTGGATGTGCAGCCAGATCACATTAAACTGATTGTAAGTAATTATCTAACACAGTCAGTCACCTCCAAAGGCTGTGCCCCTCCACACTCGGCCTGTCACCAGCTGGAAGGGTCTGGTCGAGATCTCCTGTCCAGCTCCGGCTACGCCGATGATGACACTTTCACCCCATCCTTTATGGCACGCCTCCAGAGCAGCTCTCTGAAATATGAAAATAGTGTTTTTTAAAAGAATTGCAAACTTATGAAAAGTGTGTTATATGCTGCTTGCACTGTTGAGTACACTGAACTTTATGTTTATCTACCAACCAATCTGGATGACAAATGAACACAGTTGATCTAATGCTTAATATGCTGCTTACTGGGATTTCTATATGATGTCCAACTTGTTTTTGTTTCCACAGTACGGTGTGTCTCACCATGATCTGCACATTTCCGATGCACTCAAAAGAATAGTCCACACCGCCGTCAGTCATCTCCACCAGGACCTCCTGGATGGGCCTGCTGTGGTCCTTGGGGTTCACAAACTCAGTGGCGCCAAACTCCTTGGCTTTCTCAAACTTTGCAGCATTGATGTCCACACCGATGATCCTGGTCGCCCCGGCAACCTTGCAGCCCATAATAACAGCCAAGCCGACAGCTCCGAGGCCAAACACAGCGCATGTGGACCCGGGCTCGACCTGAGCGTGCATTAGGAGGAATAACAATGTGAGAATTCAAGTGTTACTGAAACAGTTTGCATACAAACAAACCGATTGTATGCAGAACTTTATTTTGGCTAATGTAGCCTCCTCACGTTTAATTACAGAAATATCAGAGCTGGATTTTCTGGCCTTTCATATAACGCCATATTGCAATTTTTATTTTTAACGTTTGCAAGTACTAGGGATAAACAAGGTGACAAAATCTCTGAAATACCCAGCATACCTCTGCATGTCATGCTTTCTGTTAAGACAGTAAACAATGTTTTTTTTTAAAAAACGGTAAGCATGTCGAAAACAGCATTTTGTGGACGACAACAACATGGAAGCAGACCTCGTGACACTATTCCTTTTCAAATTAAATCTGCATAATTAATGAGGCTGACCCATTTTAGAGTCTCTCTTCATTGTATCCTTTGGGCAACAAACTTGTTCTGTATAATAAGCCTTGAAAATAAAATGTGACGACAGTTATGTCACTTTAGAAATAAATTAATGTACAAATTCTTCTTTCTCTTGTAAGGCGGCACTATTACACTTTAGCGCTGCATGTGACGCCCACCTTGGCAGTGTTGAGAGCTGCACCGTATCCAGTAGAAATGCCACATCCAAGAAGGCACACTTTATCCAGCGGAGCCTTGTCGTTCACCTTGGCCAGAGAGATGTCGGCCACCACGGTGTAATCCGAGAAGGTGCTGGTCCCCATGAAGTGAAACACTTGCTTTCCCTTGCAAGTGAAGCGGGAGGTCTTGTCAGGGAGCAGACCCTGGCCCTGGGTAACTCTGCAGAGTGGAAGCACAGTGAAGAGAGGATTTCAGCGGCTCTGTGTTTCAGCGCAGGGCAGACTGAGGCTCAAACTAATGATGACTGCTTTGATTTGGTTGCCCTGAGGTGGTGCACCTGAGGCTGTGAGTTCAACTATTCTGCCACAAAGAAATACGTTTTTTAAATGTCAGTTTTACTGATAAAAATAGACGGTCCCCACCAAGTCAAGGTTACAAAAAGAAGTCGGCTTTACCTAATTTTCTGGCAAAGGTTGGTCTTGGGGTTTTTGCAGAATTTGCATTCACCACATTGTGGCACGTACAGTGGGACAACGGTATCACCTTTGTAAAAAAACAAAAAAAAAAAAAATTGTGCATAGTTCGAAATCATGCAAGTGGAGCAAATTTCAACATTTTGTCTGACAGCTCCATACCTGGCTTGAATTTGGTGACACCCTCACCAACGCTCTCAACCGTTCCGGCGCCCTCGTGACCCAAGATGACAGGGAAAAGTCCTTCGGGGTCACTGCCACTCAGAGTGTACGCGTCTGTGTGACACACGCCTGTGGCAAAGATCTGAGAGGCACAGTGTCGTTTAGAGTTTGTGTCAGAACAGCTGCTCGATGCAGCAGTGGAATATTTTAGACATTAGGCCTGATATTAGCTTTACCTTCATTATCTAATGTCTGAGTTAAAGGGAGTTCAGATCTTATGAAGTGAGGCTGTTTGAGGTGCTGAGCAACTGTCAATGTATTAGGAGACATCACTCGCCCTCGATTTGGAGAAGCAGCCAGGAGTACTGCAAAGCTACACAATATACTGCTGAGCAGGGCTCAGCAAAAAATTATTTGAGCTACTGAAAGAAAAACATTAGTTTGAAATATAAAGCACACACATTGACTATAGATATGTGCAATAATACTTTTATTTTATATACCATTTATTTGTATTGTTTGTGCTTAGGCTTAGATTTTGTTTTTATTTCACTGTATTCATTTGTTGCTTCCACTGTTTTAGATTCTAATGTCCAGTTTCATTGCTGCTTCTAACAGGACCTCAGTATTTACTTTTGCTCCCTCTCATGCACCTCATTAAATGAGCACCTCACATGACTCCACTTAAAAAGATCTGGACTATACTCATCCGGCATTCCTCAGTTATGAATCTTCAAAATCATGCACATCTGTCATAGTTTAGTGATTCTTCTGGGGTGGAGTTATTTTCCTGCCTCTCATGCTGCTAAGACCGGTCTCTAGAAATAATACAAAAGCTGGAACAGAGTCAGCTGTATTCATGTCAGCGGTGTGGTTTACCTTGATACGAACTTCATGGGCCTTGGGTGGAGCGACCTCCACCTCCTCAATGGAGAGGGGCTTGCCAGGTTCCCAGGCAACAGCTGCCTTGCACTTGATGACCTGAAGGAAAAGTAGTCCTTTTTTTTTTTTTTTTACAAAACAAATAGTTGAGTAACTGTGAGCATGAACTGAGGCTTTACAGCGTGTGTGTGTGTGTGTGTGTGTGTGTGTGACAGGTGGAGCTAGCTGCAGTGTACTTTGCCTCTGAGCTGTGTGCAGGCTTATGCAAAACCACAGACCCCTTTAGTAGTTATCTGCTGCAATAACGTTTCCCTTCAACACATTTTAACCTCATAACTTTATCAGTTAATTCTGATTTCTGACACCAAGAACTGAGACGTCGCTACTTCTTCTCCTCTAAACGGCGTTTTCGCGTTTTCATTCAACGGACACGAATATGTGCACGCGAACAGAGGAAACCGAGCCTCTATGTGCTACAAGTAAAATTAATTTAACCATCACGACACGCACATGAGCAGATGGCGCATTTAAAATTGTTTATCGTGCAATTTGTGGGAAAGTACTTACTTTCCCAGCTGTCTCCATGTTCGTTTCTTGAACACGAGAGGGAGGAGCTGGGCGCGCGGCCGTAAAGGAGTTTACGTCCGGGCCAATCAGAAACGAGGACCCGCGACGTAAGCATGACACAGGCGATTATCAATTTCATTCATTCTCCATTTATCCATAAACAAAGATACTCTTGATTAAGATATAATACAAACTCTGGCATTTTAAAGAGTGAATGTTGTTATTTTTTGTATCTGTATTTCTATTATGTAAATGACTGTGTGCACAGTAAAAAAATAAAATAATAATAATAATGATAATAACAATCTATTGTGTTTTACGAAAGCCCAGCTCAGGGGCAGGATTTTTATAAAACACTTTGAAAATATGTTGCAAAATTCTCCCCTTTAGAACATATTACCAACTATTAACCTCATTCTTAGACTTGGGAATAGAGTTTCAGAAAACTGCTTTGGAAACAAAGAAAGGAAAAAAGGTACAATTTAAACATCACAAAATCTATTATTGGTCTTAATTTCTGAATATTAATGTTCAGGCTATTCATTTGGATACAGGGAAGTCAAATTAGCTTAATTACAAATACTTTAATATCCCAATGACAAAACTGCATTACTGTATATATTTTTTAAATCCCCCAATTTGTTTATTTTAATTTCTAAAATAATATCTACTCCTCCCTCAATTAAATTTCCAGAATCCATCAATATGCATATACTTTCGCTGTGAAAGGTTTAACTACTACATCATGGTTTGTACATCACACAAAAAAATCCACCAGTATGCGCATGTGCACTGTAGGTTACAAGTTTCCAATTGTTGGCAGATTGATGTGAAACCTTGGTAATGGCCAAATCTCAAAATGAATCCACAATAAGAAAATCGCCTTTTTTTTTTTAAATTTAAGGGGGACTTAAGCATATTCTCAGGCTACATTTAGAAACTTGAACCTGGTTTTTGTTTCTGTTCTCCACTCTTAAGATTTTATTACTAAGACCAGAGAATTTAAAAAAAGACACAATTACAAAGCACCTTTTAATCAAGGCCTTAAACAAGAATGTGACAACATTTGAGTTTAAGATTTTGCAAATTATGGGTATTAAAAATATTTTCAACTACCAGCATATAAAGTTTTCTCACACATTTCCTCCTATCGACAGAAAATAAAACATGGAGTTTGAATGTATCTTTTGAAAACTTAATCAAAATACAAAGTTCTGTCGTGGCATCACAAATGGACCCAATAACTTCCTAACAGGCTGAAAGGTCCCCATCGTGTTACACACAAGCATACACGTGAACCTTTTCAATAAAAATCATCCATCACATTTCCAAAAATGGTACAAAAACAAAACAAGGAGGGAAAATCCATTCAAGCTCTACAAATAGAGGCAATGTCCATATTCTGAGTCCATCAGGCCAGACACCGGCACAGCCTTTCTGCTTGTGTAGCATAAGACAGTGATGAGACCGTCACACCAGACCATCACTGTCAGATCATCTCCCACCTGCAAGAGAACAGCAAAAATAAAAACTTAACCCTTCACATCAAACATGTACAATTTGAAAAATTTCAAACACTGAAAAAGGGCAAACCTCTGAATCCACGTCCTCCTCCACCTCCTCTTCCTCTGAAACCTCCTCCACCTCGTCCACCTCCGAACCCTCCACCGCGGCCGCCTCCACCGCGGCCACCTCTAAAACCGCCACCTGAAACAACAACATTATTAATCAAACCACTGACAAATAATATCAGTATAAAGTGCCCAAGAGGGGAAAAAACTCTGGTTGTGTTACCTTTGATGAGCTGTGCATTCGTAAACAAGAAATCTCATTTAAATGGGACAAATTTTGAATGCCTCACCTCCACGACCACCTCCTCTTCCTCCACCTCGGCCGCCTCTGCCTCCTCTGGGTGGGCCTTTCTCTCCTGGCGGCCTGGGCAGGAATCTCTGCAGCGGGAGGAGCTTCATTGGATCTATGTAAAACTAAACCAGACAGTGCAAATTACAAACAGTGGAATACGCAGAGGAAGTGAAATGCTTTTCAGTGTGCAAATACACATTTAAAAATCACTTTATACCTTCTGCATTTTCTTAAATGAGGACGCCTTCATGTTTTCAGAAAGCTTGACTGAAAAATACTGCAAGGATATGTTAAGGAATTAACTGGATTTTGAGCAGCAACAATATTTCACTTTTGTCTTCCCAGAGAGGTCCGGAGACTGAAAGAAAGATAACAGAAAGGATACAAAGTCCCGGAGCTGGCCGAATATCTCGTCCACCTTCCCGATCTGCTCCTTGTTTTCCAAGTACACCGGAGCGTTGAAGTAAGGAACTTTGTTTTCCTCTGTTGTACACTTGCACACAATGTCATCCTCACATGGATGCATGAACTCCCCCAGAGCTGCAGAGTGGACACAAAAAAACGACAAGCTTGTTGGGTATAAAGTGTTCCACCATTACTGCAATGGCCCGGCTCCAAATCCAGCCTTTTGTTCGACTTCATGAGCCCTTTACACACGATATTTGTGAGTGTGCATATCAGCAGGCTCTGCTCAAGGAAATAACCCAAAGTTCATGTCATTGGGACATTTAAACAGGGATTTTTGAAGCACTGAAAAAGGAAACAACATAACATGAAAGGAGCATTTTTGTGTCAAGCTTTAAACCCACTCTTCACTACTTTTTTTAATAATAAAAATAAAAAATGCAATGTCAGAGTGGTAGAGATAAAAGATCTATTTAAGATCTTACCGACGACATACTCTGGAGGACCGTAGTCTTGTTGTCTATTAAAACCACCTCTGCCGCCACCACGTCCAAATCCACCACCTCTGCCGCCTCCTCTGCCTCCTCCAAATCCGCCTCCTCTGCCTCCTCCACCTCGGTTAAATCCTCCGCCTCCACCTCCTCTCCCTCCTCGTCCACCTCCTCCTCTGAAAGACATTTTTCTTCAAATTTCTCTGAAATAAAAAGAGAGAAGACAAGTCAGAAGAAATCAAACAAAACACAACAAAACAATAACTCCCATTTGGTAATTTTTTCCCCAAACTACTTTTATTCATAAGACAGGACAAGTACAAAATGATGTGCGTATCGCAGTATTTTTCTTTCACAATAACTAATATGACAACTCCAGAAGTTGTAAAAGAGAGAAACAAAAAAGTCACAAAGCGGGGAAAAAAACATCAACAAGCAGAGTAAAAACTAAGAAAAATACACAATGGGTATAATAAGGGCTTAAACTGGGAAAAGAGGGAATTAAGTTGGGACGCCGGAAGTTATAAAGTACTGTGTGTCAATATATATATAAAACCTACTTCTCAGTGTCTTTATTAAGATACAAACAAATAATATGAACATCAACAATGCAAAAATCACCAAAAAATGGCTTATTGGGACTGAAAGTCAATATTATGTGTGAAAATATGGAATCATACAACCATAACAACAGATAGCTTAAAAAAAATCAATACTGAGCTTTGGGCATGTCTTGAATGTAACCTGGTGTAAACACACTAAAAGATTAATATTGTCGATCTCATAATGTCTGTCCAAGAAAGTTTACGAACAAGCTAAGTGGAAACAAACGCTATCAACTTTAGCCTTTTGAAGTTGTTTTATTCAGAAATATTTGCGTTTTCATACTGATTACATATTTCCTGCATGATCTGTTTGTATTTTAGAAAAGAGACTACTGAGAAATAAGTACGATCTTTATAACACTGCTAAAATAAAGTTAAACTGGCTGATTGCAGAGGCATCAGCAGGTTGGTAAAATTCAGCTTACTGTGGAGTGAATTTGCTGCATTTAACTTTTGCTAACATCGTGGACTCAGCAGCACCACACAACTGCTAGCTAGCATGCTAGCTCAACTCAATCATTTAAAACTACAAAATTCAGCCGCATTTCCCACCAAAAAACAACACGTTAGATATCCACATCAACATACACACTTCTGCCAACGTCTACAACACTATAACCACACAGTTAAAGCGCATTACTCACAAAGTTGATCGGCTAACAGCGGATATTTACTCCGAGACTTCCATGCGATGTCAACACGTGTTGCTAAGGACTGCCGTAAAGGCATTCCCTAATGTCATAAAGTGTCGTAAAGTCACAAACACGATATATGATGCCATTCACCGCCCTCGCGCATACATATTTAAAGCAGCAGACGGTCAGCTGTCTGACACATCGAGACAAAGGTAGGACACACTGTTAACACTTTTGTGTTAACATAATAATACATGTTATTTCTATGGGACTTGGTGATGTACGCATGCGTGAATATTCCATAATGTGATAATTATCTTTAAATGCAGGGAATATAATGATTAAAGGTTGCTCAACAATGTCAACAGCGGGTCAGGTAAGAGAAATAACTTTGTTTCTGATACATTTTGAATTAAAAATAGTATAAAGTGTATTGCTTGTGTGTCGTTACCGACTTTCTTATAATACATCCATTGTCTATACTGGCAGAACTAGTTGAGTGTGATATTCAACCCATTTTGTGCCCCACGCGCAAACAGGATGATCTGTGTTATCATAAAATAGCCGCCACACCCAAAACTCTCACAGTGGCTCTTCGTGAGTCCTGTTCAAATACACTGCAAGCAAGCAATAAACACATGCATTTACTCTCTCTTTCAGGTCATCAGATGTAAAGCAGCTGTTGCGTGGGAGCCCGGGAAGCCTCTGTCCATCGAGGATGTGGAGGTGGCTCCGCCGAAAGAGCACGAAATCCGCATCAAGGTCAGCTGCTCACCACAAGTTTGGTTTGTGATGCCAGTACATACTTCCAGCTTTGGTTGGAAATGTGGGCACTGACTCAGCGTCAGACGTTTCCAGCGCTAAGGGACCGTTAGTTATTTATAAGAGGGGAGTGGGTGCTGCAAAAAGGGGAAGCATGTCAAATAGTATTTTAAGCACTGCGGAGAGACTTTTGTTTTTTTAATTTGGCTTAAAATGGCTGTATTTTTTTTTATTTTACCACCGATTTTTAAAGAAAACATGTCAGTAATGATTATTTCTAGTTGGTGCTAATTTAAAGCAAAATTAAATTTACTAAGGCAGCTGTGTTACTTTTTTTAAATTAAAAAAAAAAAATTTAATAATCCTGTCACTACCCAAAGCTAAAATGTTTTTTCTTTGAGCCTCCCTGAGTGACTGAGGGGAAATGTATGACCCTCCCTCCACCATAAATACACATATTTCACAGTTTCTGGCCATGATAAATGGTGTGATTTTGGAGATTTTTCAAGAAAACATGCCTTTCAAACTAAGAGTGGTGGAAAAAATCGGTACAATATTTACCATGATAACTTGTTTAGCAACATTGTTGGGTTTTTTTTCTTCAATAATTGCCAAAATTACACCACTTTTAACAGATGGACACTGTAAAAACAGAAATTATCGTCAGATTTTCATATTTACGACGGTCCTTGGACACATCACGGGCAACCAAAGATTGTCAGAATAAAAAATAACAAAATATGAGCTTAAAAGAGTGATTTCTCACCAAAATCAATGTATTCTACATCTCATGTCAAATTTGGCCTAAAATAAACCTTTTGCAATACACAACCAGAACAGCACAACAAGAGAGGAACACAAAGGATTTTTTAAACACCAGGATTTCTTCAACTTTTTATCTTCAGACATCATCCAATAAATCATTTATGTTGTAGGGAGTGTCATCCATTTTTCCCAAGTTACTCAGAGAGGCTCAAGAGAAAAACATCTGTGGCTTTAGGAGGGGCACAAAAAAAACAACTAAAAAAACAAAGTCACAAACCAACCCGTCCTCTGGTTGAAAACAAAAAGTCATGCGGATATCACTTCTAGTTTTCACTTTGATCACACAGGCAGCAACTGCTGACAGGAAATGTCTACTTTCAACTTCCTCCGTCTCACTTTGCATCTTGTTGATATGAAAATTACACACCAGCTGATCCTAAAACTGCCACATGAACATCACCCAACCTGTCTGTACAGATTGTTGCCACAGGTGTATGCCACACAGATTTGGAGTACCTGAATGAGGCTGGAAAAGGGATGAAGTTTAGACCTTTCCCGTTAGTTCTCGGCCATGAAGCAGCAGGGATAGTGGAGAGTGTTGGTCCTCAAGTCACCAACTTCTCACCGGGTAAATGACAGCGCTCACAACTAACAAGCTGACATGACATGACATGACATGTAACCCTGGCTGAAGTAGTTTAACTGTATTTTCTTTTCTTCCGCAGGCGACAGTGTAATTCCTCTTTTTCTGCCACAGTGTAAGAAATGCGAACGATGTCAGAGTCCCAAAACCAATCACTGCAGGAAGAACTGGTGATGTCCCTATCATGTTTACACACACACACGAACCACTGTTGCTATCATGGCTTTAATCCTTCGGGCCCGCCTTAATATGACACACACTTGTATCACTCTGTGTGCAAAATGCGCTTTTCAAAATCAAGTTGTAAAAAATATTGTACATTAATATTATTTTCTAGTTTTATCGAGTTGATTTTTTTTTTTTTTTACCAGCATCACTCCTAATCAAAAATATGACATTCATCAATTTTCAGAATTTTAACCCTTTAAATGCCAGGTTTTTGTCATGATGCCACAGTGCATTTAGATTTTTTTTAAAAAAATGAATATTTTCAATATATTATATGCTAAGTAGATCTTTTTTTAACTATCACAGCCTGGGATACGTCAATGATTTGCAGCAACACTGACTGTTACAGTGCATGTAGTGGAAATAGTATGTATTTTCTCCATATGCCAAATATGGTAAAAAAGATGTCATCAGGTGTAAAATAGGAAAAATAAGAAATTCCACGGCTAAAGCTCAGAATGACACCCAGAAATATAACACTGCATGTTTTATGCTTTGATGGCCGTGGAATCAAAATTTGTAGTGTGAATGTGTGTCAGTGGCACTTTTTCTGCACTTAACAGTACAAATTAAAAAAACTTGTAACACAGTGTATTTTGTAGATGAAAATTCTATCACTGAACAAAAATACACAATCTAGCCAAAATGTATCCCATATGCATGACCACAGTCAAAACTATAAAAAAAATAAATAAATAAGTGTTTAAAATGCAAAAAAAAAAAATCCATAAGGGTAAACTAATTAATTGTTTCCTTTTTTTAGGTCATATACTCAAATGGGTGTCCTGGCTGATGGCACAAGCAGGATATCTTGCAAGGGGCAGCAGGTGTACCAGTTCCTCGGCGTCAGTTCCTTCTCCCAGTACACTGTGGTTCCCGATACCTCACTTGCAAAGATAAGAAGTGATGCACCGCTAGACAAAGTGTGTCTGCTTGGTTGTGGTGTCTCCACCGGTTACGGTGCTGTTGTCAATGCAGCCAAGGTAAGAGGATACAGATCAGCTGTGTACACTTAATTTACAATCATAACTTAAATTCCTACAAACTCTGATTCGAACAAGATGAATGCAAAAAAATTAATTTACATAGATAAATTTACACAATGACCGTTTCTAAACAGTTGAGCTTATTATTACAAAATGGATTCACTATCTGAAGGAAAACGCCTTAGTTCTAATTTGTATTTTACGTTTCCTGAAGCTGCTTCCCAGTGAGGTTCTCAGTGTGCTGCAGGACTGTAGTTGTTTATTTCCCCCACTATTTGATTATTCAAGTGGATAACATGGTGCCAGATGTGCACTTAGTGGTTTAAAAAAGAATTTATGAGTCCCACAGCCCACTTTTTTCCACAGTATCGTGCATATAAAAGGTGGATGAAAACAACAAAAAGTGAAGACAGTTTAGTGGAAAAGACCTAATTTAAGAAAACAATCCCAGCTGTCATCGGGTGGAAGGCGGGGACAGTTCGCCAGACTATCGCAGTGGCTCCAGTTTAGAACTGGTTCAAAACTTTTGACTTTTTTCCAAATCCATCTGGAATCAATAAAAAATCAGACCAATAATCATAATCGATAATGGCATCGATATCAATAAAATCTTTTATACAATTTCCATCCCTAAGTGAGTAGTGTAAAGTTCAGGTTATGTTTTTGATATAAATAGTGAATCAGGCTTGCAAAATCCTTGACAAACAATGAATTAAAGCCAAATTCAGCTTAAAAACGTGATCTCATTAGAGCAAAATAGGTCAAAACAAGGTAAACAAAACGGGGGGAAAAAATATGTTGAGAAAAATGAAGGCAAACTGTCCCATACAAAGGCTGGCAGTGATCGTGATGAAGTGATCTCATCAGTTGTCTCTCAAACAGCTGGTGGTTGACTGACTCCTAAATGATGTGCATCCAGGTTGAAAAAGGTTGCTCGTGTGCCGTGTTTGGGCTCGGGGCTGTCGGACTGGCCGCCATCATGGGCTGCCAGATTGCTGAGGCGAGTAAGATCATCGCGGTCGACGTCAACCCCGACAAGTTTGAGATAGCCCGATCGTTTGGAGCCACCGAATGTGTCGACCCCACCGCTCACGCAAAGCCCATCCAGGAGGTGCTGGTGGACATGACGGACGGAGGAGTGGACTACGCTCTGGAGTGTGTTGGAAGTACAACTGTTATGGTGGGTGTTCAGAAAACTATGAGTATTTGATTATTCAAAGTGCAGCGTCACAACAGAGTGGGTCTTTAATGCAATTTGTGGTTTCTTAAGAAGTTCCGCAAAACCAAAATACAGCAAAACTACAACATTTTCCATTAACGCAATTTGTAACTGTGCAGTTGTAGTGTTTTTTTTTTCTTCTCACTTTCTCCTTTGGTCATATTCTGCAAGTTTGTAATCATGTTTTAAAAGGAGCATTAATTAGGACAACTAATGCTTTGTGTCGTCCTAGAGCGCCGCGCTTGAGTCGACCACAGATGCCTGGGGCACCTGCGTCATTGTCGGCTGGTCGGAGACGGAAGCGATGAACGTCGTGGTTGAGAAGATCCTGATGGGACGCACCTTGAAGGGGACTTATTTTGGAGGTGAACTTGAAATAAGTTGCTAGTCCTATTTGTATGTGTAAAAATGGCCTGCTGTAATGCCTCAGCAACAATTTATGGTAACTAGGATGAGATTGGAATAGGAAGAGTGATAATGAAATTGAAATTTTAGGGCATCGTTCAAGTAAAGACGTTTTTTTTTAAAAATTAAATTAAACGAAATTGATGAATTTATTTTTGTTTTCTTACTCTGTAAAGCGGCCTTTGGTACTTTGAAAAGTGCCATATAAACCCAAGTTATTATTATTACTGCAAAGCATAAAAAACCCTGTAAATTCGGCTGTTTTTTCGATTGTCAAACATGAAACACGTCACAAACTGACTTGCACTGAACACCAAAAAATGTATGTCATGTCACATCATAAGAGTAATTCCTCTTTTTGGTGCTAAAAAAATGTGACTGACATGATAGGATGATGAGGAAAGGTGCCCTTCTTAATGCTGCCATGTTGTGCTTCATGAGGACTCAGTGTTGTTGTCCTCCTCTGAAGGTTGGAAGAGCGTGGACGATGTCCCTAAACTGGTGGACGACTACATGAACAAAAAGCTGAAGCTGGACGAGTTTATCACCCACAACCTCCCGCTGGCAAATATTAATATGGCCTTTGAATATATGAAAACTGGGAAAAGGTAAGACCTAATTCATTTGTGGCGACCAGTGTTTTTTTTAATTTTTATTTTCTACTCGTACCAGGACACACACACACACACACACACACACACACACACACTTTAATTTAGTGACTCACATTGCAGGGGCAGAAATACAGTATGTTCACACAGTCACGTTACTCATTTCCGATCTGGGGACACAAAATGGTCCCCACAGAGTTAAAGGGGACATCACTTAAATTACGAATTCCAATATGTTGTTTCCATGGCCGAGGAAAGTTTAATCAATATTTGTGAACGTGAGCTACTCTCCCTCAAAGCCAGAAACTTGTGATGTCATCAAGCATGACGTGTGGAGCTACAGCATGGACGGAGAACAGGAGCCAGATTTTGTGGACCCACAGAATGATTGTTTTCTTTTTTTATAGCCAAATGAGACCAAATCACTATGACACCAAACTAACAACAGCTACTTCAGGGTAGACAACTAGCTATTGATTTGTAATTTTATTATGCTGATTGGTCTGCTGACATCTATTCTGTGCTGCTGAGGGATCTCTCCTCAGTTGCTCCTCTTTTGGTTTCTACCAATTTCCCCCCGTTAAAGGTTTTTTTTTAGTTCACATTCAAATAAAATTAAACTGAAATTGAATTGTTGCGCTGGTACCATCTTTGACAAACCAAATCTACCTGCACTACCAGCAATATACTGCTGTGGACAGTAGCTGCAGCAAAACGTACTTTAGCCGCCTAAAGGAAATAATTTTAAGTATTCTCTATATTTAGAATATTTTCCACCCTTTTACCTCACACACACGAATTGATTCAGCAGCTCCAGTGTTTTGCTAAATTAAATGACTTTTTTTTCACAGTCTGCCGGCTTTGAGGTAATGGCTTCAGTTAACCATTGGTGACGTCCGTCTGACAGTTAGGTACAGCAGTAAAATTATTCTAAATGTAGAGTTCACTCAAACTATTTTTTAGGTGGCTAAAAAACAGCAAACTGAGGTGCCATTTGCTCAGCGACATTTCGTATTATGTACATGATGCTGGGGTTTTCTGCCTCAGAGTTACTGAGAAAAAACATTGTGATTCGGCCTTTTCAGAACATTTCCTTTGGTGCTCTTTGTTTCATCTATAACATCTTTCATTTTCTACTGAGCAGCTCCAGACTTTAGACTTGGTGACATCACGAATTTGACTTTAAACAGTCTTAGTTTTTGGATTTTTGAGAGATTTGTTCCTGTCTTACACCACAGAAATAACACGAAGTTCCCCTTTAACCATTACCTTCACAACTCATTTCTTGTTATTTTACATGAGGTCTGATGGGAACTCTGTAACTTCACTTATCCTAATCATGTTTCTTTCTTCTTTTCCAGCATCCGAACTGTAATCAGTCTGTGGTGAGAGGACGCTACAGCTGCACTGACTACCTTATAAGATTAAGAATTCAGTGCCATTGTTAAGATGTCTTTTATCCAACTCTGCAATGTATTTGTAAAGATCTAAATGCTCTTTTTTTTCTTCAAATATATCACCAATAAAAATGCTTTACTTAGCATATACGCACATGAGCCACTAGAGGGCAGTCTTACATCATGTAAAAGCTTCTATGTTTACGTCCATGAATATGCCTTACTTAATAAAGAAATCACTATTTTATCTGCAAAGTACTGTGTATTTTTATTCACATTAAAGTTTTTTTTCTTGTTAATCGCAGATTTGATCAAAAGTGAGAAACATCACAGCATTTTTAGTGCACTTCTGTAAAAATAATGCCGAATGTAATTCATAAATATATACAGCATCTGCAGTGACACCAAGACAAATTCTCTGTGCATCTGTCACATTTGGCAGCTCCGCTGATTCTGGCCCTGATCTGAATGCGAAGCGATAGTTGGAATTAAATACCCTTGTATAGAAGACGGGGGTAAAAGACACAGGAAACAAATGGCTGAATCGGTCATCAGCCACGGAGGGAAGTATCTGCTTCATGTGGTCAGGCTTACCAAATTTCGTCCTTGGTAATATTATATATTGATTTAATGGGGAGTGGACGAGAAGGACTAAAATAACAGTTGCGGGCTGTCAGGACAGAAGACAAAAGGTTGTTTGGGGAATGCCTCTCGGTGAAGAACTGAAATAGCTGTCGGAGGAATTTGTTTTATTGAAGTTCTGTTCAGATCAAATGAATACTCTTGGCAGTTTCCCCCGGCTTTTCCATCTTTATTTAAAATGGAAAATAAATTGGTGCTCTTCCTCTTGTTGGTCTCTGCCTGTGTGCTATCAATCACAGATTACACCGCTTACACCTCCCACTCCCTCTCACAAAGAATCCCAAAGTAAAGAAAGTTTTAAAGAAATAAAAGGCAGAACAATGCAGAGAAGAAGGGGAGATCAAAAGAAAGAGGAAGACACGTTTTGACAGGTGGTTATGTCACTGGGCATCCTCGGCTGTAAATGTTGGACATGCTCTCAGATTTATAAGGCTTTCTTGGGGACATATGCTGCCTCATCTATGGGAAATCTATCCACAGTGACGACCATAAGTCTCCTACCTTTTTCCCCCTCTGTGTTTGAACTCTGGTATGGTCACAGCTTCGTGAAACTAATACAGGGAGGACATGCCATTTGAATTACACCCACAGCATAGTGCACATTTTTGAAAGTCTTTACTCTCAATCTAGTCATGTTTCACATACGCCTGTGTAACTTTTCTGCGGAGATATCCTGGAACTTTCGGCTAACATTTGCAAACGGATACGAAATTGTATTTACATTTTTATTTCTAGGTACACTGGTTTTTCTCTTGCTGTCACCGCTTCACTGAGACTTCTCTTTCAGGCTCGAGTCTTCATGGAGATAACTGACAAAAAAACAGAAATGCCAGATGAGGTAAATGCCAACACACAAAAAAATGCCAAAAAGTGCCGCCTTGCCTTCAAGAGATTTCTTCTTATTTATTAAGCTATATTCCTGTGTGAAAGACAGATGATGGCACAGTCAATATTATGAGAGCATCATCTGATTTAACTCGTAATTCATGTCAAATATATAAAGGATAGTCAATAGAAACTATCATTCTGTTCGGTATCTTAGTTATGGTTCAGTAAAGCATTAAAAATAGGAGTACTCATTAAATCAGGACTTGAGGAAACGCTACAATAAGTATGGAAACACCAGAGGAAGGAAAATACTAATAAATAATAAGATAAAAATAAATAAGTGATTAAACAAACAAATAAATAGATAAAATGATTGTAGTAATAATAAAAGACAAATAAGTATAATATACTCAAACTGTAATTAAGAGGTAAATGACAGGATAACAGCACAAAGTAAAATAAATAAATATATTAAAATTAATAAAATGATATGGGAAGTAGTAAAACTGAAAGAGACTAAAATATATAGATAAATAAATTGTCGATTGATAACTGAAGTTCAATTAAAAGCAAAACTAACTAAACTTAGTTGTAGTCAGTATAGTAAGAGTTGCCTCTGCATTAGAAAGAATATATGTTATCCTTGATGTCCACTTATAACTTAGGATATCTATTTTCAATTTGCTCACTTTCACATTCTGGCTGTTTCTCTGTTTCTCTCTAAAATGTTTAATGTCCGTCAATATTTCTGACCAGGCAACAGAATCAAAATCATTGTCTCACTGTGAGCAACCTCTTCTTTGTTTGTTCCTGTCTCAGGGACGTAGATGTTGTTTTAATTTACCCTCATTTCTTGTAAACTTAGCACCTTTTGTGTAGATAAATTAATATTAATCAACTAATATTCTATTTTATTCATTTTTTTTTACAGATGACGTTTGACAGATGATAAAACATTAGTGATAGCTTCTGTTTTATAGCTACAGTTGGTAACTTTAAAAAAAAACAAAACTTGTCAACTTGAACTTCATTACATATGTGAACGAAAACAACCAATCAGAGCCTAAAATGTTTTTCTAAACGTATTTTAGTGTACTGTTTGGCTGAAAAAGAGAACATTTGTGATGTTGCCACTGTGTTGAAAACAGTTGAGCTGAAAGAGCACCACCTACCAGCTGAAGCAAAGCTTCTCATTTTACAAATGAACAGTGCATTAAAGTATGTTTCTGACACTTCAGACCACAAATAGGTAATGCATAACAGAATTTATATTCATATTTTATCAGCGTTACCTAGTGACAGTTAGCTTGCAGTTCTCCAGCAGTGATTGACATGATTGACAGCCACTTTAGAAATTCCTTGGCTCCAATTGGTTGACTGTGTGAGGAGGCACCCAGACCTTCACTTGCAAAATGTCCCTCATATTAACATGTCCAGGAAGAGACACAAAAAATGACCACAAAGAGATACAAAAGTACTGCAAAGAGACACAAAATAACTACAAAAACAGGCACGAGACACGAAATGACCAAAAATGAACATAAAATTACCTCAAACAGACCCAAATGACTACAAATAGACACAAAACTACAAAAAGATGCATAACATCTGCAAAGAGACACAAACCACTACAAAGTCTGTGAGTGTTGCTGTGTTGGAGAGGTGGTGGGGCCTGTTGCATATCTGTGCGCAGGAGCCCATTGTCTCTTTCATCTACTCGTGCCAACGGTATTTTTAAAGGTCCTGGTATTGTTCATGCTGGTTACCTGTCACAGTAGGCGGGGTCCCATTAACCCTCGTCGCGCAAATAAAAATTATAATTTAAAATACGCCTCATGGAAACATGCCAATTTAAAAAAAACCTAACACTTATTGCAAAAAATGTTTTACATGCACATGAGATGGTATTTCAGGCGATTAGAAAAAGCTATATTTTGCAAAACTGCAACAGGAACATTTTTTTTGCTTTTATAAGAGAGAGTGGTTACTGCAGTGCATAACTCTCCAAAAATTGAGCAGATCATCTTGAAGTTTTGAATCCACAATTACTGTATGAACTCATAGACGATCAGCTCCCAGGAATCCATCATACATGGCCCCTCCCACGTATAAGGGGCTCGCCTTTCAATTATCGCTCGCGTAACACGCCTACATCGCCTTTGATTTGAAATAATGACGGCTTGTGTGGTGGCTGCAATAGAAATAAAGCTCTATCTCAATAAACGTCCATTGTCATGCTTCTTGGAATTTTTTTCGTGAGAGGAGATGTCGCATAACATCACTCAATCAAATCGCAGTCATCTCGCAATTGAGTTTTATCAACATTTCGAGAATATCGCTGAAGTTTTATGCAAATCTGTAAAGGAAACCCACCTACTGTCTCTGCTGGGAAATTTGAATTTGTAATACTTTCTATGACAACTTAAAACATTTGCTGTGAAAAAAACAAACACTACACCACTAGATTTTGCAGTAGTCTTCTTCACCACACATACATGTGTAAAATGACATCACTGTGCTGTCACACACACTTTTTGCACACCTGTTGGTCTAAATGGTTGCTGAAATCATATTAATCAGTCAAAAAACGGCTGTATTAACATCTCTGAGCAGTAAGCTGGAGGGGAAAGCTTGTCTGTAAGAGACACAGCCAGTTAGACAGAGAGATAGAGGGATGGATATACTGTATAGCCCCAACGGCTATGGAAGAACGGCCCACTTAAGTCACTAAAGACTGCCAATGTGAGGCCCCTGCTTTATCAGCAAATCCTGGCCATTATACGGCTAATGCCAGGCATTGCCTGTGACATCCCCAGTCTTTCTCTGACACGGTTAGCTTTAGCTTCTGTGTCAGTGGAATATACCCAGCTTCACCAGAGGACAGCACAATACAGTGCTTAGTGTTTTGGAGAGGAGACTAGTTTTCCGCTGCATGAGTGCACTGTGCAGTAACAAATCTGACACAGTGGGGTATTGTTCTCAAGTGAAAGCCTATTTCAGCTCCAACATATTAACATTTTTAGAAGTTAGGAATGTTTTCTAAGCTTGATGACACATTTAACATTATAAAAGCCCTTGAATGGTTAAGCACTAAAAACTTTAAAGACAAACTTCCGTATTTTTACAACCCCTCAACTGTTTTCCCATGTTTTTGTGTCTAAGTGACTAATGGAGACATCAATTTTTGGAATTTGACAAATGGTGAGAGAGAGGGCTGAAACAGGCTCAGTGTTATGTGAAGGGGAACTGTGCACTGTAAATTTACGTCCACTAACATTGTTTGTTTTTGCCACTGACAGGCACAGATTTTTATAATAAGTGTCCGACATTATGGAAAGGATTACAAAAACCACCAGGCTCAATTTAAATTGAATATCAATTTTATATGCATTAAAGTCAACAGAAACAAAATAAAACTCCGAAAACCTATCTTGGTTCATCTTTGCATTATTCCAACCATGGCCAACCAGGGTTTGGTTGAAATAAACCCTCACTTTACCCAGTTAGATGTGAAAATATGATGGCTCTATACATACAAAAATTATTTAAACAGAGTCTGGTGAATTCAGCGATTTCGTGGCTGTTTCTGGTTGAACAAAAAAGATAGTTGTCAAACATTTTTTGTCACTGAGCCTGTCAGTGGCAAAAATGCTTTTAGTTGACATAAACTGATGGTGCACATAGAGGTTACATTGCAGCATGTTTGCCAGCTGCAGAGGTCTGGCTCAATACTGCACCAATTTCAAAATCGTTGTTCCCATGAGTCATTCAGACACTAAAGGATGGGAAAAAGGGTCCAGGCTGAAAAATACAGAACTTAATCTATAAGTTTGTTTTTACAGGACAACAGTGGCCTACTTTTACAATAATGTACAGGTGCACTCTTTCAAATACAGTCCACGAAGGTACCATACTTGTGCAAGAGAAAAAAACGCAAATAGCGGGAGATATACAGGCTACATTTAAAAAAATCTGATACTGTCGGCACTCCATACATACAACACAAAAGTCTACTCTTGTAGTACAAACCCCCCAACACTGATAATAACTGTATCATGCTCATCTCATTGCGCCACACAACACCATGTGTTTCTTATTTTGTAACCTGCCGATCATATTGTGTCAGTGTTTTATAGTTAAGTTGCAACAGAAATAGATAACAAAGATCTGGATTAGACAGACCACACATGGCTATTACCAAAGACACACACATACACACACACACACACACACACACACACACACACACACGAGAGGCTGTATGCGTGACAGCTCTAAGCTTTTGTTGTGTTTTGTCTGACAGCAGCAGTAAAGTAGTAATTGAGAGATTAGCTCTAAGGTGCTATCATGGCACTCCTTTCTTTGGTCTCTGCCTCATTGGTCACACAGAGCAGTACCAGCATGCGTGGGAAGGAGTCATACATTGAGATTGTGAGTGAAGTTTGCCGCTTTTAGCTCTTTTTAATCTTTCATAAATGACCTGGTCCAAAAATGGCATCCAAGACAATATATAATATTTCGATTACAGGTAAGGAGCAGGACAGCAGAGTAAGATTATGTGTATGCAGTTGTGTAATGTAATTAAATAATAATACTTTTTTACAGTACTTACGTTAGTATTTTTTGAGAGTACCTGTACTTTACTTGGGTTTTTTATATTTCTGTCAACTTTCCCTTGTACTCCAATACATCTCCCAATTAAAATGTATACTTTTACTCCACCACATTTCCCCTAAACATCTTAATTACTTGCAACAAAGTAGGGAAGGGAGGGAGGCACAGATAAATGAAGAAATAGGAGGGAAGGAAAAACTGGATTTTGTTTTTTAAATCCTGTCAGTTGTGATTTTTTTTCTTCAAGTGTAATGTAGGCTCTATTTTTACTGTGGTGTACATCTTATGAAGAAATAGACTTCATAATTCTCAAAAGCTCTTTTTGTACTTTTGTACATTTAATCCAATCGATACATAATAATAATACAATTCGTACATTTAATATAATATAATAGAATTACTTTTGATACTTAAGTTCAGCAAATATCAGATACCTTATTACTTTTACTCAAGTAATATTCTGATGGGTGAACTTAACTTCTACTGTCATTTTCTGGATAAGATATTTGTTCTTTTACTCAGGTATGGCTTTCAGGTACTTCATCTACCACTGTGTATGCGTATAAAGGTGTTTAACCCCTTCAAACCTGAAATGACATCAGTTTTCTTTTGCTGCATTCAGACATCTTTCACATGCATTGAGACCTTTGAAACCTGAATTATTTTCAAAACATGGCTAAAAAGGCAATGGGCAAGGGATGCCCCACAATTTGCAATTACTTTTTTCACTTTTTTCTTTTCTTGTTTTTGCTATTTTTTTTTTTAGGTAATTTGCTTGTAACTCCTGACTCATAGCTAATTTGATCAGGGTTAACCATCATTGTTATCAAAGTTAAAAATCCCACATAGTGCCCTAAAATGGTACAGAGGTGGAACATTTGACCTTGTTGGCTTGACCGAACTCACCCATGACAGACTTGGACCCAGCCCTCTCCCCTCAATGCTTTTTCTCAGCGTGCCAACATGAGTCAACAGATTCATTTCATGTGGTTATGGGCTGAAGGTAGGGAGAGATATTTCTCTCAGACCCTGTGTGTTTACCCCCTAATCCCTGAGAAGAAGTTCACAAGTGTGAGGAAAGTACTGGGAGCTTTAGCTACCTCCCAAACCTGCTCAGTTTACCGCTCCCCGGTCCTCCACAGCCACATGGGGCTCGGGGTAATTCCTGGGAATGTTTGTGAAGGTTTTTATGTGTGTGTGGTTCTAAGAGTATAATTGGTATAAAATTGCTGGTTGGGCTCTTATATCGAACAATTTACAATGGTCCTTACACTATACAATAAGACTGTGTGCATGTTCAGTGATGCTGTCCTCAAAGAATGTCTTTTACTGCTGTTATTTGTTTTTCTTGGGTGTTACTAAGTGCTATAAAACCTCATGTTGAATTGGTACTTTGGTGTCACTTTCTATGATGCTCAGGTCTATAATTTATTATAAACAGAGTAAATCACAATCTACCTATTGCATCATTATACTTTTATAATCATCAATAATCAATAATCATAACACATTGTAAAACTTTTTATAATGACTTATAGGGTCAACTTTAAAATATTTCACCATTGCTTGTAATTAACTAACTTTTCTCAACCCAATATCTATAATGCTTTATAAACTTAGCTATAATATGTTGTAATGTGCTTGAACATTAGTACAGTACATAGTTAAAAGAAAATAAATTAGCAGCAGTACAGGCTGTTAATTCTATAGTTAAAAAAGTATTTCACTGCTGGAAAGATTGTCTTCTATAGAAAAATGTAACGCAAATTAAATTGGTGCCACATGAACAGAGACAACCAAGAAAAAGGGCTTTGGCATTTTGGCACCTTTTGCTCAAAAGGTGTAAAACCTAGAACTACCAGAATGCACTGCACTGCAACAGACCAATAAACGCTCGTGCTGGTGGGCAACATAACGGCAGCTGGTTTTGTCCGGCTTCTCTGAAAATAATATGGCTGGCGACTAAAGCATGTTTCTGAAAACATTTTATACAAAAAATAGGCAATGCAATAACATAATCTTGGTTAATTTTGATCAGCGCTGAATAGTTTTTCAGCCTCTGTTTTCACAATTCAGTAAACAGTATTTTCATAAACTCTCATATTACAGCTTAACAGTGCACTAAAACATGTTTCTGAAGATATTTTAGGTGAGGAACAGGCAATACAGTAACATAATCTTTATTTATTTTTTTATGTTTGATCAGTACTGCTTATTTAGTCTGAGTTTGAGAAAGTGAGATTTGCTTCTATGCTTTGTCAATAATTACAGGAATAAAAATGTTTCCAATCTGTAGTTCGAGCGACAGTGGCATTCATTGTTATGACACAAAGCTGGTTGAAAATTGGTAAAGTAACCCTTTAAGTGCCACGACAGCAAATGCACCCATGGTAGCAAATGTAGGCTTAAGAAATACAAGATGAGCTTTTCTGCTGGCCTAATGTACGCATGCACTTTAGTATATGAGCTTAGTAGATCATAAAAATCACATGTAGCCAATCCATATTATGCGCTAAAAGTGATAATTCGAGTTTTCAAATGTTCTTTAAACTAAAAAGCGATGCTAACTTTGGTTTAATGCGCCTTGAGCTTTAAAGCTGCATTGTGGATCAGATGCAGATGATTTAGTGCTTTTTGCTGCTGCTCTCTTTTCAAATTGTTTTGGATGAGAGTGACACCTAAAATGCAAATGTATTCTGAAAATGTCTATTAATAAACTTCTCCTTACACCAGTGAGAAAAATGTTTTTGCACTTGTTGTGTTTGGCCCTGACTCTGCCCCGATGACTCCTGAGTTGTTATGTCTGGTTTGTTACATTTCTGTCCTGCTTAATTTATCTTCCAGCATTGCTTCAAATGAGTCTCAAGGTTGCGGTAGGACAAGAAAAATCAAAATGAGTGCGCGGTGGTGAGTCATAGTTACCTTGTTATACTGCCACAGTAAAGTACATCACTCTGTTTTTCTCCTTCGCCTCCCGACAACTCACTGTTGTCCAAAGATGAGGCTCCCAAATCACCGTTCCTGGCCCGCTGCCAGGCCACAGAAGGATTGGGCCAATCCCAAAAAATACACTTCTAACTGAACACAGTTGAAACATTTTTTGGCTGGTAATTGTGGTAAAAAGAAGAGAAACCTGAAATGATCCATTTTAGGTGCCTGGGATGATTACTCACACTCAAGCATCCCACAGTTTTCATTTATATTTGGCAGGCTGGACTGAAGTGAGTTATACTAAAATTGCATTTACATACATTTCAAGTACAGCTGGAGCTCTTAGCAGGAGAAAAACATATTAAATGATCAGAGTTATTCCAATATTCTTTACCACTTTAGTTTTACTTTTCAACCACAGCTGGCCTTAACTGAGATGTAGATGTAAAAAACAACAACTTGATGGCTTTTATTTATCCCAATGATATATACCATTTAGTGGTTTATATTTCACTTTTTGTGTTAACGCTACAGTTTGTAACTTTTATAAAAATGACTTTTTGTCATATTTGCAAACTCTCTCTGAATAACATGAGACATACAGCTGTGAAAAAAATCATGTCCCTCCTCCTCTTCCTACTGCCTCTAAGAGGCATCGACCGCGTTGCAGCAGCAACCACCAGCCCAGCACTTTGTCTGTGGACTTCCACGTCTACATATTACGCGCTAAATATCCCCCAGTACGCTGCAACCAACGCCACACGTCAACAAAAGCACATGGTTAGGATTAGGTGATAAAATCACGTGGTTAGGTTTAGGCAACAAAAGCACATCAACAAAAGCGGGTGGTTTAGCTCTACATTTCAGGAAGCAGACACCAGCCCCTCGGGTGAGAGTTCAGGGTTTGCTGGACCTATCGGGACCTTTGAGCTCCTTATAATATGTTACAGGCAGTGTTTCAACCTTACTCCATCCAGCGGCGAATCATATGGCCGTGCCAGATGCCATCCATCTGCCTTATTAACTGACAAGATCATCTGTGTATCACACGGCCGTGTCAGAAGCCATCCTGCCGGCCGCAGGTGCATCATGGCACTGCAAAAGGTTTATCCGACCGCGTTACAAACTGATGCTGCCAGTAAAGCTGGCTTTTGGCACTGGTGTCTGAAGCCAAAGTCACTGACAAAGCGACAGTATTTGACAGCTTCAGATTGAGAACAGGCTGACAAATCAGAGCTGAGGAGTCTCTAATGCAGCTGTCAATCACTGCTCGTGAAACAGGGTCAAACTGTCGAGCTAAGCAGCACTGATCAAATATGAATCAACACTCTGTTATTGCAGGGGGACCAGTAGCTCACCTGGTTGAGCGGGCGGACCCCTTAATTGACCAGCTTTTCTCTGCTCTTTTATTTTAGTGATGATAATATAAGTTCTATATTTATGTTTACCCGTCTTTTTTCAGCTCTGTTGTCCTTGTTTTAAGATGTTTGTCTATTTCTATCTTTCCCGTAAAGTGTTTTTGGAACGTGTTTGTAAGACACACTGAGACGAACTTAAAAACCTGAATCAAATTCCATATACAGTATGTATGTACATACCAATAAAGCTGATGTTGTAACTTATATATATCAGAATATACAATTGTGCAACTCAGTTGGGGGTGCAGTCCTGCTGTTTGCAAAGTGCCAGTTTTAATGTACAACAGTTGAAATAGCCATATGTTCCAGAATTACTTGTCAAAAATGTTTTTACGTGGACATAATGTTCAAGGACACAATACATTATTGGCTGCAAGATGGCCACTACATTTTGCCTTAAAATTATTGAGTTAATGCAATTACTAAATCAAATAATACAAATTAGCTGACATTAAAATTTAGATTTTGTACCCTACACATATACGTAATCTATCATTTGTGATTTTATAATCCAAATGTTTATTTCCAAGTAGTATGACCTGTCTCTCTCTCAGTAATCTTTACTTGCATTAGCAGGGGAACAGAAATCCCGAATGCCTTTGGGAAGTTAGTTTTTAAGAAAGCTCACATTGTAAGGTCAACATCTCTGCCAGCAAAACACACAGCTTTAAACTTTGGGAGCGGATTTAACATCAAATATGTAATCCTAACTGGGGAGGTTTGGACATAGACAATATTCTCACAACCTCACACTGAGAGAGCCAACAGTTCGCTGCTGCAACCTCGACTGCGTCGCTTTATACCAAAACTCTCTCTGCCGCCCCTCGTCTTAGCCGGAGTCGCTGTGTGCAGCGTGTTTGCCTATACTTCCCAAATCCCTGAGAGCAAACAGGAGCATGGGCAGATTAGCTTAATATCATCCATGGCACTAAATACACAAAAATGAAATGTCATCCATGTCCCACCAGGGTATCGTCAAAATAGGAAAGTCAAACTAGGGCTGCCTTGATATAGTGCAAAGGGCAACAAAAATAATAACATCTCTATCGCTCTATATATCTATTTGTTATAATAACTTCTCCCTCTACTGCTGACGGATGCATTCACGTGGAGCCGTAATAAGATTAAAACTGAGAGGAAAAAAAGTCAAATTGGATTTGAATCAATAATCTAGCGACTTCGTCTTTGTGGATGGCATGCGAGTCTTGAAGAATAGGCAAATGACTGGGAATGAGAGCTAAAGCTAATAAGCAGGCCATCGCTAATCTCTTAAACAAACCTCCTCTCTCCCTATGTGGCCTTCTTTCTCGCATTATAAATAATGTATATTTTCACACACACACACACACACACACACACACACACACACACACACACACACACACTCAATGTCTCTTTTGACTTCTGAGTTGCCGGTAGAGTTCAATCTGGTCCCTCTCCCAACCTTATTGGTTTACTTTAATTAGTGATATTGAAGGCAGGGGCAAATGAGGAGGGGTGGTGGTGGTGGTGTTGGAGGAGGAGGAGGAGGAGGAGGTGGCGTAAATACTGAAAACAAACAAGAGAGCTGAATGGGAGGATGGCGGCGGGTGCAGTCCCGATGCCGCTGTGCAGACGGAAGGGGACACATGGTGTAAGCAAACACTCGTAATTGCATTAGATTCCCCTGGCACACGGGGTAATCTAGCCTTCCTCTGTCCCAGAACACAACAGGACACATCTCCCGCTTCTCTCGCTCTCTTTGTCACTCTCTCGCCTTCACAAATTATTAATGTAAAACCTACAGTGCTGTCATTGATCATTCAGCAGGCGTGATAGAGGACTAATTATCATTTGAGGGACTGAGGTGTGGAGTGAGTGTGTGTGTGTGTGTGTGTGTGTGTGTGTGTGTGTGTGTGTGTGTGTGTGTGTGTGTGTGTGTGTGCTCACAGATTTTTGTGTTTGAGAGATGCAGCATGTGTGTGTTTTTGTGTGTGTGTGTGTGTGTGTGTGTGTGTGTGTGTGTGTGTGTGTGTGTGTGTGTGTGAGCGTGCGTGCATCCCATTTAACAGTTGTCCTGTTTGATATTTCATTCCTCAGCCCACATGTCTTGAGAGTATGAGCAAACACATTTGCTTGAATGGGATGTTCCCTGAGCAAACGGGGAAAATCTGGCCTTGATATGAATATCAGTGACAGTCAGTGATAATTGGGATGGGATGTTTTTGCTCCTTATTGAGATGTCCGGTGTTCAGAGAACCTTCTGAAGTGATATACATGGAGTTATATTATTTTTTAAATGATTTGCTGTTGACTTTTTTTCCAGGAGCTCTGTTTATTTCCCTTCATTTTAGTGAAAAAGAAGCGTCTCTTGTGGGTACAAAAACAATAAACTCCACTAGGTGGTGTTGTGATACCCACAATAACCAGAGATCCACATTATAAATACTCCAAGCTAATACTATCAAATCTTTTAAAAACATTTGTTTGCTACAGCAAATACACAGAACTTTTTAAAAGAGTTAGTGCAACAAAAAAGTCCAGATTGCCATGTTTGCTTGAGTTTAGCTTGTTAATCTATCTATAAAACTATACTTTGTCTATTATTCAAGTGCTTATGTACTCTGTATTTCGACAGAACTCTAGCTTTACATTGACATTTTCCACATATTCCTCTTGTATTTTTCAGCCGTAAATTACTGCACTTAACTGGACTAGTTTGAGAAACAGCAGAACAAGCTACAAATCCTGAATTACAAACACTGAAGCAAATGCGTCAGAGTCTCAGGGCCTTGACCAAAGACACAGGTGTGGATTGGTAGATTGAGCAGGAAAACAAGTCGCCCTAAATATTAAGGACATGTGCATGTCCCCCCCCAAACCCCCCATAAAAAACACGACAGGAGCAAAAGAATGTTATTTTGACAAAATTTAAGACATTTAGAAGGCAAGGCAAGAAAAAACACAAATTAGTGCTTAAAAAATTCACCCGAATGCAGGAAATTAACCCTTTGAAACCAGAGCAAATTGGATATCTTTCAAAGAGATGATAAGAAGATGATAAGCAACAAAATAAATGACTAAAAATGATAAATAATAAAAACAAAACAGTACAACAAAATTACCTAAAATTTATTTTGAAAAAACAATTAAAAAAGTTACAAAAAATGTTAAAAAATATAATAATAAATAATATGTAATAACTTTGTAAAATATTTTAAAATATGTTATTATGATAATTATAAATATAGGGTTTCCCTCGTTTTTTTCCCCTAGACATTTTCCCTACCTTTTTAAAAATAATTTTCTAAATCTACTAATTTGCTCATTGCTCATTGCTTTCTCCCCAAGTTTTATAAAGAAATGCACCAATTTGTTCAGGATTCGGAAGTTAAAATAGCTGAAAGGCATCTGAAAGCAGCAAAAAAAAAAAAAAAAATGTTGCTCCATGTTTGTGTTTAAATTTTCAGGTGTCAAAACCTATACTCTTAACAATAGGTAAGACTTTAGTAGTCTTCTGTTTGGGTGGAATAAACTCCATAATTCCATAAAACGGTTCTCCATTAGTGAATGAACGTGGTGCCAGCGAGGCTGAGTCAGGTCACCTACACAAACATTAATGAAAGAGACGGTCGAGGAAAAGTCTCAGATCTCTGATGGTATTTAGCGGATATGTGAGGCTTTGAGGAAAAGCCGCAGTGCTAGAGGGTTTAAATTTGTGTGGCCCCAGGGCCGGTGTAACAGAAAATAAACAATGCTTCCCAGTGATTAGGACTTTATTAAGGCGCACAAAGCTGAGATCGGGTTTATGTTTGAGGAGTGGGCCCAGTAACAATACCAGCTGATCACCCACACTGGTCAAAAATGATCATACTCATCCTGAAAAACGCCTCTATCAGACGTCTGTTTCAGTGACGGTCCTGCACTGTGTTTTTTTTTCATTCGAAAAAAACTGCAGCACAAGATGACTTCACTTAAAGCCGACTGATTACGTTTGTGTTATTAACTCCGCAGTGCACACAATTAGCTCCTATTGACCGCCCCTATAATCACTACCACTCAGATTAAGAACTACTACCCACACAAAATGCCTGATCTCTAATGACTGACAAACAAACAACCAAGAGAGGCCAGGAAGAGAGCGCCGGGAACACCCACCAAGTTGCTTTTAAAGTAATATCCCTAAGCCCTGGACACCCCAACAAAGTCTGTCATGTCTAACCTGGCTCCTCACCTGTTTGGAGGCAGCTAAATAGCCCAGGGTAATCCCTCATCCCCGGGGCACGGGAGGCAGATTTACCCACCTCAGAGCTGCGTCTTGCCCTGACAAGTTGGTGTACTGCAGGGGCTCTTTGGAACACACACAGCCACAGTGTTCATTTTTAGGGCATTTAGCAGAATGAAAGTGACTTTAAAACTTCTCAAAAGGCAATAAACATAGGCAGTAATCAGAATATATATTGGGAGGACACATCTGCCACCAAATATTCAAATATGCTCGAAATGGCCCCCGAAAATATTATTTTGAAAAAATTGCTATGCTGCACTGCCATTAGAAATAATCCATAAAAAGTAACAATAGTCATGAATAAACTAAACAAATTGCTATAATGAATACTGCCATTTCTGGTATTATGGTGTGGTTTGTCCAAGCGGTGTTGCCGTACCCCAGCAGAAGCCATACCGTTTCTCCTTTTTATTACTTTGGATGTATTAAAAAGTGGAAAACTACAATTTAAAATGAGTGTTTAGGTGTCAATCATTGATGACAGAAGTAGCTTTAACTTATTGCATATTCACGTGAGGTCAGATTTATTTATAGAGCACATTTAAAAACCGCAAACATTAACCAAAGCGACGCAAAAACAGATTCAAATAAAACAGAGGCTTCATCAAATAAAAACAACCATAAAAAAATAGAATATAAACTCACATCATGGTTACAGACCTGCAATCAACAAAAATATGCCCAAGAGCACAGAAGCTTGATAATACGATGCAATTTATGTTGATACTTTTGATAATTGATATGTTGATAATTGAAGATTGTAATTATTATTATGTTGTTGTTTTTTTTTATTATTATTAATTCATTTATTTTTCTTTCTTTGGCATTGCTGTCACTCTGGATCATCCTTTGGTTTATGGAAAATCTGTGTGAAATAATTTTTGTTTCTGATGAAGTATGTAACTGAAATAAAAAAAAATCCATGTATTAGGTGTCATACTGGCTTTAGGGTCACAGTGAACGAATTTGATGAGTGATTGTGTTTATAGTGGCAGTTTACAGATTATGATAATAATAATTGCATTGACAATAGGAATACTGAACATGAAATGTGGTTTATCGAAGTTACATTTCGATTTTAATTGAACTTATGATGTTATGACTGTTTTAGAAGTGGTGCAAATCTCACGTACCCCCTGCAGTACTCCAAAAAACCTTCAAGGGCACCCGTACCCCAGTTTTACACTGTGGAATATAAATATAAAGTACAGTAAAGTTAAAATAGGCTGCCTTAGTTAAGTACAAGTATCTCAAAACTGAACTTAAATATGATACTTTCTGGTGCTTTGGATCTAGAAAAGCACTTTAACATTAAAATGCATGATTACTTAGCGTCAGTACAGTTGCTAAATTACTGTTCAGAGAAAGTATAGACTGTAAAGTTGGTATCCTGGTTTATTTCTTAATGAGTGCAACACTGCTTTTATGAAGCAACACTATCTTTGAGCAAACCTCACATTAATTTGTTGGTGGCATGACTGTGTGTGTGAAATAAAAATATGTCTGAGCAGAGGGATGTGGAGTCGATTGATTTTATTGCCTCTGTGTGCTTGTGTCCCACCCGGTTAGAGCGCAGACGAGGCCTCACCTCTCGGCTCATTAAGAAAGCAGGTTTAACGGCTGCAGAGCTCGGTGGCAGAGGGATCAGCGCTCTAACCGCTAATTGGGCTGTTTCAAGGAGAGCTTGAACTGGAAAATGTTGCTTAATGATCAGTTGCAGCATCGCTCTTTGAAACACGGCGGTTGATGTTTGGAGACATAAAGGGAGAGAGATTTGCCCGATGTGGTTCTTTTTTGTGGGAATCTACAGATCTGCACTTGTTCAAAGCGCCATAATGTGTTTGTGTTTTACTAATCCAACAACAGAAATATCAGAAACAACCAGTTTTGGTTGAGTAAAATTTAGGTTTACTATTGAGTTGTGTGTGTTTTCTTGTAAATGCAGTAGAGATGTGGGTCCACTAGGGGGAGCAGTGTTGCACAAAATCATGTGTCACTACAAAGACAAAGAATGTGGTGAAGTGCATCCACTCACTGACTGAGACAGATCATACAAAGAAGAATTTGTTTTTTTAATTTGAGATATGTTTTAGATTTCTTTAACTATTATATCAACAATTACTGTGAAATAGTGTCCATTTGTAGGATAATAGATCAGCGATGCTTTGATTGTAGCTAAATAAATGGCACAATAAAACATAACTGTTAATGCCAAAAGAATAATAAAACCATAGCACATATACTGGCAGATGTGTGATGGATGTTTTGTAGTTTTTAAGATTTTAGTTTCAAACAGCCTTAAAAACAACAAGACCTCTGAACTAAGAGTATCATTAATAAAATCTGCATTTTCTGTCTGCAATTCTTATTGGAAAAACATAAAAAAGTCATTATGTTTCTAACCATTAAAGCCTTTGTATTGCAATGAACGGTATATATCATAGATGTGTTTTGAATTATGTAATCAACACAGCTGCGGACGGCAATAATCAGTTTGTTGTTTTGCAGGTGATTAAAAAACATGGTTTGATGCCGTGCAAACAGAGGTCACAGATGTAGACTTTGGGGGGACGCAGAGGACTTGTCAATAATTAGAGCATTTAAAAAAAAAAAACACATTACAAGTAGCAGAGCGAGAGGGCGCTATTTTTCAAAATTAAAGATATATTTACACCATAACTTGATGCATAAAAATTCAGCCGAATGCAGGAAATTTGATGCTTTTTTTTTTTTTGGCAGAGGACCCCCAAACTCTCTTTTTGTATGTGCCAAACGCCTAATGTTTGATATGATCTACACCACTGATTTAAGTAATCACCTCGATGTTCTTCTCTTCTATTGAACAAAGCATACAACAAACAAAATTGACTATTAATTAAAAATGTATAAATTAGATGAAGAAATTTAAACAGTTATTCATTTAAAAATCTGAATTAGATCAGAGACCATGCAGCCTTATGCTTTTGTCTCCTTGTATTGTCCTCACGCAGTTCTTTATTATTGGCTGATTGTCACGTGTGATTACTTAGAGTACATCAGTACATTTTTTCAGTTTGATTTGTTTGTTTTGTTGATTTGATTTGTTTGTTAAAGTTGACATTTACAAGTCAGATTTGCACAAATAAGTAATAAAAAATGTCATTCCATGTAAATACTACTACTACTACTTCACAGGGCCTGGATTTTGTTTCATCATTGTGAGAGACACACACATATGATTGGGGGGGGTCCCATCAGAAAAATGTGAGCATCAATCACTTAATTTCATGCATTCTGGTGAATTTTAATACACCGATTAGTGGCTTTTCTGAATCAATTTATGACGTAAATGTCTTGAATTTCTTCAAAATAAAAGTCGTATGTTACTTTCACCTTGTTATAATTTACATTTTGGGGGGGCATGTCCCCCCAGTCCCCCCCACCAATGTTTATATCTTTAAAATGTATGTTTTTTATTAATAAATTACTTCTTTTCTGTCTAAAATTTAGTTCTGTACGTTCTAAATGTTTCATGTCTCTCATAATTATTTTACATTTGTTATATTTTTAAATGAAACTCATTTTAAACTCTTTTTAGAAATGAAAAGTGTGCACAGAGCAGGTTAGGAAGCCGTGAGGTTAACGCTGACTGTCAGCGTGCTGTAAAACTGGCAGCTTCTCAGAGCAATTAGTCTTTCTCTTATCTGCCAACTGAAACCACATTAATCACTCGGCTGCATTCAAGCTTTTAAATATTATCCAAACCTTCATGTTCACAATTTGATTGAATGGAGCGCCTTCACTCAGATAAGAAAGGAAAATTAGAGCAGCATTAAATGGAGCCTGCTCACTTTGCTACAGTAGAAGCCATTTATCTTGATTAGCGTGAAGAGATTGTGGCTCCGTCATAAAGCTCTATCAATGAAGGGCCTCTGTGTGCACGAGTCAGTGCACGTGCACAAACACTGCTGAATTTCAGCTGACTACATCTGAACTTTGTTTTGCTCAAACCGTGTGTGAAATTGATTTCCTTTCAGAAATTCTTCCCCTGCTCTTCAGTTCATTTGGACATTTTGTTTGTTTTGATTTGAATCCCTTAAAATCCCCTTTCACTCTGCTAAGAGTAAAACAACTTATTAACTTAAAAACAATAATTTCCCATGAGCATCCCTCACCGATGCTTTTTGCCAAGATATTTCCTCTCATCCACAATATTTCTTTGAGCCTTAATTAACAGAACGAGGATTTAGTGTCCTCCAATCGAATCACTCAGAGGACACGTGTGAACCCTCACGGCTCTCCAGATCCAAATGAAAATGAGTATGTTTAAACTTGGAGCCAAAACATATAATCTTAATTAAAACACCCAAACTGCCAAAACTCTTTATGGTGTAACATTTTAGAAAATTGAATCCTGATATGTGTGTCTGCATCAGAGGTGTGTGTGTTCTGACCTTACGTGGTATCATCATCATAAACGCTGTTATGTTTAGCTAATAGGATTTAATCGATACTCCTGTTGTTGCATTTAAGGATACGGGATAGTTTTATATTGGACCATTTTTCTGCTAAAAGAGGCTGTGCAGAACACCATTGAAGCAGCATTTAAACCATGATATACAAATATGACGGTTTTAATGATATAATAGAAGAATATTAGAATAATACATAATTACATCCATACAAATTATTTTAGGTCTCCTATTTTTCATCTCTTAAAGGCGAGGTCATGACCTCAGCTGTTTAATGGTGCTGGAAAATATGAGGTGTCCTCTTCAGTTAATAAATAATTCAATTATGTGTGATTATTTAATTTAATAAAACAATCACACATTATTTAATAGTTTTAATGAACTTTTGCCTTTATACTTTACTATATTTCATTCCATCACAGCTTTACATCATTTATCTCAATCAAAAGGAGCATTTAAACAATCCACTGAATCTGCTTGTGCACACAGTTTAAGTAAATAAGCTTATTTAACAGGAAGGTAGATAGGTAGAAAAAACTAACTGCATAAAACACAGAATTTGGAAAATAATAATATATCCAGTATCCATCCTTGTTTTCAACTCCAATAGAGTGGTTCATTCTGGTATTTATATTAATAACAGAGATAAATAAACTCTAATGATTACAGGCCAGAAATGAAAATATAAGACCTAGCCTGTATAAAAACTGAATTTCCCTTTATAAATAAACAATAGAGCTGTACTCAGGGATTTCTTTTTTAAACTTACATTCAAATCTTCTATTAAGGTTTTTGAGTGAAGCTTTGAATGTCTGTCATCATTTTTTATGACATAATCACACTGAAAAAAGAATTCCCTGAAAAATAAATTAGTCCTTTTTTTAAATTAAATTAACTTACTTTAATGAAGGAATGTAATTTATGGTCCTGTTAGGTTACTGCTCGAATGCCATCAGGATCTCCCTGTCAGAATATCTCGCTGCAAGTGGATCTGCTGCTAACATACCACAGCTTGTTTTTAGCATGGGAGCTAACTAGTCGACAGGGACAGCAGATAATAACCTATCAGCACCACCAACAGGAAGACACCGTGGCCACAGACACCGTCTCACTTCCAACTCGTCAAATACCAACGCTTGGTCAACGCTCGGCGTCAGACACAAAGACACAGAGGAACCATTCAGTATTCAGTACGAGACGCTCCAGGTGGAGGCTTTTTTTTTTTTTGATGCTATAAAGCAACCGCCAAGGTATAAGAAGTGGGGAAGTCTGCACATGAGGGGCAGTAGGGGAGGTGAATTGTCCAAACAAACTCCAGACTCTCGCCCCCAAGACTGCTGTCTGTGTCCTGTGTGAAAGCAAAAGTCAGTGGAGTTATTTTAATGACACCGTAGTCTTTTAGTGCAGCATACTAGGTAAGTGACGTATGTGACGTTACATGACGTTAGTAACAAATTAACTTATTTAAAGCCAAACCATGATGTTTTTTCTAAACATACATGCTTTTGTTGCCTTAATCTAAGGAAGTAAACCTAAATACAAAGTTTTTTGGCTACATTAAGAATTTATTCTGAAAAAAAAAAAACTGCAAGTATTTAACGAGTGAAAAATGTACATTTCATGCAAAAATAATTATTTTGAAAAGACACAATTCACATAATAAGTGTGAATTAACAAGCTGTCCATCAACATCCAAAACCAGTGTGTGTGTGTGTGTGTGTGTGTGTGTGTGGGGGGGGGGGGGGGGGGGGGGGGGGGGGGGGGGCAACTACAGCATTATAGTTTGGTCAGTATAGTTTTAAGCACTTAAGCTGACCAAGGTGTTGGTATTTGACACATTGAGAGTGAGAATGCATGGCAACATCCTGACCTGCTTACTGGAGGTTGATCCCTCACAGCAAGCCCAATCTTTGAGCCTGTGCCGGTAAGTATTGTTCCCAGTGGGATGTCCTGTGTGTAGCACTACAAGTTTCCTTGATGCCATAGAGCCCTCACATATATGACTTGCCCTGGGGCACAAAAAAGGTGCACAGCATTTGATTTAAATTTTAAATGTCAAGCTTCGACCTTTTCGGTACAGCCCTAAAACAAAATAATAACAATATAATGATAAGCCTCTATCACATTAGTGGTGGACGACACAGACTGACCGATATCTTATACCATTATATAACAGCCTGATATATCACCTCAACCCAAATCTGTATCCATTGTTCTGCTCACAGAAACGTTAAACTCTGCTGTGCTTAAAAGCTCTTTACATCACAGAAGCCAAAACAAACACTGACGACCAGCTCTTGATCGTGTGTGAAGCAGGTTCATACCAGGCTTAGAGAAGCTGTCTTGACTAAATTATGACCACGAGTGAATTATGTCTCTGCTGTCAGGTGAAGATGTGCTTAAAAAGTAGTCAGCTGAAAACCCATCATAAAATTTAACGACATCAAGGCATAAGGTGCAAGAAAAACACAATAAATCTTTGATCTCTGTCTCGGGATCCATCCGCCCGCCACATGGTTCTTCTGTCAGGTGGACGAGGTCTCAATAAAGCCGCCTGACCTCACAGCAGGTGTGTGTGGATACACCGTAAAAAATTCTGTAAACTCTGAATTCGACAATTAAGTTTTAAGGAGCATCATAAAGATTTATGAAGGGTGTCATTGAGTAAACTTCACGGGCTGACATCCAGAGAAATAAGTGCTGTTTTTAAAAAGGTATTTCACGGCAGTAGTGAGGCAGCAGAGAGATTTAAGAGAGTGTGTGCAGGTGAGTGAGAGAGTGTGTTTCAACTTTATTTCAGGTAAACCAGGGGAGATTACCTTATTGTCTTTCTCATTTAGAGGGAAGGCCTGACAAAATTGCAGTCAGAATCACATAAGCACAGAGCTGAAAACTGCCGAATCCTCAGCAAGCAACAACAAGCCGGCAGGTGACAAATCTGAATAGATCTTGGATAAACAAAATATACACAAACCTTTATTTAGTTTGCTGTAAAAGAAATCATGCTTTTTGTATTGTGCACTGAATGCTAATTCTATTTTATTTTTTTTAAATCAAAGAAAACAGAGTTGAGGAATGGGTGTCATGGATCTGGAGGCCATTCTGCTGAATAGGTGCTATCTACATGAGCATTTCCAAAGTTTAAATGATTATTCTTAACTTTTTTCAGCACAATATTTAATAACAAACATTTAAGCTATTCAAATGTGTAATGGTAAATCTCAAGCCATATAATTTTTAATTTTTTTTTTACATGATTTGCTCTCAATTTGATTTGCTCTCAATTCTGCACATTACTGTGTTTGCACATCCATCTTCATGCACTTCTGCACACTTATATGCACTCTTATTTCTCTTTTTAATGTTTTTTTCTCGTTTGTTTGTTTATTCTCTGCACATACTGCACATGTCTTTATTGTTATTACTGTTATTTTATTCTTTTCTATTTTATTCTATGTGAAGTGCCTTCCTTTGAATATATTTGCATTAATTTTTCTTTTTAACAAATATTCTATTTAGTTGCTGCTCTCTGATTTGCTGCTGTAACGAAACAATTTCCCTCACAAGATTAAAAAAGTATTTCTATTCGGTTCTATTTTAGACAGAAGATGGCTCATATCTGACACACCAGGCCGTTGTTTGGCCACTGGTCAGTGTTAGGCCTTCAGTGAGTGTCTGTCGCCCTGATTTTTGCAGTGTGTCCCGCACCGTTGGCACTAGCAGGACAGACTCAGCGTGCTGAATTGGCGTTGGACCCCGCGGAGCCCGCTGGTGAGTAAAATCACTCTGATTGGAAGTTCAACTCAGTGCACGAGAAGAGAAACTTAAGTGAGGAAATCAAACAAGCAACAAAAGTCAAAAGGGTGTGAGATTGAATCAATCTTGTTGTATTAGGTAGGATAATTATTTTAGCTATCGAGCTCTTTAGCAGAAACATTTCGTAATGGTTTGTGTTATTGTTCACTGGTGCACAGTAAATATTCATTGTTCTTTCAACATCAGGTTGTGTTGTTAATGCACTAACGGGCTAACTAGCATCTTGAAAACATCCTGTCGATCTGTTGATTTCGCGTTTTGAATGACAAATCAAGAGTTTTTTCCTCTCATTCAGGTGCAGAACGTAAGTTGGCATTGGCTGTAGTTTTTGAGGTGTGTTCAGGTGTGTCTGGATCTTAGTACTGAAAGTAACCACATGACATCAATGCTGACAGCATGAAAACACTTAGCACCTTCGAGTGCAACAAACAACATAAAAACATCTGAGAATAACTTTGGTAACATCATCACTCAATATGATTTTAAAAAATACAGAAAACAGAGGGATACGTTTTACTTTCAGTCCTGCAAAGACCTTTAGGAGACTTGACAAAAATAGTATATATAGTGTATACTTTGACTCACTTATTGTGAATTCCGATGAGAAAATGTATCTTATGTCTAGATTGCAAATAGTCAGACATTAAATACAAAAACAACACGAAAAGTATTCTAATGATTATATTTCATAGTGAAGTGCCATGTTAGAGAGTTGGGATGGGCTGAAATCCTATTTTTTTCTGTGTTCTAGGTAGTTTTTATTAAAGTTTTACATGACATGTCATCAAAATGCAATTGGGGCTAAGTCCAAGACACTGTGCTTGATAATAAAATGTATTGTGCTGATACTTTTCATGCATATTTATGCCTGTAATGTCCTGGGAATACAAAAGGCACAGATTCAGCAGAATGGCCTCCTGGTTAATAGATTGAGAAAGTCGCGCGGTTGGACACATGGACTTCACAGCATTCCTCAAAGTTGATTTTTGTGCTCACTGTTTGTAGTCTACATAGTGCAGATTTTGAACATGTTGACACTATACCAGGGGGTTTCCAGTGATCTTTTCCTGGTGCATGTGGTTACACGGAGAGGCAAGAGAGGATTAACCTTCAAAGGACTGCGCCTGTTATTGTGTATAATTAGGATAATCTGAGGGGTTACAGTAAAATGTGAGCCCTTTCAGTGTTCTTGTTGTCATACGGAGGTGGCGTCTGAGTCAACACACAACAACTTAGTCAATTTAATTTCCAGTTAATCTGAAGCTGCTGTGATAAAACAAAGCAATTTAAAGATTTGAGATTTTTCAAATAGACACTTTGAATGTTTGCACTGTAGTCTGTATGTTTCGGGTTATTGGATACGGTACAAAGCAGAGTAAAGCGTTCTGATTATTTTAATTGCACTAAGTGGCACTAAAGTGGATCTAAAGCTGACTGAAATCTCAACGTCATCTGATAAAACATCAGTGCACTTTTATTGTATTGCGAGTTGCTAAATACACGGCTTAACAAAGACAGCCATTAGCTTGTTGGTGACATAATGCACCCTCTGCCAGCCATATTGTGAGTCTGCAGCTCTTGGGCAACAATTTTCGTGGTTGCTGAATTATTGCAGTACATATGCAACTTGGCTCACTCAACAGAATTCATTAGATTCTTATTTCTGTGCAGCTTCTGACTGATAATCAAACATTTGTCCAGTTAAATGGAAACTTTGGTATTTTTTTTAACCTGGGCCCAATTTTTTCATGTTTTTCATGACACAAAAACATGGGAAAATAAAATGTAAATATATAATTTTCCCTTGCACTTTATGTCAGGTTTCAGTAGCCTGTCAATACTATCATGGTTTTTACTTTGAAAACACGCACAATGCACAAAGCCCTAAAAGCAAGCTAGTAATTAAACAGGCAGCTGGTTATTCAGCTCGCTAACAAATAACACGTTTGTTGTGTTTATCATTCATAAGCTTGCAGTTTATAATGATTTAAATTTGGGCCCATTACTGTGTCACCAAATCTATCTCAGGGTCAACAATCTTAAACTCGTAATCCCGTGGCTGTCTGGAGATTTGGGACATTTGCGGTATCACACTTCTGCTTGCCATTTTGTACCCTTTAAGGCCTCACTGCTCACTAAACATGGTGGTACCCTGACAAATTCAACACTCACTCACCTCCTCGCTCACTCACTCGCTGCTATTTCAGCGTGTAAGAATATACAACTGTCACGGCTACAGCCAGATACCCCGGCACTCAGCTGTTGATTGAAGGATCACTAGCAAAATGGGACGATGCCAATTCCAAAAGGTGAAGAGACGGAGATAAATAGCTGTGGGGCTCCTCAGCATTACAGAGGAATGTCGCCCAGCGACGAGCCCTCTGATACAAGAGGAACCCTCTCCTCTGTCGCACTAGCCGAGGAAAGAGGAAGAAGGATGGCAGCCGCCTCATGACGACAGGTAAAAAGACGCAGCTGACACAAACTGTCACCCAACTCCCAGAGCGCACCGAGGCTGGAGATTTGCAGACTGCCATCCTGGCACAGGCTGTGAGCTTGAGTAGCTGAGGGAAGACACCCATCAAAACCCCTGCAATGCTGAGAAGAGAAATATATGCTGCTATAATTAAATCAACTCAGAAAAATATGAATGGCCATCGACGTGTTCTTTACACGCATCAGTAAATCAGTATGTGTGTGGGGTGCTCTGTCATCGGCCAGCACCATGCCAAAAATAACCCCAACTGCTCTGGAAAACGGCCAGTCAATTAATTTTTCTTCATATTTAAGGATCCTTTGATAAACTGACCTACATCTTCATTTATGGAAACAGAAAGGGGGGAAATGATGTGTACCCATGTAAAATTAACTTTAAGCAAGTTTTTAAAGGGTTCTGTAACGCTCATTTTCAGGTTGTTTCTTGGATCTCTATCAGAACATGTTTACATGCTTTAATGTTAAAAAACAACTTTATGTTCCTCATACTGTTTATGCTAACGCCTGAATTCACACTCTTTCTGAAACGCTCCATTTTAGTGACATTTATCTTTAAGCCACACTCTGAAAAAGCCCAGTCTGCTCTGACTGGTCAGCATTTCCCCATTTTCTGCATCTCAGTGTCTCTGCACCGTCACTGCAGCCGGGGAGTCACATCAGTGAGAATACCAACACTTTCTACTGCGATAAAAGCTTCAAAACACAACCAAAGATGTTCCAGCAGGAATATAATCCAAAACAGGGAGAAATTTACAACATCGACAACCAAGATGTGTCCATGACATTAGCATGTAGCTACATGTAGCAGTGTATTTGCAGCTTGGTTATGACTATAACAATAGTGGAACTTCCTACTGTGAAAAATCCCCAATAAAAGCTTCAAAACCACAAACTTCACAACCAAAATTAAAAACATCAACTTCCATGATTACAACTTACCCTGACATGAGCATGTACAGTAGCTACATGCAGCAGTGTATGTAACATAAACACTTTCAGTAATGTGACTGAAGCAGATCACATAAAGAAATCTGTCACAAGCTCATCTCAACTTGTCTTGAAAGTATAACAAAAAAAAGTAAAAGTAAACTGCATCCACTTTTGGTATGAATATTTAACACTGTAATGTTAAATATATATATATATATATATATATATATATATATATATATATATGAAATAAGTAAAGGCATAGATTCCCTTTAATACCATAAACGCTCAAGTATATAGCCTAGTGTGTTGGTGTAACAAAGTTACAAAGTAACTTGGGCTGTCAGCTCTGACGCGTTAATCAAGATGCAATTAAGATCCGTAATTAACACGTTAATTCTTCTAAGTCGTGTCAATCACTGGCCCACTTTCCTGTCTTTAAGAGGCTGTACCAGGCTGACTTTCAAAGCGAGAGCGATGATACTGCTATCATCTGAAACTAGACGACACAAGGAAACCAGCGGTAGCCTACAAAGCATGCCACGCATGCCTCGCGTCTCAGTAAGGGGACAGAATAACGCTCCAAAGTTAGGCTAAATTTGATGGGAAATGATGGAAAGCAGCATGGTCAGAGGGGTCCCTTGACCTCTGACCTTAAGATATCTAACTGAAAATGGGTTCTGTGGGTACCCATGATAGGACAGAATAGGACAGGATTCACTTTATTTATCCCCAAGGGCTAAACTGGTCTGTCACCATAGACATTAAACAAAAACAATACACGCAGCATGTAAACAAAAACACAGACAAAAATCACAATATCAGATCACCAGGCGGAGGCAACGAACAGAAGCACATATGTCCACTGCAACAACAACAACAACAACAACAACAACAACAAACAACAATAACAGAGAGCCTCCCCTTTACAGACATGCCCACCTTTTTGCTGTCAGTTGATTCCTAATCAAGACAATCTGGTTAGACTGCTTGTCCTTATCAATATGTACTTCACAGCTATTATGAAATGCAAAACAATGGTACTGAAAACATACAATCAACCACAATTATCTATTGAAATTCTGTGATTAATCACTGTTTTTAAAAATGAATCATTGGACAGCCCTAAAAGTAACACATTACTGGAATCACATTACATTAGTCTGTAATGTAGCAATTTTTGGTTCTAAAAACGTTCTGAGAATGTTACAATGCAACCAATGCAATGTTTTAGTAATGTTTTAACAACAAAGGTTTTCTTTTAGTTCCCACAATGTTCTCTCTAAAGTTAGGGTAACATTCTCCATAAAAATCCAAAATGTTAAAAATGTTTTTTTTTGTTAACATTTCACATACCTTACATTTTCATTTTTCTAAAGGCCTGTAATCTCAGGCCTCAGTAATAATCTGAATGTTTCTTATAAAATGTTCTTCCTTTGTTCTCATGTAACAGTGTGGGAACATTTTATTCACATCTCAACATCACCAAAACGTCCTAAGAGTGTCACAGTTAAAACTTTAAGTCTTAGTCATCTTTATTTAACGTGACAAACATCCTTAAAATATTTGAAAATTAGATTAAAAATGTTTGCTTTAAAACATTAGCCAATGTTGTGGGGACGTCCCCTGCTAGCCGGTGACTGCTCTACAGTCAGTATTCACATTACATTGAGGCTACTAATCAAACTGTACCGTCATTACTTTCGTTACATGTTTTTTTAATTATCTGCGCGAGCGCACAGAAAACAAATAAACATGCCAGCAGCAGCTATGCTAACGCGACTTAGCCGCCTAAATCGCATATACACATCTAAACTTTTGTCGGTATGAACATGAATGAACATGAATGATGGTACACATCATTAGCTCGGTTAGATTCACCACATTTCAGTCGTTCAGTTCATTTAATGAAATCAGGAGCACAAAAGTATAAATGTGTTACCGGATACTCGCCGGAAAACAACAGAGACATAAAAGTGTTTTTTCCTACCTCTGAAGTGAGTCCCAGTATTTCTCCGGTCCTCCAGTATGTTTTCCTTCAGTCCGTAAAGGTCCACCGATCAAACAATAAAAACAGTTTTCCACAAAAAGTAATCCCAGTTGTGAAAATTGTTTCAACAGGAAATGTGTTTTTGTGTCGCGCCCAATGCCGTAAAACGACTGTCGCAACTCTCTCTCTGTTGCTTTACCTCTCTCTGCCACTCTCTCTCTCTCTCCAATAATATTCACAGGGGTTTGAAAAAACATTTTGTTTTCCAATGTTTTATTGAAACAAGCTGAGGTACACTGAGAAAATAGAAAACAGACTTTATTTATTTATTTATTTATTTACAGTCTTATCAGAACCCCAACCACAAACCTCATTCAGTCCAAACCCATCCTATAAATAAAAAATATAATAATCCAACAAAATACAATAATCCCAGACAGAACATTAGTAAAGGTAGTGCCTAGCAACTACAATAAGCAGAAACAATTAAAAATAATTATAATAATAATAATAATAAAAATAAAAAAGTAAATACATAAAAAATAAGCAAAAATAAATAAATGAAACTAATAAAGACAAAAAGAAACAAAGAAAAGGATAGGCTTAAATAAACGATTTGATAGTGGCCTATATCCCATTTTAAACTTCTAACAATGTTGCAGAGTAATGCAAAAGTAATGTAACAGGTAGTGTAACTAATTACTTTCCTGCTGAAAAAACAGCTTCAGATGGTTAAGATGGTTGACTGCCATGTTTGACCATCTTAAGGTCTTCGCATCATTTTTGATGGTTTAGCTGGTAAAACCAGCTTGTAATAGTCCTATATTAGTTATTTCAAACCACTCGAAGTGATTGTTTCATGCAAAACACATTTGCAGAGCAAGAACATGTTTGGCCAAAAATATTTTAAGAGGTCAAGATGTAAAACCTTACATGTCCCATTTTACCTGATGTCCCACATTACCTGACTTCACCCCATATATTAGACTGATTTGTAAAAAAATAAGACACACATTAAGTAGCAAGAACTTGATAAACTGATTATACCATTTCCAAAGACAGATATCTGACTCTGAACAAAAACACAGTGACTTCACTGTATCACATCTCCTACCAGTAACACACAGCTCGGACCACTGCAGGCCTTGTAGGTAACTTTAGTGCACACGTTTAAAATCCTTCCTGTAAATGTTAATTTTTCAAATTGCAAATGTAATGCTCTGCACGGCGGATAATGAGCTCTGGCACTTGACCGACCATTGTTGCCCCAGACATTTTAGTATTTGTTCTGCAACTGCTCCACTCTCTCAACAGGGTACTTAATCAACTGTAGATCCCTCTGAGGGACAATAGCATTGTTGAGCTAACTCTCTTTGCCCTCAGGGACCAAAGTCGACATTTGTTTTGGACTGGAGTGACCCTTACGGCACACTTACAGAGATAATATGACATGATGGATGCTGCAGGAATGTAGCCTTCAAATGATATATTTTCAAAGGTCAGTATCAAAATACACACCAGTGTCTTTGTTTGAAGTTGGGCAATATTTAGCACAGACATTTTTGGCAATGGGGGAATGCCTCTGACAACATTTTAATACTTTCTTGAATTTTCACAGACACACTGACCCTTTAAAGTCCTCACTAAGAAAAAAGCATTTTTTTCTTCATATGTTTTATTTCCTTGGGGCTGTAATGTTTTTATCGTTTTTTTAATTTTACTTTTTACAGACTCCATAGTTTTTTAAATACCAACCGGTTGAGATGGCTGTTTGTGGTAATGGTAGAACAGAAACAAAAAATCAAAAATACAAATCTTTTGCTGTTATAATGCTTGTAATATGTTAGTCTACCAACATGTATCCATTTGTGAGCATGTAATTAGTAGTATTACCAGTATTAGCATTATTTCCACACGCGTATTCTAGATATTTACCATTGCAGTACTTTGAAAACATCTCAGAAACGGTAAAAAAAAATATTGCACTGACAAATATAGAATGGATTAACATTAAATATATGGCATTAACAACAGTGAATATTCATCCTTTTTTTTAATTAATAAAAAAAGGCTAATTTATTATTTTAACATCACTACTTTAACTATAAAAGGCCAATCCAACTGCTTGATAAAACATGGTTTTAGACAGTAAAAAAAAATCAAACTTGCAAAATTATCTCACCATAAATAATGGATAACATTAAATCTATCATTCCACAACAATGAATGATCAGAAGTTCATTTATATCTTAGCAAACTGTCCTGTTAAATTTCATTATCTCTCAGCTTCACCACCTTTACCATAAAAAGGCTAAATCAACTGTTTGGTAGAGCATGTTTTTTTTTTTTTTAATTAATTATTTGACCTTTATTAGACTTATTTTTTTGTAGTTACAAAAATCTGTTCAGTAAGACCTCTGAAACTACACGTATTTTACGAATAGCATCTCTCTAAGTAGGATAATTCATATACACATATTCTCTATGATATTATTCAGTTTATCATTCAGTTTAGTGTAAACATACTGTCCTTATACAAAAAAAAAGAAAAAAGTTTTGCATTTGGACTTCCACAGAGAGATCAGAGGTCACAGTCAGCTACCTAATAGTCCCTTTGGACCCAGTGGGAATCCAGTTTGGAGTAAAATGAGGGTTCAAACTTTGCACCCTCCAGTTAAGAGACGGTTTCCAAATAAGTCTCTACGACTAAATCCTGAAGATACAATGTACCTTGATTCCACTGGAATAAAAGCTTCTTATTTGTGGTGGGCCTGTCAGATTAAAATGTTGTTTTCCTGGATCCAGAGTTTATCTTTAACACGTTACAGAGAAATGTGCTCGGCATGCCGCACTCACAGGCGAACGTATAAGTGGTGAAGTTTTTCCAGTGCGGCTGGATGAATTTGCAGATGGATTCCATGAAAGTCTGCTGTCTACAAACTCAAAGAATGACTTAGATGAGACGCCCCACCTGTGTGTGTGTGTGTGTGTGTGTGTGTGTGTGTGTGTGTGTGTGTGTGTGTGTGTGTGTATGTAAGTGCATGTGCATATCTGTTTGGGGAGGTAAACACCTGTGTCCATACATAATAATATTCACATCCTAAATCATTCATAAGGCCTGCTTAACAGAAATAGCAGTAATTTATAGCACAGTAACACTTTGGTTTATAATATTTTAAATGTATATGCGAACACTGATAATATAGATATTTTTATCTTATTATGGCTTAGACAAATAATCATTCAAACTGTCCGCTTATTTGATGCATTCAGCTAAGATGTGAACAGGTTGTTAAGACAGAGGAATGTAAAATAGACTCAAGTCCGTCTCTAACACTATCCTCTCAGCAGGCTAAGTGTCAATCCAGAGTAAACATCTTGGGCAGGTGTACCAAGAGCCAAAAATCCATCCTCAGCTCAGCGGAGGCTGCGTGGCTCTGCACTGCTGCTCAGCTGTCGAGTGTGGAGGAAAAGTGGAGGCAGAATTAGTCTAATCGCAAAGTACAATCAATGTCCTGAGAATAAAATAACCCATGCTGCTCAACATAGCCATCAAACAACAATACAATTTGTACAGTAACCTGGAGGGTCAAAACACAATGAAATTTTAGAAAACACAACATTTCACAAAATAAAAAAAAAAAATTCAGGAAACACATATAACAAAACACAACAACATTTCAGAAAAACATAACCACATTTCACAAAACATGACAATTCTTCACAAAACATCACATTTTAGAAAACACATTTAACAAAACACAGTGACAAAACACATAATACAACTATTCACAAAACACAATATTGTAGTGTTTGTGAAATGTCATGTTATTTTCTAAAATTTTGAATATTATGAAATGTCATTGGGTTTTCTGAAATGTCCTCGTGTGCTGTGAAATGTTTTGTGTCGGAAAATGTGGCTGTGTTTTGTGAAATGTGTTTGCGTTTTCTGAAATATCTTTTTTTTCCAAAAATGTTGTTGATTTTTCTGAAATGTCATTGCATTTTGTGAAATGTTGTTGTGTTTTGTGAAAAGTTGTTTTGAAAAATATGGTTGTGTTTTGTGAATGTTGTTTTTTGTAAGTCATTGTGTTTTAACCCTCAGGGACACTGTAAATGTGCATGTATTTGTTTGTTTGTTTTGGTTTAACACTGTACAATATGTATTTTGTGTGTTTGATTAATACACTTTAGTTTGTATACCATATGTATAAAACACATTGCATGGGCTTAAATATGTAATGAATATGTAGTATCCCTTAGTATATAATAAAATCATATATATCAGCTTTTATATATTCATACACAAAGCATATAATGTACATTTTACAATGGAATTCTTAGATTTGTAATTTAATTCAATTCAATTCAATTTAATTTAATTTAATTTAGCTTTTGTATCTGCGCTAAAAGAATTTGTTACAAAGGGCAAAGAGGTCAGACAAGTATAGAAGTAAACACTAACAATTTGATTAATTCTGTTTTGTTCTGTAGTAAAAATGACAAAAGAGAGAATTAATTAATTTCTACTCATATTAATCATCAGCGTCATTTTGTGTTATTTGTGAAAACAAACATGTTGCTCTTTAACAGTAACAGGAAATCTCAGAGAGTGATTTTTTTAAAACAGTATGTTTTTCTGAACACATCATTGAGGTGTGTACTCAATACGACATTTTCTATTTCGAATTAGCCTTATTACGTCATTCTAAAAATAGCACCAGGGGATGATCCAGTCAGATTTGACAGTATTTAAAGTCTAAATGCTTTTACAGTCTTGTGTGTTACAATAATAAATAGTGGAGTGTGTGTGTGAGACGTATTTGTCGGTTTAAATGAATAAATCACGTTGCCAGTGCCAGACATACAACTATGGAAATATTTGGCTCCTGCTTTGTGAAACAAAATGGCTTCTCCTTTTCCTCACAGTAAATACAGAAAAGAAACCTCAAAACAAAACAGTCGAGAGGATAACCATTGATCCCCATCTAAGCCACGCTCAATCACACTTAAACGGGGCGGCTCTTCCTACCAGAGGAACCAGCACAAACCTTTAAGTCGACAGCTAATGCCCGGTTTAGTCCTCTCTCTCTCCCTCTTTCTTTCCCTCCTCAAAACTGCCGCGCTACAACTTAATACCAGACGAGCTCATGCTGGGCGGCTGGGAGTAGCTATCAAGGCCTGACTCCACACACTCAGCCTTTGCTTTCCATTTTGTTGTCGCTATTCTTCGCCGCAGCCCCCTCCAATTTCTCTTTTGCGGGTCACCGAACCCCGGGACAAAGTGTGTCTGCCCCACCTCCTGATCCTCGGACGCCAACACCGAGACCACCACGCCACACACAACGCTGGGAGATGACATTTCCTCACCCCCCGAGCCACCCCCACCTCCCTCGTCTCCCCTAATCCAATCAGCAAGGCCTGAGTTTTTCTAATATACTGGTGGTCTCATACTCTGACTTTATCCCTGCAGCTGTGCCGGACCGCTCATTGGCAAGATTAGGGCCTCCTCAGCCCCTCTGATCATGTATTTCAATATGAATGGGACCAATAAGGGGGTGGATTATGGCTTAGTTACTTTGGAAATCCAAGGCCCCCCTTTGATGCCCCCGGGTTTGAACGGCAATGGCAGAGCCCTGCCTGGTCGGCATGGCGTGGCGGCAACGCCACCTGGCAGTCAAATGTTTGCTCATATGCGCTCATTAAACAACACCACACTGGCACTGTGGGTACTGACTGCGGGCCCGATGGCGAGCCTTGGCCGCGACCAGATGGCGCCGTCACCAGTATGCCAGGTGGGGTTCGTCGTTGCCACTCGTGAGATGCCTCATGGACGAAGAAAGGGGGGCGGGAGGAAGAGGAGCGTGGATGGAGCACATTGCCAAGTAGGAAGAGAATAAACAAACACACATTCCAGTTACCTTCGCTGTCACACTGCAAAAACTGACAAGCTGATCTTACTCAAAATAATCTTGTAAAGCAAACGCCTTGAAAAAGTAAATATAACTATTAATCATAATTTATGTTTACTTAAAATTAAAGTGTTCTGTTTACTTGAAATTTAGCTGCATTTACTTAATATTGTGAAGTTGACAAGTGAAATGTCCTTGTTCTTTCTTCAGTAAATCAAGTTTGTCTGACTTAACTTGGTCATGATGGAGGAAATGACCAATGATCACGGTCTGTTTTCTTAACATGTTTATGAATATAACTGACTAATTTGCAACCAGCAGAATACACATAAATAGTGCAGTAAACTCTGTTTCGAAAGATTGATTTGATTAAACTTGTCATTTTTAAGTTGCAACAACTTCACAATATTAAGTAAATGTATTGAAACTTTAAGTAAACTTAATTAGATGTAAAATAAACATCAATTCAGATTAATAGTCATACTGACTTTTTATTGGCCTTTTTTAAGGCAATCAGTTTCCTTGATTTTTTAAGTAAAATCAACTTGTCAGATTTTACAGTGTACACACACTCATTTTCTCGATCACTCTTTTCCTTTCAAGCATAAAGATGTAAACATGCACTTGATGCAGAATTATCAACATTAATCAGAAGAGTTCCCACATGCCCACTCCACATCACCTGCATGTACAAGAACAGTTTGCCTCCAACACTAGAAATCACACACTGAGGTGTCCTGAGAGCGTCGGCACGGCCCCTACGAGGGTTTTTCATTAGTTATTGAGGCCTGTGTCGTCTTCCCCGCCGGCCCTCCTGCCCTTGCATGTCGGGGCCCTTTTGTGTGTGAAGTGCTCGAGGTGATTAATATTTGTTTTCCCTCCTCTGTGGGAGAGGAAGACCCAGCTGATCCGCTGTGACCCCTCCTTAATCCCCAGCGGGTCGAGCCAGTCTCTCTGTTTCCTTTCCCTCTTTTTTGTGGGGTTTTTACCTCGGAGGACCCCATTCGAACCCTCGTGTCCGACCTGAGGATCACATAAGACCCCGGCTACTTAATGCTTACATTGAGTTCAGAGCTGAGCCACGCTGACAAGTTTCTTCATGAGGGACAGTTAGTTTTTATTCGGCGTATCCGTCCTGCGTGAAAAGACACTTGTAAATATTGTTGTCAGGACAGGTGATGTTTGACATTTTCTCAGACACTGCAAACAAACCAGCTTTTGGACAGTTTAGCAGCAATCTCTTGCAAAACAGCTCAGTGCAGCAGGATGTTTATCTTGAGGTTTTCCAAAAATAAATGTCAAATTTTGAAGAACACCTACTAAATGGCCTCTGTGGTTAACACACTGCTCCCCAGGTAGCTTTAACAGTTTGGACAGGTGAAGGAAGTATCTTCCTCACAGAAACCAGGAGGATATCCTGAGTCAATTGGGCTGAGATGGCCAGGTTGAGGGGTTTTGGGGCTTTGTTGAGGCCAGTGGAGGGGGTGTCTTGAAGGATTGAGTGGCTCGCGGGGTCTATTGAGCACTTGATCCTGTTGACAGATATACTGCTCCCTTTGTGACCACATGGCTGTGATGGAAATGGCAGGTGCAGTATGGGTAGCCGATGGAAAAAAAAAAAAAATCCTTTCGAGCGTTGTGTTTCAGTGGTTGTAAAAACACAGCTGTTTTCAGCTTTCTGAACCGGCTGCGCGCTCGGTTTCCAATTCTCTCCAGCTCCTTGTTGCCTTGTTGGCGTAGTCGCTAAACTCGCAAACACAGTCTTATGGACTTAGCTCTTTATAAGAGCTTTAGTTGGAAAAAATGTACAGATCAGTATTAACGATCAACACTGTTGGATGAAAGCTCTTAGCGACTGGCTCAAAACCTGCCTCGGAGTAACTGATAGTAATGGGAAACTGCTCGTCTATTTAACACACACACACTCGCATGATCACAGGCTGAGAGAGAGCGATTCTGTTATAGCGGATCTAAAAGAGAAAAGATATTTTACTAAGATATGCAAATCATAGTACAGAAATAAATGACAACTTCATACTATAAAATGGAGTCGATAATGAGTATTTTAGTGTTAAATTCATACATGAGATTGATCGTGATAATTCCAATTTTTTAATTTTTGCTTGTATACTCCCTTACTTTATAAGTAGCACTTACTGTAAACCCTTTGAATTAACATGCTAAACAAGTATCATCTGTCAACATGATTTAAATGCTGCAGCAAAAAAAATGTAGAAATTTTGAATCATGAAGATTAGAAAGCAAAGTGCGAGCCTCGAGCCCTGAATTTTTTTTTAGTAGAATTTTGCATTTTATAGCAGTGAAAAAAAAGAAAAAGAAAACAGTAGTAAAGAAGTTTAGTTAAGAAAGTGTACCAAAGTAAATCAGTGATTTTATTTTAGTCAGATTTTACTAATGTCCTATTCCTTTGATAAATAAAATATTTAAATATGTATTTTACATGTCTGTTTATTAAAAAAAATGTAATGTAATGTAATGTAATGTAATAAATGTAATGGTGTAAGCAAAGACCAGTTTTAGATAATATTTTTTTCTGTAAAGACATGAATATAATATAAGGAATAATTTATGTTGGGGTTTTTTTCTCAGCATTTTATTTTATTATGGAGGAAAGAACATTTTATTTGTAGCAGTTTTTGGCCATTATGAAATGTTCATACTTATTACAATAATACAGATTCTACTAATAAAAATAATTATACTTATACTCCTACTAATAATAAGAATCATATTCATAATAACTATTAGCTGTAGTACTACTACTAGTATTAGTAGTAGTGTAATCTTTGTGGGACATAATATATTATCAAAGATATTAAAATGATAATTTATAAAGAAATCATTTCTCTAATTGAACAATACTGAAACTGTCAAGCAATTGAAAAATTAATTTATGTTAAAGATTGGAAAAGAATTTAAGTTTGCCAGACATTAATTTTGAGCGTGTTATTGTTGTTGTTTTTGTGTTGTGTGTGTGTGCATGTGCGTTTGCATGTGCGCTAAAATTTGGTAGCCCCGTTTCCTGCTCCCTTAAAATTAGATTAAAACCCTCCAGTGTAATCTGAACAAATTTAGTTTTAAAATCACTGTACATGTTAACAGTGCGATGGCTCTCTGTAGATTCCTGCTTCATTCGACAGCTCAGTGTCTGACATGGTGCAGTCAGCTCTGTGTGGGAGTGTGTTCAGTGGGAGAAGCGGAGCTTTTAGCTCTCTATGAAGCTGTCTAATGAGTGGCGCCGAGTGTCACAACTCCTCCACAAATTACTTTTCTCTGCTGCCAGTCCGCACTCCCCCACTTTTGTGCCCCTATTTTCTTCTTGTCAACACCTTCAAGCACTGCCATCTCTTTGGATAAGAAAAATGTAGACTTTGTAGCTACCAAATCAAAGAAGCGAAATAATGCAGGAAAAAAATTGCCTTGCTTTTGAAACAAAACTGATTTTTTCTTACCAAAACCTCAAATCAAAAAATGTGATCTTTGGTGACAGACAAAATCCTATTCAGAGTGTCTGAAAACAGCATGCTTTAAAGTATTTTAACTGTATTGATCAGACGCTTGTCTTGGAAGACTTATGACAAATGCCACACTAGAATAAGCTTAAAATCCTCAATGACCAACACGACAGCCAAACCACATCAGAGGGACTTTTGTAATGGAGGTATTGATATTTGCCAATGAAAAATACAAGCACATCATTCTGTGTGGATTCGGCACACTGACACATAGATTGACGTCTGATCGACAAAAAACAATCCAGGAGCCCTGATCTACGCCACCACAGTGCACGCTGTCACTTTTCACTTTCCCAACATGAAGCAGTGGTACCTGCTCATCGCTCTGGGGTTTAACTGATGAATGACATTGCAGTGTGCGGTGCCTCACTACGGGGCCATTTGTGGAGAGATAAGAGAGACTTCCTGGATTAAGGAGGTAGTTGAGGTACATCTCCAGAGAGCCTGTTTGTTTGGGTAAGACAGCTCCTTCATTACTGCAAAACTGTGGGAGGCTGGGAAGCCAACCTGTCTCCGAGATAGCACGGGACCGCTGCCAAAATGTACTTAACCAAACTGAAAACGCAACCCACTTACCCCTGATGCCTCTAATATATTATCATGAATTGTGCATCAGGCATAATGCACAGTTTGAGGCTTTAATATTAAGCAGATGCGGACATACTGACTTTAAAATATCACACATCCCACCTCGATTGGTGTGAAATGGCACACTCTTGATGTTCAGGTTGTTTCGATGAGTAGTTTTGCTCTGTGGGTGGCCCAGCTTGACCTGGCTGGTGAGCCTCGGCATTAAAATGAATGAGTTCCTGATGCCAGTGTCACTTTGAAAAACACAAGCTGACCGTCGTGTTCTTATCCAAGCATACAGGATTACACTCGGAGCAGTCACGTAGGCTCACACACACTCATCTCGGACAGAAAAATAAGAAAAGGAGAAAAAGAGGACATGGAGGCCAAAACATTAAGCTTTGTTGTGTTTGAGCAGGACAGTCTCAGCCAATGTGAGTATTTTAGCCAAAATGAGTCATTTGTTTGGTCAAGTATTTTTATCTTTCTCTTCATCAAATGTTTTTCCGCAGCTCAAAAACACATGAGGAACCACGCAGTCACTTTATTCTTCTAAAGCTCCAAATCTTGATTATTTTATGATAGATATTTGATAATTGATTAAAGATTTAATCTTTACATTGCCACAGGAGTGCTTTTACAGCCGACAAGCTTCCGTACACATGTTATCCCTCTCTCTCCTCATGAGTCTCTACCTCTCCTGTCCAATAAACTGAACGCTAAAAAACTACTACGCCACCTCCCGAACCCCCTGAGCCCAAGGTAACATCTTTAAATTGGTTTACTTTGTTCAACAAGCACTTCAAAGACCAAATTTAATGTACTGAAATAAAAAAGGGGGAAGTTATAGCATATTCTCAACACTCAGAGGCTCAAAATAGTGAATATTAGTATTTCTGCTCCATAAAAGACAGTTTATAGTTTGTTTGTTTTTTTACAAAGTTTCAGCTAATTAATCAATTAACTCGGAGCATTTTTGCTTTGCCCAGGGGTCATTGTTGCAAAATGTCAGGAGGCCAGGGGCCAGTTAATAAACAACACTGACAATATAGGTCTACATAAATAATTAGCCTGGATGGTGCTGGAGGGTCTGGGAGATCCTCACCTGAGTTGTTTTTTTTTTTTTTTGAGAAACAAAAAAGCTGAAGTTCAGGAAGATACGTGGGGAGAGTTAACGGTTCACTTTTGAGAGAGATAGTTTGAAACATGGCGTGGAGTTGCAAGGGGGATGAGTACGTTTATAATGTATTTAGTTTGTTGCAATTGTGTGCATGTTTCTATGTATTGTTTGCTGTTTCCACTGAGGACCACTTTGGAAACAAATGTTTGTAGTCATGCTTTTAAGATCTATCCCCTTCAAATATTATTTTATGATACTCCTTTTAGTATGTACTTGTGTAATGTACTTTTAAATTCCTAATAAGAATCAAATCAAATCAAAAGTTAAGGGTAAACTCACGACAGTTTTCTGTGTATTATGTATGATCAAACTGCTTACTTATTAAAAATGATAGTGACAATAATAAAACGTATTACTAATTGGCAACTAACTTTTGTTTTTACAATAATTAACATATCTGCCAAGTCACAAAATGTCAAACTACAAACTTTGTGAGCGCTTGCAACACACTATCCACTTATTGCAACTACAGCACATGAACATATTTCATGGTTATGTTGAGGCGCTCGCAGCGCTTTGTTGAGGTTAATACAAGATCACCATTTTGGAAAATATTCCAAAACTCACACAGAGAGAACTGAGAAGCAAGAGCTAGGACATTTTCACTTGATTAACATTTAAACAAAACCACCGTCTTTCCCCAAAACCTTAAGAAAGTGCTTTTGTTGCCTGAACCCAAAAGTGGTCGGGACTCCGGATGCAAACCCCAGGAGGCAAAATTTTGTGCTTGAATGCACCAACTACATCCAAACCAAATTTGGGCAATTCAAAACATAACACTTGGACAAATGATTGCCGCTGAACATAATCCAAGCAGCAGTTACCTCGAAATACACTTGGCAAAACACAAAAGCAGTATATAAACATTGTTTCTAGGCATGATGGAGCAACTGACATTCAGCATTTGATGTCTAAATCAACAGGTGAATATTATAAGTCAAACAGAAATAGTTTTCTGCACATGCAGAGTGATGTGTTCAGTGCTGCTGTGCTGTAGTGCTGCGTGGGGCCTCTTGTTGCCCCAGTGGCGGTGAAGGGGGAATTAGATGTAGTGTTGTCTGAGTCCCTGTTAATCCTCAGCTGATTAGTGGAATTCTCATCAGGGCTCCTTCAGAGAGAGCGAGGGAGTGTGGAAGAGAGAAAGACGGAGAAAAAGGAGAAACAACAAGAAGGCAGAGTTGGGGAGAACCCCCCCCCCTCGCCCTCCTAGTTTCCTTTCGTCAGTCACCCCCCGCCAAGGACCACAGGCCTGCATCTTCTCCGGCCAATGAGATCTCAGGCCCTCGGGTCACCTGGCTCACCGCACTAATCCTGAATCTGCCTTGTAGATTAGCACTTTCCCACTCGCAGCCACTCTAGCCCAAGCCCCGGCAAATCCCGAGGTAAATGTCGGAGCTTCCGGTAAGTGGGTGAGCACGGCGTTGTGCAGTGGATTAAGGAGAATAGGATAATATTTACAAGCCCATCGCCAGTAGTGATAAGGCTGAGGATAAACAGTAATGGTCCGTCTTTAGCCTTTTTTTTTTTCTATGTCCTCGAAGAGGCAAATGGTTAAATCTCTGAATCCCCGTGTATAGTCTCTGACATTGATGAGCTAAATGAGTAAACTGTGAATCAGTTCATGTCACTCATCCAGCCTTTTTCATGCTTAAAAGGATAAACAATTATACAGGAATATTCTAATAAGAAGAATACTGATTAAATGGGGTGAGGGTGGATTTCTTTGTATATTTTCAAGATATTTTGAGCACCACAGTACTGTGAGACATTTGGAGTTTGGTTGCAAAACAGTCTGAATCAACTTTATGCTCATGAGTGCTAACAATTAGACTCAGTGCCAGATTGTCCATAAATAATGAAAATTTTGATCTTACAGACAGAAAAAAGCCCCTTAAACCGAGTACACTCTGCACATTTTATGCATCAAGGACAAGGACGTAGGTTTGGTTTCAATTTTTTTATGGGGGGGGTGCATATGCAGTGGGGGGTCCTCCACCAGAAGATTTTGGGTATGAAACACTTTATTTTCTGTATTTTGGTGATCTTTCAATGCGCATGTTTGCACCCAAGAATGCATGTCTGCATTCTTGTTTCTAATTTCGTCACAAAGTCCTCTACAGCTCTTTGAGATTTTGCTATAATGAACTTTGGCTTGACTAATCTGTAAAGCGCTTTGGATTATTTTGGGTATAAAATGATTAACCTTGTCTCTGCTACTTTTTATTGGAGTGGGCAAATGCAAATGTTCTAATTTTTTTCCCCTAGGGGAACTTTGGTAGCAGCCAGGTATTAACAAATATGATATGATATGATATGATATGATACGTCAAACAGAACAAAATAAAAGACAACATACTCCAAAGAACACAGAGACCATAATATCCATTGTATGTCTTTTTTCTAAGTAAATATAATGATACTACAAATAAGCAGCATCAGAGGTTTAATTGTAACGCCTGTATTTTTGGTTCAGAAAATGTGAGGCATTTAAGATTTTCCCAATAAAATTTTAGTTTTTTTTCCTGAAAACTATGTTATTGACCCATCACTTTTATTTTTGTTAGGCATGTGGGCATGTGGGTGTGGTTGGAAAGGCTTTGAGTAAATATTGAGCTATAAATTGACCAGTTATTGCAAACATTTTGTAATTTTAGTAAAGCCATTTTGTCACTGATTACATTTCAAAACAAGACTGCACATTATCATCTGTGTTTTTCTCGATAACTGTATTTTTAGCACCATCCCCATGTTTGCTTAAGCTGTTAGCAAAACTGGTACTGAGCTTTTAAGTGGGACTCTTTCTTTTACACACATTTCATGCAGCAATTCTGAAAAATGATTATACATCAAAATCAGAACTAGGAGGGTTACTTTTTAAATGTAATAGGTTACAGATAGTTAGCCTGTTAAAAATGCAATAAGTAATGTAACTATTTTAATTACTTCATCAAAGTAATATAACTTATTATATTTGGTTGCTTTTTGACTACTTTTCTTGACAAATGTTTGAACGGGCAATAAAGCAGAAAAGACCCAAAAACATAAGCGCATAAATGTTGTCTCAGATTTATCTCAACAGCTTTGCTGACCTGCGGTGTCCAAAATATGTCAAAAGTAGGCATTTCCTTCAACTGAAAATATATATTTTTTCATTTATAACCCCTTTCTAATCACCAACATTTTGACTTGTAACTGTAATTTATTATTTTTCCCCTTCATAACTGTAACTGATTACAGTTACATTTATTTTGTAATTTAATTGCTGTATTTACAAGAAACTAGTTAGTCCTAAAAGCTGATCATTGTACAATGCAATAATGAGGTGGTTCATGTTGTTAGTTGTAAGGCTAATCAGGGCAAAATTTTCTAATTTATTTTCAGTATGTCTATTTGTGTGGAAATGTGTATTTTTCTGATCTTTACATTTATATCAAAACTGTACATCTATTGTTTGTATAGTTTCACAAAAATATGAACGTGGGTAAATACTTGTTGCAGGGGTGTTGGGGTTAAGGTTAGGGCCGGAGCATTTGCCAAAAAGGGGCCCACTTTTTTTGAACCACCCCTAAAAGCAAAGAGTTTAAGACAGCTACACCTCTCGTATCATCAGCATCATGGCAGCACATGATGGACTCGTCTCTACTGTAGATGGCACTGTTAACCTTGACTTGCACTTGGTTGGGACTTCAGTGTTGAGGAAGTGGAGTGGGGCAGAAACAGTCGACGTCTGCTCCTTATTACCGCTTTGAGCCCCGGGGAGAAATTAATTAAAGTGGGGAATAATAATAATAATAATAATAAAAACACAGATTATCTTTGTCATCACAGTTATGCTAACAACAGAATGGAGTTCTGAGGGGATCCAAATAAATACCCTTTAGCTTTTATCTTACAAAAAAGTGAAGGTACAAGGCTGTTTTTTTCCTCCTGTGTTTGTCAGAGAAGTGGTGGTTGGTGGTGGGTGGGGGGAGTTTTGGACAGGGGAGGTTCGGGGTTAGGGCCGGAGTGAAAGGCAAGTGTGTTATTGTAACAGAGCTTATGAGGGAGTCAAGAGGAGGGCAGTGTGCCGATCGCACGCTAGGCTGCATGATTCACAGGAGAGGCCCGAACACGAACCCTCTGGACCCCCCACCTCCCTGCTTCTGAAATCCCCACCGTCGGCTCACATTATGAGACTAATACCAAAATGATGGCGAATCACCTCACGTCACCTCTCGTGTGGGCGACGGCATCCATCTGGGGGTTAATTGGCACCCTAACTTGCGGTCAAAACAGACAGAAATCTTAATATATGCTGTTGTTCTGCACTCAGAGGATAGACAAAACATCACAGTCACCACTGAACTTCACCTTTGACAGAAAAATGGAGAGAAAAAAAAACAGCTGAAAAAATAGCATTTTCTCAGCTTGTTCTACACTGAAAGGTGAAAAACTTGCAAAGCCAGTCTCAGATAACAAGGTTTATCCAACTTAAAATTATTTGACCATTGACCTTATTGCCTCATGAAACCCAGTGCTGTATCCAGCAGATTTGGTGCCCAAGATGACCCCCACCCCCAACAATTTTAATTGATTTAAATTGTTTTTGGGGGGGGGTTCCTTTTATTTGACATAACTGAAAGGTGTGACAGGGGAAGAAAGGGGGGATGACATGCAGAAAAGGGCCACTGGTCAGAGTCAAACCTGCACCTGCTGCAGCAAGGACATAGCCTTTGTATGGGGCACCTGGGCACCCCTATACATCTATTTTTTTATTTTTTTTCTCAAGACATTTTACCCTTTTAAAAAAAAAATCTAAATCTACAAATTTGTGGAAAATTTCTTACCAAGTTGCTCATCAGCATTTTTTACCCATTTGAAAAAAAAAGAAAGCACCAATTTGCTCAGGGTTGAAAGGTTTAATTACTTGGTAAAGGTGTCTGAAAGCAGCACAAGAAAAGTGATGTCGCTTCAGATTACAAATTGTTAATTCCTTCGTAGCTGACCTCAGGGTAATGTGAGACTGCACATGGCAACGACGATATACCTCTCACTCCTGAAAGTTGTGCGTGTCTGCAAATGTCACTGAATGCATGCAATATTACCTAATTACATCAGAGTATTAGACACGTCCTGCAGCAGCCACCTCGCCCTGAACTGATGAACCCTCACTGAGACAAAGAGACCCAGCCCAGTCTCGTGACCGACACTCGAACCTCTTTTCATGTTGCCTGTAAAAAGGGGACGCCTGACCTCATGCACTGCCGGGATATTACTTTACATGTTCGTCAGGCCGCGCCCTCACTGTCGGCTCGTGAATGATTCGAGCCTGTCGAGCACGTCACTGCAGCGCTTCCTGTGCACTCACACAACCACAGTCACCAAAGCTTAATGGAAAACAGGTGCTGAGAGGGGTAAAAAAGAGACAGAGAAATTAAAGATGGTCAAAAATCACTTTTAAAGCTTTGTCTAATATCCAAAATCAGAATAATATATTGACTGTTAAGGGTCGGAAGATTGAAATGATATTGGTTTCTGCTGCTCATCAATAGTTAATTCAATCAAATTGTAATGCAAGCTGGCAAATTTGCCCAAGATATGAATTCCTGATAATTGTGGAAGATAAATGTTCTTTGTCCTCTTTACTTCTCCACAATCCAATTAGGATTCGATGCCTACAAAATCAGATGACTGTATGCTCTGGAGCGAGATAAAGTTAGCTTAGCTGCTCATTAGCCATTTCCTTGAGCCCTCTTGTAATATTGTCTTACCAAAGTTAGCTTTGGTCTGAATCACTAATCAAGTGCACACATCCGGTGTTTGATGAAATTTTTACCTATTCCCAAAGCATTTCCTCTTCCCGCAAAAATTCATTAGTTTCAGCTAGAAAAGGAAAACGGGGGAGTCGTGCACATATTGAGTTGAGTTACTTTGTCTCCTTTTTTTCTCTCTCCTGCTCATTCCTTCAATCTGATAACATCCTCTGTTTTTTTTCCCTGAAAGTTTCTTGTCCTCTCTGTGTCTCTGTTTCTTCCCACAGAAACATGACTGAAGCTCAGGTTGTGGGGGTCTCTGGTGGAAACAAATCACTGTGTTGTCTGTTCTGTGGACAGCCTCTCTGTTTTGACTGGAAATGGACCCCCATGTGGGAATAAGGTGGGAAGGACATTATAGGCAGACATCCACTGCAAAAAATATCCACTTTAACATGCACCATATTTGAGTCAATCTTTGATTTATAATTATGATTATTAACATTAATGATAATACTGCAGCTATGATGCAATATTTTCATTAATGCTAATTAACAGACTAATATTTGTGGAAACGGCATCTGAGGGCCCTGACACACCAAGCCATTGGTCAATGTTGGGACATTGGTGAGCACCCGTCACACTTGTTTTTGTGGTGTCTCGCACAGTCGGCACTAGTCGGCCCTTATTGGCTTTTTGTCGGCCAATTTTAGCATGTTGAATTGGTGTCCAACCTGGAGCCCGTTGGAGAGTGTAATCACTCTGATTTGCAGTTACACAGAAGAAAAATGGAAGTGAGGAAAGCAACAAACCATTAAAGTCACAAGGGTGAGAGCTCAAAACAAACTTGTAATATTTGGCAAGAGCGTTCTTTTAACCATTGAACTCTTTCCCAGAAACAGTTCATACTTTATTATGAACTAGTCTATGTTATTTTTATTAAGGGTCTATGTTATGACTCTTGTATTTTATCTCTGCTTCTGTCTATTGCTGTTTCTTGTTACGATAGCTGCTTTGCATGCCTGCATGTTATGCTTAGTTGTATATCACTGCCTCATGCTGTATAAGATTTCCTGATTGGCTGTTGCCCCAAGAGGCGTATCATCATCGGAGCGATAGCCAAAAGGTTCCAACATTGCCTATAATACATATATATTTGGATTAATTTTCATGAGGCATGTCGGACGCCACTTTTACCCCATTATGCCAATGTGGAATGGGTTCATTTCCAGTTCATGCATAGTTGGATGCATGGTTTGGACCATTTTGACCAAAAATAAGTTGGTCTGAAACCCAAAAAGTTGGTTCCCAGCCAAAACAAAAGAAAATACAGCAGGTTTTCCTTAACCTGAAGTATGGACCCTGACAACATTGATGTTCGTGTTTGCCCTCTGAGGCAAACCATGTTTTGTGATAATGGGCTCTATAAACAAAACTGACTTGACTTGACTTCGTGTTACAGTTTAGAAAGTGAAGATGAAGTCTTGCATGTCTTTAATGACCTCTAATCATTAATAATTGGTCCATGCTTGGTTTTTGGATAAAAATAAGTATCTGAAATAACAAAGCAAAAGCTCACAGGTAATCAGTGTGATCCACCATCTTCCTACTGTTGTTTACTTTTGTTTTGAATTGTGCAATGCCCTCTGTTGATGATACGCCCTTGATTACACTGGTTCTGCTCAAACTTGGAGAAAGGTTTGCGAAATATCACCAAGGTTGAAAGACTTCTAAATTGAACCGATAAAAGAACCAGAAATTATTTGGTGGAAAAAGGTATAAATTTGACTTATGTTGAAATTTGCATTGGAGCAAGATGATGCAAGATGATTTTTTTTTTTTTTTTTACATGTGTTGAAAGAAGAGAAGCTTCTCAATACAAAAAAAAATCACTCAGTTGGACATTTCTTGCAGTGTAGAAACCAGAGAATAGCCTGGTATGTACATAGCAATTACATCTCAGCACCCTGTGCAGAGTACATAGCTGAAACACACTCAGAGGGGTCATAGCCCAGGGGATCGAGGTTTACCCATTAAAACATCATCAGACAATGCAGTTTATTTAAAGAGACATATGACTCTGCACTGCTTCTGTTTACCCTCCCTCTGCTGGAGAGCAAAGATAATAACTCTGAAATCAAAGAGAAAATGGAAACTGTAATATCCAGTGAGTGAAGTCATCACAGGTCAAAAGTTGCGTGTACGGAGTCCGACTTAGCTGATTTATTTATTTACAGTCGGGATTGAAAGAGGATGAGCAGGGAATATGTTCCTGGGGTTTTAGTCTCCTTCCAAAATGTTATATGTCTATCCTGGAATCTGTTTTACTGTCTGGAATTTCCGGATTTCAAAAACGTGGATTGGTTGATCCTCAGGATTGCTGCTATTTTTGAAGCAGCAGCTACAGTCGTAGATATCTCCCTTTGGGAGGAAAAAAAATTACTGACTGTCACTATGTTGTAATTTCTTGAATCATAAAGAGAAGCAGCAGCTTCAGAGTGAGAAGTAAGACCTATCCATGTCCTCACCTTCACCCAGATAAATCAATCAACATGAACACCCCTGTGGCGCCCAGGAGGGTCCGTCACCCTGCTGCATGCCCACCCTATCTGAAATATTTAGCTCCGATAGAAGATTTGCTTGCTCTAATTGTCCTGTCAGTAAACCAGCAGCCTCCCCTCCGTCACTGATCCATGTCACCCATTCTTATAACACGCTGCCCAATGTGTGCAGATAGCGTCTTTGTTCTTGAGGGGCGCCGGCTGTTTTCGCTGGCAACTTGTTTGTGTTGAATGAATAGCAGATCTTCTGCAGGGCAAAGCCGCAGCGTACAGTGAGGGGAAAAAAAGCTCTGCAAGTGGATCAATTAAATGCTTCTTTCTCAGATTTAGGCAGCGCTCCAGCTTCCATTTGTGGGCCCTGATTTCTTATTAACATGAGGGCTAATTCAACAAAAAACACTGTTGTGAGTGAGCTGTGTCTTGTACTGATTGTATTGATAAATTAAACATAAAGTCATCATCCACTGATATTATAGATAACAAAATCTACAGTGAAATCCCCCATGAATATAAATGCATATACTTACATTATAGTACTTATACCACAGTTAGCTCTTACAAGTCCCATCGTAAAACATACTTTTATTGGAGACACTGTCCTGAGTTCCTTTAAATTGTCATTTATTTTCTTGATTTTTATTCACCAAAGTTACATACACAAGAAAAATCTAAATCTTTTTCTACATTTTTGTCTTTTATTTGCTGCAATCCATATTTTTTTTTAAACAGATACAATCTCAAAGCATACCTTATCTTGACCTAACCCCTGTACATGTTTCCCTCCCCCCACTCGACATCAATCAGGTGTTTGAGAGGCATTGTGGTAATTTGTTAACCTTTATCCAGTGACCTCTGCTGACCTGCGGATCACCCTCAGTCTGACAGTGTGACTGGGAACACTGGACTGGATATGTTCAGGAAAAACAGACTATCTCATGCTAATATATGAGATAATATTTGCTTACCAATATATTTTTAATTAACACAGTAAAACCTCATAATTCTATGTATTTGCTTACAAGATACAGTGCTGCGATCACAAATATACACATAGCTAAAATTAATCTAAGAATGCAACAATGAAGAATTTCTATCATATAAGCAAATATCACCGCATATAAAATTATAACTCAATCAGAGCACAATTTGAAAATCAGTTTCGTGGTGAAATTAAAAAACAAAATGTGTTCTTATTATCTTTTTCAATTATAAGGGGAAGGCAAAAAAAATGCATTTCATTTCTCTGCCGGATTATTATTCAGGGCACAGCACTGGCTCACTGCAAACTCTGAGAGCAAATGCTCTATGCCGATGCATATTCATATGTTTAACATACAGACATGCATTCCTAATGATGTAGGAGAGGATAGAATGCAATAAAGCTCATTAATACATTTTACCATGCCAGTCAGTCCTCTCGGCATGACAACGCTGCGTCGAATTGAGCTAATTCAATTCTCCAATAAAGAACGACTGGGATGTGAGATGAAAACAGAGAGATGAAAAGTAGCTGTTGTAGCGTGTTTACTCTTTCAGTGGGAAATTTGTACTTTTTAATTATCACTTCTACTGAAAGTATGATGACTTTCTCATTTATTTGCTATCACTTTCTTAACTTCTTAACTCTTCTTATAAGACATTAACTTCATTTAATCTGATCGTTTCTTAAATCATAATATCAAATAAGGCATAATATCTTCTTTAACATTAGTCAGACCAATTTCAGTCTACCTTTTACAGCCCAACCCCTGACAGGGGTCTGGGAGGGACATTTTTAAACACTAAATGACTAAACTGACTGTTTTACAGCATTTTTATCAAAAGGGTTTCTCAAAGTTTTGATGACTAAGTGTTATTTCAGGGATACAGGATATGACAGACCAGTCATGTACCCATCTTTCTCCTCTGATGCTCGTTTTGAGCTTATCATGTGTTTTTTTTACTGTTTACTGTAGGTAGTTTTATTCTTTTAATGTAATGTCTCCATTTGTGATATGTTGTCTGTGGACTCTTTGTGTCGTGTCCTGTGGACTGTTCTATGAGCTGTATGTATAGCTGTTTTTAACGGTGTCTGCTTTTGGACTACGGATGATTTCGGCATATTTACATTGATGCTTACTGCTGATATGTTGATTAATGTGCACTGTCCTAACTCAATAAACTGAATAAATCAAATAAATTGCAAGCTGTGCAGAACAGGTACTCATACTATGATTTTTAATGACCTTTTTTATGATATTTTTTTATGACACACCAAAACTGTACAAATATCATAAATGTCAACAGCGAAATAGCTTAAGTAACATTCATACTACATCAGGTTTTCAACTTTTGAGTACATTTAAAAGTATTGAAATTGAGACCATTTAGGCGGCAACATTACCTGAGCAAACAGCAGTATAACTGCAGTTCACCATAATGCCAGAATTAGTAGTAATAATAACGGCAAGTAGTTTACTTTATTTATTATTTCTATTATTACATTTGCTATTAATTATTATAGGTGGCTGTGCATCGCCGTAGCATCACAGTTTTTTTCCATTATATTTTAATCTCTTTATGTGACAGGGAAATTTTGAGCATATTTAAACAAGAATAAATAATTATTAAGGGAAAAAAAGGAAATGCGGCACCAGGTTAAGTAACCTGGTGTTGGTGATAGTAAAAAATGAGGTGGTCCTTAAGCATCCCACACACTCTGATTATGGTAATAAATCATTATTAATACAATGACAGAACAGCGTGTTAAACGATTATCAAACTGCCAACTGATACCATGGATTTCTACACTAACAAAGCTGGACCGTCATTATCTTTTTATTCTTAGGTTATAATTTCTCCCTAGAATCAGGGAGAAAAATCCTCCACCTAAATAATTTACATTGCTTTAAGTATGTGATTCAAGGTTGACTCTCTGCATGTTAATGCCAAGGGATGAGTGAAATAACAGCATTATTTTCAAAATGACTACTATTTAGTAACATGGTTAATCCTGCCTGGGATGAAGTTATTTATGGATGCTGGACATATGTTTCACTACAGGTACCTGAAAGCATCAAATAAATTTAAATCGATTAGTTGAAGTGTCCTGCTTGTGAAATCAGTAGTGGATGTTCCAATAGACAACAACATCCTGTGCACATGCCGTGCTTTTTATTATTCGTTTTCTAGTTAAGCAGTTTATTTGTGTTGATTTCCCATTATTTTGTTTATTTCGGAAATAAATGCAATAAATATAAAAGACTATAATTTTGGTGTGGTGGCAGGGGAAGCTTGTCTCGGGCTCTGAATCTGCTTGGTCCGGTACCGTGTGAAATGTTAATGTAACTGTCTGCAGTTGACCTTTGACATTTGAGCTCACACCAAATGCACTTGACTATAATATAAGTCAAAAAACTGTAAAAAAGGACACAAACCAGCCCTACACAGAAGCTATGAGCTGCCAGGATTTACGTTTGAAAAAAAATCAGAGCTCTCACAATTAAAGGACCCCAACCTAAACACTGGGCTTTGTTTATTAGTCTCCCTGGCTTCATAAAAGCTACTTAAGCAATTTCCCAGGCTTTGCTAAAACCTCATTCTAATATGGCAGGTGCCAGAATTTGCAGAAAAAACTGTCAGCTAATGAATATTAATACAACACAAAAAACACCACAGGTAGATGTAGACCTTCCTGCCTGCTCTTCACTCACCGCCATATCGGAAATAGACGGATGGACTTTAAATCTCAGGAGTAGCCAGTACGAGCCCTTCCCAGTAAAACCATCTCTTATCTCTATACCCTGTCACTTTTAGTTTTAAGATTTAACATGAGCCAGCCCCTGATGTTAGGGGTTAGACAACCAGACATCTCGTCCAGCCAGAGTGGGCAGACGTCAGTAATGGCCGCGGACTTTGTTTATAAATTATTAATGATTTTCTCCCCTCGCTGTCATTTTGGACAGGCTGCGAGACGAGCCGATGCCTCTCCTGTTTGCGTGGCAGCGCGCTCCTCAAACAGATTGCAATTTATTCCTCTGCAGTTTGTCCGTCAAGGCTAACTCTGACAACATAATCCCGAACTAATCCGCCATGTTCAGTTTTTCTTGTTGGCTCTCATGCAAACTGCTCTGCCAAATCCCGCTACCTGTCAGCCTGGCCTTGCGATGGGGAGCCCAGACGAGCTGCCAGCCCTGCTGCAGTGGCTCCCGAGGGGGGGGCCGGAGAGAGGGAGGAGGGGGGAGGCATGGTGCCTGGGTAGACTTAACCCCTGCCTCCCTCCCTGTAATCCACTGTAAACAGCCAGAGCCTTAGAAGGGCTAACTGCACTAATCAAGCCCCAAGCTCGCCCAGTCACTATCATACACAGTGCCCTAAGAACTAGAGATTTGAGCAGCTACTGCAGTGTGTGAGCAGGGTATGAGTGTGTGTGTGTGTGTGTGGAGCACGGGGGCCCATTGACGGCTCCTAATCCCCAAGGAGGGAAAAAGGTGCCAACATGAGGCAGAGATGGGTGTCCCTACAATGGCCACCAGAGGAGTAACTTAAAATAGTAAAAATTGAGTGAAACTAACCCATCACTCCTCATGGCTCTAAATATTTACATATCTAAAGTAAAAAATATCTCATCACACTAACAAAACCAGCAACTTATGCTATGATACCAAACTGAAATGTAACAACTTGGAGGAAAAACAGTAAATTATAGATTAAACATGCATGCAGAAAGTAGATACTCACATGTTGCCTGGGTCAAACTCCAGTAAATAGGACACAAATTCTGTATTTCCCCCAAAAGAGAACCAGCCACTCAATATTCTCCCCCAGTCTTCAGAGAGCCACATTTAAATTTCCCTCACACCCTCTCTCAGTCTCTCTGACAGTGACCCAAAATCCACAGGAACAACATAAAAGGCCTGACAGTAGTCAAAGGCAAAGGGAGGCGATCTAAGCCAACCCCCTTCATCAACAAAAACTAAAGTTTCAAGAACTTGTGACTGGACATGACAACACAAGCAATAAAGCTTCAACCGCTTGGATTTTTTCTCCCTCCTTCACTTTCATTGTGAGCGGATTCAGTGAGGTGTCTGTGGTGGGTGGGGGTCTGGGAGTCAAAAGCCCACTTTGTCAGTGTCCATCAAGCACTATCAGTAGATTTCTGGGTGATACAGACACAAGAGGCTGTTTGGTGAATTAATCCATGTTTCTCGTGTGTAACAAGGAATAAAGAAGTTTATGTTATTTTATGAAATTGTATGTATGCAGTAGATGGCAAAAAAATTACTGTTATAGCACTGTGCCCATGTACTGTTATATCACTGCCAAAAGGGAAAAAAGTCAATAACGTTTCATTTCAGAAGCATTTTCACAAGCACTGCTAGCAACCACCACGATGCATCAATCAGTTTTTATGTATGACATAGCTACGAACAATGCACCAGAATTTGCATGTAACCCACAGAAAACTGTGATCACGTGACAAATGCACTTGAGGGAGTAAAGAAAAAAGTAGTATAACAGCAGAAGTCTGCAAAAGGAAGCAGGTCAGGGTGGAGGATGGGTCAAACAAACACAGAACTTTCCCGCAGTAGACCGGTGTTTGTGTCCCGATTGAAACAAAGTGAACTTTGAGTTTAATTAAAGCGCGTAACTCTACATTAGGTATGTAACATGACAACGCCCAACTATGTTTCTTCTACTAAACCTAACTTACATAATTTTACTTTCCTAATCCAAATTTACAGAAGTTTACTTTCCTAAACTATACCTATGTAGTTTTATAACTTGACAGCACCCAACAATGTTTCTTTTCCTAAACCTTACGTTCATAACTTTATTTTCCTGAGCCTTACCTACGTAAGTTAACTTTAGGTAAGTAAAGTGATGACACAAACATGTTTCTTTTCCTAAATCTAACCTGCATGAGTTTACGTTAGATACGTAACATGACAAACACCATTCATAAGTCTTTCACTTAACGTAACCAGTAGGGACGCTGGTTCGTTTGGTGCTATATTGTGAGATATCATGCAAACTGTTGAGGTTATGCTGAACAACTAAATGACTGTCACAAAATAAAAGTTGATTCTGTGTTGACTAATGGATTATCCATCCCAAGCAAATGTCATATCTATGCAAATTTAACAAAAAAAAGTAATATCTTTTCTGGGTCTAAAGTAAATGGCAAGAAAATAGAATCTAAATCTAATCTGAAAAACAGTCGATACGACACTTTAATGTGCTTAAACATGCAAACCTTAATATATGGTCCTCTAAAGAAACTGGGGCATCAACACTGAGGGCCCGTGGACACACTCAAAGCCTGATGTTTGATGTGGACACACTGACTCCTGCTCTGTGTTACAATGCAGCTGCTTCTTCCACTTTCCAAACTCCTGAGACTGTGGGAAAGCTCTGGCCAAATATGTTTGCCACTTTGGCGCTTCAGATAAAAGTGGCCTTCAAGGGTGGAGTTTAGGAGAGTGTTGAGATGACGGTGAGGGAGCTGGCCCAACTGCGGGGAAAATGCAAACATGACATGCAGCTGATAAGAGTCCTCCAGCAGGTTAACACCAGAGCTTGTAACTGGGATTGCCCCGAGAAGCCCTCTTAGGAAGGCCTGGCATCTGCACGATAGCAAAAGCCCTGGCGCTCACACAAGTGTTGCACACGGCAGGTCTGGATGGCAGTTTGGACAGAAGCGCACAGCACACCTCTGGAGATGATCTGGGATGGACCGACCAGATGTTGCACTGACAGAGATTTTACTTATTTTCTGCACTCTAGACCTGTTTCCATACCCTTACTACAAGATCAAAAATGTATCATGTACAGCTAGAACTGACTTTCCATAAAAGTCATTATAATCAAAATTAAGGGAACCACACAATCCTCTAACACTATTTGATATTTAAATCTTTTTACCTGACTGAAAGACAACATTATTAGACCTGACATAAGAGTTTTGCCAGGTATTTGTAGATTTCTGATGGTCAATAAAAAAAATCTGCTACAATATATGAGCAGCCCATATGTTCCATTAAATTTGGCATAAAATATTGAAATGCTGTAGCTCACATTTGCTCTTGTAGAGACGTTGTGAGCACATCAGCTGGTGACAATAACAAGATTTTACATTAAAACTGTCACTTTGGTTATAAGTTGAGTTACAGGCAGAGTGCAGGACATTTTTTCAAAAACTGAGATAAATATTTATGATTCATGATGAAATTAAATGTGTCTGAGTTTATTTATTTATTTATTTTTATACTGGCAACAGCATTTTCTTAATGCAATGCTAGGAAGCATCAGCCAATTCTCATTCCCAGGTCATCCAAAACCAAGATGCCTTTGGCTTCTTAATGAGACGCGCCAGGTTTTTGAGTATCTATAAGACATTCAGGAAAACTGAGGTAGCATAAAGAGCGAGAAAATCCATGTAGAGTGGGCAGGAGCAGTAGTAAATGGGTCAGACAAACCAGAGCCTCTTTTCCACCTCACAAAAAACCCACTAACACCAGCTGACATCAGGTTTTTTAATGAAATCGAAAAGGTTATATTTGGCATTCACACCCGCATCAAATGACTCTGCAGTATTGACAAATATTTATCAGCTCCGGCTCTGAACAGCATTGATGGAAACACAACACCTGGGTAGATGTGCTAATTTTAGCCTCTTAACTGGCGAAATTCAATAACGTGCTGACATAAATTACTGTCTGTCCTTGTTTAGACAGCACTCAAATCAATCCAAATGAGTCTGCATGAAGTTTGAAAGAGAGACTGAAAAAGTAAGAGCTTTCATGCTGCTCTCTACTGTTTACCTGTTCTCTGGCCTGCATGTGACCTTGAATGTTACACACCAAAAAACAAACACAGACACACACACACACACACACACACAGAAAGACAGACTCATCTGCTGCAGAGCTGTGTACACAGCTCTGGTCTGCTGGCAGTATGAAAGGAGTCTATAGCTTATATATATCAGGTTTACTCGCGTGTAAAAAAAAACCTGCGTGCATGCACTAATTTCGATGGAAAAGGTGTAAAAGACTTTTAGCAGCAGACTGCTGTTTGTGTCCCATGTAACAACCAAAAGTCAGTGGTCTCTAAATGTAAAATCAACACTTTGTAACTTAATGTTTTTAATGTGAAATACTTGCTTCACTCATGGTGCATTTAAGACACATTACATACTTATTTTAATCCACAACATGGTTTTCCTAAAACTACAAAGTATTATCATTGCCTAAACCTAACCACGACTGTTTTATAACTTTGTCCACCGGTAACTACGAGTCTCACCCAGGACACAACTGTGCGTCATATGCAGACATCAAAGGGTGTGTCTCATACAGAGATGTGAAAGGGTGCCTTCAGCACTGCCATCATATATAGGGGCATGTATTAAGTGTCAGTATTTGATGAGAACGGGATGAGAATGCGTTCAAAGCACTGTAAAAGCTGCAAATTATGTCAGTCTATGCAGACCTCACACTTCAAAGATGTTGGACAGATTATTAAAAGAAAATCTCATACTGTTTGTGTAGTCTTGCCTTGCTACTTATGTCAAAATGCAGACTATATCAAGTAAAAGTGTGAGAAAACATCACACTGACTTGATTTGAACATTTGCTCCACTTATGAGACTCCTATTCTTGGCTGTTGGCAAATACCATGAATTCAATAGATATGCAAGCTGTAGATTTTCTGCAGCGCTGTTCCATATCTTATATCCTTTCCCCAATACACCACAGAACAAATGCCACAAGACCAGAAAGGACAAGAAAAAGGCAATAAAAAGTGAGTGATGGCCATTGATATTTCAGACTGCAGAAATCCTGCGTCAGGAGACTTTGCTTGGCTTTACATAAACAGGGTAATAAATAGATCGATCACACATAGCGAGGGAGATTCATGTCACATTAAGTGACGGGACGTTGAACATGGGCCCAGCTATGTCTTATTACTCAGAGGACACTTCCCTGGGGAAGGAGGTGTGTGTGTATGTGTGTGTGTGTGTGTGTGTGTGTGTGTGTGGTGAAGGTGGTGGAGATGGCAGTTTGCATGTGAGCAGACAGGCACTGTACAGAGGCCAGCTGCTGCAGAAACGTCACTGCTGGAGGCTGAAAGCACATCTAAAGGAATACAGATAAAGTGCAGCAGCATTGACAGGCCTCTGGCTCAGCTCATAATGGTTTGTAATCGACACAAATAGTCAAATCATATCTCAAAATGTCACAGATTTGAACCAACAGATGGGTCCTGTGATGAGGTAATGCTATTCATCTCAACAGAAAAATACTAAAGTCATACTGGAGTGTTTTAAAAATGGATGATGTAAAGATGTGTTCTTGCAGTGGTAGTGTTTTGCAGGTTCACTGGGGGCTAAGACAATTTCTGAAAAATAAAAAGAATAATGTTTTGCTTCATTATTGTAAGAAATAATTCTCATTTAAAATAAATTCAGGGGCTCAAGCATCACAAGGCTCAGGCATAAACTGTATACTACATAGAAGAGCTGCACAATTTTGGCCAAAATCATATCATATTGGGATCAAGATTATTCATTTATTTTAGGGAAATAATATTTTTTATTGCATTTCACATTTGAATAAAAATAGAAATGCTTGTACATCTATGTTGTGCTATATTCCTACAAATCTAATAAGACTGGTCATATTCATGTTGCATCTGCTTGAAGCAAAATTTAAATAAAACTGCCTTGTTTTATGTTGTTGTTTTGCATCTCTAATTGTAGTCATAATGCATCTTTTTACAGTTTTGTATCTCTTTGGGGTAATTTTGTGTCTTATTTGGTTTCTTTGTGTCTCTTTGTGGTTGTTTGCCACTTATTATAGTTATTTTGTGGTTTTTTTGCAGTTCATATGCACCTTTTTGTTGTCATTTTAAATCTTGTCCTGATAAGTACATGCTAATATGAATGACATTTTGCAGGTGAGAGTTTTTGGGACCCCTCTCTTTACATGTTGGCCAATTGGACCTGTTCCTCACGGGCCCATTTAGCAATCCATCCATAACTTTGTGGCACAGACACAAGTCTCATGCACTCTACATCCAAAGTACTTCTAAACAACCAAGGAAGATCCATATAAAGAGACACGCTCTTCGCCTTCTGCTCCAGACATTTGATTTTTGTTTTACTCAACAGCTCACTGTTGTATATTTCTCTTGTAATCTGGACTGCAGATGCCACATTCAGAAAATTATTTCACAAACTGCTGCTGCAGGATGTGCACACAGCGGCATGACAGCTACCATGACTGTTAGTTTAGGAAGCATTTCATTTGATATGCAGGGGAGTTTTCTGTGAACATGTGCACATGTTAATATTTCAATAATAAACCATTTTTGGTTTATTATTTTTTGGTCTTCCAGTGAACTCGTATCTTTCACCAGTTACTGTCCATAACACACGGATTGATCAAGTTTCTTCCTATAATTATTTGTGCATCTATGTGCATGCTGCTTTGTCCTCGAGGGCACATATAGATCACATCTGTAGTGAGGTACAACAACACATTTATTTTCTTGGTAGACTGAGGTCATTTGGAGCCAACAAACAGATCTTGTTGTTGCTTTTCTGTAATACAGTGTCATGCAGTATGGAATCAGTGCATGGTAGAGTTGTCTCTGTTCGGCTTATAGCTAGACTGACTAGACTGCTGCATATCTTCTCAAAGATTGTGGAGGAATCGCTTGAGTCAAGTTTCCAACTGCATATATTAAAAGAATGTTGTCTCTGGCTGGTAATATTATGTCGGATCCCTCTCACACGTTATTTGAAGAATATCAGCTTTTGCCGTCACACAGGAGATTTAGAGTCCCACAGGCTCGACTGAACAGGTTGAGAAATTCTTTTGTTCCTCAGTCTGTCAACGTATTAAATCAGAGTTTGGCTTCTAAGTAGCCTCAGTGTACCTGAGTTGAACACTGACTGTAAAAGGTAATATGTCGCACTGCATCCACTTTCCGTAACGTTTTTTGTATGATTTTGTTGTTTGGTTAAGTGTTGTTCATATTTTTGCATTCATGAATATTCATGTGAAACAACTGACATCCTTGGATGTTTCTGACAATAAATTGAAATCTAACCTAATTGAGCTTGCTCATTTAACTGTGGGAAGCCAGAATCATGATTGAGATTAATAGTCAGTTAATTGTGCAGCCCTACTCCACAGCCATGGACACTCCAAATCAAGTGAAAAACAGGAATTCAAAAGTTAATGTCTGTGACAAAGGTGACAGACAATTTTTAAGATCCAGTCATCTACACATACATTAGCCTGCGGTGAGCCAAAACAGAGCACAAAGCCAGCGACTCCAGACACAAAAATGCCTTGAAGTCAGTCAGAGACAATCGTATCCATCAACATGAAGTTCACTTTAAACCAAAAACCAGGGACGCCTTTGTGTCCCAGTAAAAAAGATAAGAGATGCAGTAGACTGGTCCTTTTGAGAAAAGCAGATCAAGTGTCTTAGCTTTTGCCGATTTATTTTACAATGTGAATCTCTGAATATGATGCTTAAATCTCTACATAATACACACCTAATACCAATGAGCCAATAAGCTTTTATTTTCCTGTAGTATAGGCCAGTTATCACTTTGATTCATCTTAGATTAAGGGCTCTAAACACTCCTCAGTCACAGGTTAAGCGATTTCATAGGCATGACCAGAAGCAGGATTTCTGATATACTTGAGTTTATTCTTCATTAAACCCAAACACATTGGTTTTCAATTATTTAAACTCTGTCAACACGGCTTTTCTTGCTGTCGGGTGCCTGGTGCTCGTCTTCCTCTTTGCTTGCACACCATGTAACGAAAATCCAAACGCGGTTTGCCAAGTGCGGCCTGTGACCTTTATGGTCTTTTTGGATCTCCAGCAGTATATTGCAGCGCTGGGGATTTCCCATATGTCGCTGTCCAGCGTTGTAAGGCTGAGTCCTGCTGCTTTAGATAGCAGTTTGATTTACAGTGGAGTGGGGGAAGGCTGGTATCGTGAGGGGGATTCTGCCATAAGCCATCAATGGAAGTGGTCAGAGGCGTGTAAGATAGAGTTCACAGTTCTGAGAAGGACTCTGGGGCGTAAAAGGTTGAGCATGCAGGTGACATTTCCAGCCCGGTCTCATTTAGTCTTGGTGTGCTGGCCTCTTGTGAATGGCGATGGCAATCCAAGCATCCGAGTGGGCATTAGCAGGTTGTCAATCCTGGACCCTCCTGCCTCATAAATCAAAATCTCCAATGACCTAAGAGGTGCTGCATACTTGTCTTGCTGGAGATCCTTATCAATGCAGACATGCATAAGATTAACTTGATGCTGTGGGAGACAGGGTTAAGGACGTTTAATTTTGGCTGTAGTCTGATATGACCCCTATCACACAGCACAGCGCTGGTGTCATGTTTATTTTTCCATCCCATTTAAATCAAAACCTCCAACGTGTATGGTTATATCAAGCGGGCAATACAGAGTTTTGAAATAAATGGCGAGTTTTCAGCCAAGTGAAAAAAATGAAAGTGACCACACGGCACAATTGTGTGGGGGGCTTTCGCATCCACTTTTAGACCCCTGGTGACTTCTCACTAACAGCTGCTGTAAAACACGAATTCATCAGATAATCCCTCCAAAGCCCGACGGTCAAGCCGAGGCATTCTGGGTCTCGAGCGCGCTCATAAATGAAATACCACCTGCACCAGCAATTTCAAACGTGCAACGGAGTGAAGTTATATTTAGGTAAGAACATGAAGGACCTTGATCCCTTAACAAAATAAAAGCTTGACAGCTAATCTCTTCAACAGAAGTCAATATTGTTGAAGTCTGACGATGTATAACAGGAGGGGCGGGGGGGGATTATCTGATGAATTCGTGTTACGATACATATGTGAATTATGACACAAGAGTACACGCTCTTATTGGGTGACGACTATGGCTAAGACAAGCAACTGTCAGTAGTACTTTCCAAAGAGCAGACAAGAAGACAATATCAGAAAGGATCAGTCCATCTCTCTGCAGTGATGTCACTTTGACAGAGGGCCAATACTCCTGCCGTAACACTTGTCTGTTTGGTATGATGGAAATAACATTATTTAGCTATTTTAGAAACCCTTGAAATCCGCATTTAGGCTCTGCCGCTTACATTCTTTGTTGTTATTTTAGTTGATACGATTCATATGTGAATTATGACACAAGAGTACACGCTTTTATTGACTGAATGTTGCATCAATGCTTCAAGCGGTGGTGTGTGCTCATTTAACACTGCTGCGGCCTTGAGAACAATCCAATTGACTCAAGTGAGATGTCCCTCTCTGGACTATTGTAATGCGCGAGTATTACCAGGGGCTCTACAGACATGTTACAAGTGAGCCTCCGGGACACACACTGCATCTCCTCAATTCTCATCCGGAGATTACAGTCAAGTACAGTCAACACGCTTAGCACTTCATCTTCCCCCTGTCCGTGCACAGCCCTCTGCTTCCACGCTGCATGCATGCATGTGTTAAATGCGTGAGTGTGTCTGTGCGATTCACACTGTACCACCTCCTCCTCCTGCTTTGAGGAGGGGAGTAGGGAGGAGAACTGCTAGCACTCACTCCTTCGAGCTCTGCATTTCCTCAAAAAGTGACCTCCGCCAGACTTTGACCAGATTCCTCTGTACTTTAAACAAGACTCCCATTACAGCTCTTGTGAGTACAGTAACAGGTTTCCATAGTTTGCCTCGGGCAGTTGCATGGCAGATGTGTGTTTGAACATGACTGTATGTATATGTCTGTAGAAAAGAGGGGCGAGTGTATGTACGGACATGCCCTTGTGTATAAATCACTTGACCTAGACTTACTGTTGACCATGGATTTATGCCAGCGTGAGAGGCTCCCGATGACAATGTATCTGCCTCAGCCATAATGGATGGTACACAGAGCGCGCTGTCATCTGGCAAATATGCTCCCCGAATGGATCTCAAGTGGGGCGGCGCTCGGCAGAGGGGCGGCAGGCGGTGGGATGGGGGAGAGATGGATGGTGCTCAGCCCAGGGTGGAGCCATCAGCCGCAGACTCTCCCCCACAGCTTTTTGGAAACTCAAAATATTGCTTGAATTAGACCGGCCATCAGCGCCGCAGTTGGTGAGATGGACGGGCAGTCTGATGCCTACTGTGCACTAAGCTCAGGGGTAGCTTTGCAAAAATAAGAAGGGCGAAATTCAATGCTCTGTGTTATTATATGTGAAAATGATGAATGTCTTCACATGTGGTGAGGACAAGAAGATGCCAGCAAGGAACCAGTCGGGGAGCCAGAATGTGATGCGGCATTAACCGTGCACATCCAACCCAGAGCCGTGGTTGGAAGTCAACCACTTATATCATCTGTTGTTACTTTGATAATGCATAGAATAATAGCATTAGTACCGTTTGACATTGATCAAGAGAAATGACAGCAGTTTTGTGAGGGATCAAATTGAAACCACATGCTGCTAGAACCTGATACACTGTACGGGTTCCAACTGGTCCGAGGAGACAAATCCACGATTCTGCCAGACTATCACAAAGCATAACCTCTTCCAGACAAACTGGAGCTATCAGTGGGGAAGAGAGCTGAGAACGCTCCACAAACCACCGTGATGAAGTGTCCTATCGCTACGTTGTCTCCAAAAATCTGGGGCCCCCACTCCACTTATAGACAGCCACGAAAAACAAGCGAGGCATCTTATCTGTACAGTGTGAGTGTGCGTGTGTGTTGGTGACGTGTGGAAGTGTTTCTCACATTATTGTATGTCAGTATCTACAAATTTAGATACTGTTTTTACTCAAATAATGACACAGTCTGAAAGTGTTTGATATGAACACATCCATCTGTCAAGTGTAATTATGATGCAAGAAAGATTTAAAGTAGCTGCAGTGATTCAACTCATATCAGCAATGTCACAAAAAAACAGGAAACTGTCTTTAGTGACCAGAAGTTAAGTTGAAGGTTGACATGTTCATCTGCAGGTAAGGCACTTTCACACAGGGCCTATTAAAGCCACTCAGAATCTGTTAGGCCGTGACAAACTAGGCTGACATCAGAGAACTAGCGGCGGCGAAAGCCCCCTGCTGTGCCTCATGTTGCCGTGTCTTGGCCAAAAAGCTACACATGAACACACCAAACTGATGGCCAACTAGCACGTATGTTCCTCATCTGCTGGCGGTCATCTGTAATTATCAATCAAAACCGGTAACCAGAGGACCGCCATGACGCTAGTTAACCAGTTAGCACACTGAAAACCCAATCTAATGATGAAAGAACGAAGCATGTTTACTGTGCGCCAGTGAACAACACAAACCACCAGAAAATGTTTCAACCAAAGAGCGAAACGGCTGAAGAGAAGCAATCTTTCATTATGTTAACAAGCTTGTTTTGATCTCACAACCTCTTAACTTTAGCCCTTTGTTTACAATTTTCACTTCCATTCGTCCTCTTGTGGGCTGAGCTAAACGGCCAATCAGAGTGATTTCATTCACTGACCGGCTTTAAGGCTCAACATGCTGAATTGGCGGGAAAAAAAGCCAACGAGGATCAACATGGGCCAATGGCCTGGGACACACCATGGCGACAAGGGCTGTGAACACTCGCCAATCGCCCAACATGAGTAGATGTTCGACATTCACCTTTAGTGTGTCACAGCCATGACACAACTCAGACCTACTGCCCCTGACAGGGTCACAATGGTTCTCAAGCTCAAACAGAGCAAAGAACAACAGCCAAATAAGACCAAACAGGTTTGTTTTCTTCAAAATGCAAAATGGGAAGCCACAAAACAAAGGGTGATGTCATGTCATACTTCCAATTATAAAGTATCTGGGAAAACCACACAAAAAAGGTCCCTGGTTAGACTATAAAGAAATGGTTTAAGAACACCAGATTGTATGTTTACATTAGGCAACACACACAGTACTAAATACCCTGAATACATATCACACTTAGCCAATTGTTGTGCAGTCATAAAGAAGTTTTTCCTTTTTTCAGGAATTTGGAGACACTTTTTTAAAATGACAGAATTTTGAACAGTTGTCAAAGGCTTTGAATAGATTTCACTTAATATCTTTGTACTGTCAGTTAAATTAAAATAACACATAAACTTAATTCACAAGACTCCATGACTGTAGCAACTTAAGATTTGCTTCTTTTCTGCAAAGTAAATGTTTAAATCAGAATGGAGGAAGTGATTTCTCAGTTCAGAGTTGGACCATCACTGCTTGTGCAATATATAGGATGTCTCTCAGGTGTAAAGTTTGTCGTCTTGGTTGCTGTTTTTAAGTCGGAAGTAGCTCCTTAACACAGTACAGTGGATTTTGACCTCTTTGAGCTTGTGGTTGCAATCATTCCAGACTTGACATGTTCACCATGAGAAGGAAATTTTGTTTATGTACGTGTGGACGAACTTTACATGACAAAAATGAAATGACTGACAGATGATGGCGCCTGTAGACTAATAATGTACATGCTGTCTCTGGTCCAGCTGCTTTTAGTCAGTTTACAGGGCGCAACTGGCCCAACAGTGTGTAAAGTGAACACACACTCACAGTAAAGGACCCTCATCATTCTGTCACAATGTGTTGCTTGCAAAGTAGGCGAAGATCCCACTACCAAATCCACACAAACACACGTACGTCTGCACACATGCTCGCACACACTCTATAATCCTCTCATCCACCCTTGTCTTTTACACTCCCCCCCTCACTGCTGGCGACATCGCTTGCGAAGCACGGACCCTCGTAAATTCCCTGCCTTGATTTTGTTAACCTTTACCGTGACCCGGCACTTCTCTGCTTGGCGTTCTAGCACCCACTCAGTCACAGATGAGGCCCTGCTTGCCTCCGCGAGGAGAGGAGCCTTGGCGCTCCTGCAGCTCATCGCTCAGGCTTCTGGCTCTGCAGGACATGATGGCCCCACAGTGCCAACACACCTCCAAATTATGGGCCACTTTTGGACTAAATACACATCTAAATCAGGACTTTATGTATGTCATCGTTGCACTGCATAACACTTTCACTGAGGCTTTTATACGAGTTCAGAAAATAACTTTGGGAAATCAGCAGTTCGAGATTCAGTCTCTCTAAAGTATAAGAGGATCCAGTCTATAAAAGTGCCAGCCAAGACCTTCAACTTTTGTGCAATTAATCATTTTTTAAGAGAGTGCACTTACTACACTTTTCCCGTTATATTAACCTTTAGTTTAACATATGGAAAACTCGTATGAATGTGCAAAAACTATACACACTCACGTATAACCAATGGGCTTCTTTCCACAGCTTTGTTCAACTTAAAGAGATCAGCGCATGGTGCAGAGCCAAGTATGCAAACACTTGCCCTGCTGACCACTGATACAGGTATAATATAATGTGCTATCATGACGTTACAACATACAGCGTTAGCTTTTAAGCAAGACAGAAGTGCAATGAATACAGTAAAGAAAAAAAAACAGGAAAAGTTGGCTGTTCCATGTAATCCAGGCACCCAGGAGAGCACACTCAGCCTTGCAGCCAATGTTTCCAATGGCCATCTGCAGTATTGCAACAGAAAAATTCTCTGTGGCTCCAAAAGCCTTTATAAAATCCATAGGCCACCACTGTACAAGAGACTTCTGTAAAATGGTTAAAAGGACAAAACAAGGTCAATTATGAATCTTAATATTGTCAATTTTTGTCAACCTGCCGACATATCAAGTCACCGTGGAGGGTGCCATCCGGCGGCCTAAAGTAACACTGCAACCAGTTTTGTCCGGCCGCTGTCTCGGCTGACACTATTCCTGGTGTATAATGCAGATTTGAAAGGTGGCTTTTGGTGTCAGGGTCTTATGTCAAAAGCACTGCAAAAGCGCCAAGATATGATGACTTCGGAATGATAAGGGGCTGGGTGGTGGCAAATGTGAGGTTGAAATTACATGGTGGTGGCACCAAAATGGCTTGGTTAGGTCTGAGATTGTGTTTTCAATTTAAATACCTAGTTTTATTAGTTAGCCTATGGGACATAAGAACATCATAAAGTAACATAAATACATCACTTAATGTAACGTAACTACATAAAGGATGTAAGTGCGTTAAGTTCAAAGAAGTCAATACTGACTTTTAGTTTCACATGGGAAACGAGCAGCAGCCTCTCAGGTGAAAGTCCAATTTTCTAACCCAGCTACAACTCCGACCTTCTCCTTAAGTGGATTTACTCGCTCTTTATTCTACCTTTGGGCTCCCAACATTAAACTGCCAGTGGTGCGACGTCATTGAACGAGGGAATTCATATGTCCAAATCTATCAAGGATTCTCATTGACTTTCCAAAGGCACTGTTCTAGTGGCGCCGGAAAACAACAATATGTCATGGTCATTTCATGTGTTTCCGTGAGACTGAGTTGTTTTAAGTACCTTGTCATATTTCAATCTGATTATGTTTTTTTTTCCCAATGATTACAACACAAGAATTGGCATTAAAAACTATTTTCAAGGAAAAAGTAATTCATCAAATGTTCCAGGAAATCTCTTCTCTCACGCTTCCAAGAAGAGTGATTTTTTTTTTTTTTTTTTTTGTTGCATGCAGCTTTTAGAGGGTAAAACTGTTCATTCCTTTACATGTTATTCAGAATATACAAAGCAAACATATGAAGCATGCATATAAGGACCCTTATTTATCTCAGTAATGGTCATTAGACTGAAGGAAAATGTGTGTCTGCATGTGTAATATACACATCTCTCCATGTGTTTACATGTTCTGTCTCCGGAGGTCAGCTAGGTGGTAATTTGTTTAGAGTGATGCTGATAGGTATGTTGTCTGGTATAATTTGTTGTCAGTGTGTTAAAATGACATGGCATGAAATGTGCAGTGTATACATATGCAGTCACATTAAAATGATATGTGTTTATATACACAGTATATTTTCAACCTTTTGATTCTAACTTAGTATCTATTGCAGTTTGCAGTAAATTAGAGGGAAGGCAGACAACTCACATATAACACTTGAACGACCAAAAAAATATGGATTCAAGCGAGGATAAAAACACCAATGTCTTTCTCCTCAGGAGGTATTGGCATGTGCGTTTGTGGCAATAGCAAAAAACAGATGAAGGTCATGATCATTAATACGCACTGACAGTGGTATGAATGTGTGTTGTTTCCTGGCAGAAGAGCTGAAGAGAAACTTTTCATCAAGCCTACTCATCATCAGAACAGGTCTTCAAACTCTCTCAAACCAAATGTTGAGGTGATGGATCCGACTGTGGCTGTGTGACTCGTATTTAATCATTTGCGTGAAAATTATTCCAAAAATGTGTTTTTTTATGTATTAATCTTAGAAAATTTCAAATGATGGTGAATGATCTACACTCTGAGGAATACTTCACCCACAAAATGACCATTATTACTCACCTAGTGTTACCTTAAAAATGTGAAGAAATCTGTTTTTCTCATGACTTCACTGTGAACGAAGAATCCAAAAACAGAGAACATTTTTGATGAACTGAAATCATAGGGGACCACATTTAACAGCAGCAAAACTACATCTAAACATCCGTTTAAAAAGATTCATACAACTCATGCAGTATAATCCAAGTCTCAGTAGACCTACTTCTCATGCGCAGAAGTATTTTAAATTGCAAAGTTTTAGCAAAAATTCACATGTTTGGGAAGTACTGAGCATGCAACTGGATAAATAAGGCTTAGATTATACTGTAGATATGTGAGAATTTGAAACAGCTGTTTTGCTGTTGTTAAACGCCCCCTTTTCCTCTTATTCAGTCAGAGTTTTCTCATTTTTTGGATCCTCTTTTCACTGTGGAGGCATGTGATAAAAGTTTTCTTTGCATATTCACTTTAACTCAGGGCGTGTAACTGATATAAAACTGATAATTTTGTGAGTGAAGTATTCCTTTAATACTTCTATTGAGAGTTGGCCCTTTAGATTTTCGTTAAAATTTAGTATTTTGTTGGGTTTTGTCTGCTGTAAATGCTTTTACAACTTTTTTTGTTGTGACTTTTTACACATATGTAACACGTCAGGACGGCATCAGTTTGTAACACTGCTGGTAACAATGTAATATAAAGAGCATGAGGGATCTTATGGGACAGGCAGGAGGAGATTTGGATGGTTCCCACAAACCTGGACATTTATGTGGTAGTCTGGAGTTTGCTTACCATTTGAATGTGATGAATATTTTTTTCTACACCTCACCGTATGACTCCTTGACCTACACCTAACCATCTATGCTGTTGTTGCCTTAATGCAACCACGTGCCATATGCATTTGTTGATATCAGAGCACCAGAGCATAAAGAACAGATGCAGAAAGATACCAAACTTATAATATGTAGACACAAACGTCCACTTACAAAGCCGCAACATGTGATGAGTTGGGATGAGAATGTGTTGGATCATCTCATGGAGAAGAGAGCAAGCAGCAGCTACAGAGATGGACTCCAAACCCCAGCTCTGACTCCCCGCTGGATCAACAAACTTTCTGTTGCTGCTATTACACAAGTTAGACCCAGCGCCGCAGCTTGCCACCAGGCCGCTGTGACACACGGCATTGGTTAGCGCTTGCTGAATTCAAGCCACTACTGCCGCCGATCTTAAGTTAAGTTAAGTTAATCTCTGAGCTGCTGCCTACTCTCCTCGTGGGGAAGCAGTCTATACTGGCAGAGAGCGAGGTGGGAGGACCATGGAGGGTCTAGCTAATTGTTGTCTCATTTGTGGTCTAATAAAGAGGGAGAGAACAGAGCAAGGAGGGCTGAACGAATATGCTGCATGCAACTGAGCATTAAAATGAAATTAGATAAATAAATGTATGGAAAACATTAGGTTTTTGTATGAAGCACATGCATACGCCAGTCGTCTGCATTAGTACACCATTCATACTATATTGGCTCTGTCACAGTTTGACTTCTAATCCAATTAAAACATAGTCAGTCGGCATGCAGAAGGGATGACCTCTTTTTGTTGCTACACAGTCAAACCCCCCTCTGCCCTGTTCCTCTGACAGCTTCACGTCACAGCGGTCTGTGTGTGCAGCAGGTACTGGCGCCATAGAAAAACACGTTTGTTTGTTGTAGACTTCACTATATGACCACACATGCCCCGTTTTATTCTAGTGATGATGACTTTAAGGAAGAGACCAGATTGAGTCTATATATAAGTCTGCTCTCTGTGAGCTGGAGGATTTACTTTTGGTTTGTCAACTTCTCAGCGCCATGGAGACGAGGTCATGACCACCCGACGGCATCACCGTGCCAGTCCTTGCAACGCAAAGCTGCCGGTCAGCTCAGTATGAGGGGGGCTTCCTTTACCTCCTGATGGGCTGTTTTTTTACGAGGTTCACATGGAGGTGTTGCTCCCCCCTCTCGTGGGGTCACAGCCCCCGGCCGTGTTGGCCCTTGTGCCTGTTTGCTGCAGCGCTAATCCACCAGCACTCGCTTCCCGCTGAGCAACAAGTCAGCGACTTAGTGACTCTGCTGTTTGCAGGGAGGGTTTCAGTCATCGCCGCGGTAATTGGTTGATCCTACCTCCTATCACTCACCCCTTTAAGGTCTTTGATTGGTCGGGCTTGCCAAGGAAGAGACAGAGCAAGGGATTATGGGATGAGAAATGGCACTGGAGAGAAAGGCAGTCTGAGGATGGCAGCTTCACATCTGATAGAAAATCCTGCCGATTTTTTCATAAAAATGGAAAACTTTTTCTTTGTAGCATGGAGCTCAGTGTCAACTGTGTCGACCTTTTCTCAAGCTATGATCTGTGCTTTGTGGATAACTCACTGTCCCGGCTGTTATCTGGTGTCTGCGCTGCGTAATATTGTCATGAAAAAGAACTTCAAATTAAGCAAGATTACAAATATATTTTCATATTTATCAGATAGATTGCTAAATAGACAAATAGATAGACAGACAGATACTAGAGCTGTAAAACCACAGTTACACATTTATCACACTACAAGGGAGAAGATATTTAACCTAAACATACTCTTTAAGTAAAACACAATTCTATAGAATATAATATATACTATAATACATAATCAATACAGTGAAATATAAATATTTTGACAAAAAATATCTATAGGATAAATACTAGGGGTTTGTACATTAAGCAAGTTTTGGTTTTGAGTATGCAGTATGGTAGAGTGGGAGATCAAGATGTGCAACCAGCTGCTGCAACAGGCACCATCTTGCATGATGCACACATTATTATTAAATTTTAGAAAGCAGTCTCACTTAGTTCTTTTTGTAATATGCAAAAAATAAATAAATAAAACAATGGATATCAGTTAGGCTACAGTACAGTTAGGTTTGGCAACAAAATTACGTGGTGAGTAGGTTTTGAAAAAAGAGGGTTAAAACAAGTATGTTTGTTACGCATCGTAGTGTGACATAAATAAATAACCAGCTGGGAATTATATTATCGCTTAATCTGCATCCATCACAGTTTCAAATTCCATTTTTAGATTACACTTTAAGAGATTAAATTACGCTTAAATCCTCTCATATTCACTTAATTCATCTGATTTACAAAAACAATTTGATCACAGCACATATTTAAAGGCATGGTTTGATTGACAATTCTTTTAATACATGAAATAACACGAGAACAACAAAATCTAAGCTGTTAATGTTTCCCACAGCTGTCAGTAATGCTTTATTTATGGGCTTGTTTACACTGGTGGAGTAAACACAGCATTAAAATGCACTATTTTCAATCATGATCAGTTCAGAAACACAAGACTATTTCTGATAAAACTCAATAACAATTGTGAATGTAGGCTTTTACGTTGTAAAAAGAGCAGCAGAATGAGGTTTAAAGCTTCTGTAGCTACTGTCTTGGTTGATGAACAATCATCATTATCAGTTCGTTTTATAAATCTATCAAAATATTAGTAGAAAGGGAGGTGAAGAGATGAAAAAAATGAAAACATGTCTTAAATCACAGCCTCCATGACAGTTGGAGTCACTGGGTATCTGCACCGCAGCTTTAAATCTGCCAGCCAGAGCGAAGAAGAAAAATATCCCGTAGAACCCATCTGTGTCTTCCTACAGAGACATTTGCTTTTTTTCCAGAGCGTCTCGAGCTCCTCTACAACTGATAAGACGACTGCATTCCTGGTGAGCCCGCAGGTCGGCCCTGCGGGTGACCCCACTTGACAATGTCCAGTCACGAGAGGCTCCAGTGCCCATACACAACCTCTGCAGCTCCACTCATCTCCCTCCACATCTCCCTCCAGCAAACACTCACCCGCACTGAAGAGTGCAGAGATAAGGAACAGAAGGCAGGGTGTTCTCTGACTGTACTCCACACCGCGCCTCCGATAACTGCATTTTTTGAAGGTACCTTTGAGTAATGTCGGACACTTTGTGTGGATTAGTTTTTTGTGTGCATATGTAAAGAGCTGTGAAAATGACATCTGAAATGATTCTCTGTGTTTTGTCTGGAAACCTTGATAAGCAAGCAGAAGTGTTTTTGGAGGCTGTCAAAATACGGACGGATCTATGGTATAAAACAGATCCAGTGAGAGCAAACATTGTATGTTTGAAGTCCTGAATTCAGTTTTTGAAAAATTGGCATGTAATCGTGTTGGAGTGAGTCATACCTACTGATTAGCTCTACCAACTGTTGAAAATATCGAGATAGATGGACTGATAGGTGGGTGATTATGTGCAGGATTCTTGTATTTATTTATCGTCGTGACAATTTAGTTGCTACACACAATTTGTCAAATAAAGTGACTTTAGGAGTCTTTATTTGATGAACTGTTGATTTTCTTCTGGAAACATTAAAACATCGGTCTGAGAGCACCGAAGGTTTTTTGTCTTTGAAGAGCAACCAAACACTGGCTGATCGGAGCCACATAAACTGGACTGGACTGTCTGGAATACCAGTTTTGTGGCATCGAAGCTTCGTTACGAAATATGTGCGATTAAGCGAAGTTTTACTGGATATTTGAGATTTATGGTGTAATGTATTAAAAAAACAAACTATTTGAATACTGATTTGGACATCGATTATGACGGCAACAGTCAAAGCTTTGCAGCATTTGTGTCAGCGCTATGTTGTGTATTATATGTCACTCCGGACAAGAAAACCAAATTTTATTTATCTAAAATTGCACTAATTATTAACACAGAGTCATCTGATGTTTTTTTTTTGTGTATTTAGCGCTCAGACAGGAGTCCTGTCATGCATCACAGTGTGAAGACAGTTGCTGATAAGTTCAGTCTGTCACAGCCACAAACGCTACGAGGCCTGAATCTGATTCCTGATGACAGCTTTTCATCAACCTCAAACGGCCTGTCAGAGCTGCCAAAGTATAACACACGGTGTCTCAGGGTGAGTTTGGAGATATCTTAAAACTCACATTACAGGTGAAACAGTGACTTTAATTTGAGTTTTAAAATCGACTTAATGTTGTTTGTTTGTTTGTTTGTAGCTGCCCAGACTGTTTCCAAGGCTGTGAATCTTTTAATAATTCATCTTTATTGTTATTATCTGTTCAATAAACTCTGGTCAAACTATAAGAACATTTAAGAAAAACTGTTGGGTTTCAGTTTCAGTTTTATATGTGTCTGCAACTCTGTATGGTGAGACAACAATACTCTTTTGTGTTCACTGCTTATATCTTAAAAAAACTTTTTTGAAAGTTTTTATTGGATATTTCAGCACAAAGTGGTTGTTTTAGTTCTCGTTATCAGTGCCTGACCAATCACATTAAACACATTAATTTCCTCTTACTGCTCTTCACTTACACTCCTTTCCATCACCCCCCCCCCCCACTGGCGGTTGCCCTGTTTCAAGAAAGATACACCACTGCTCGTCATGATTATTATTTTCAAAAACTACAAAAACAAATCTGCAGACAAATTAAATACTGTTTAACTTTAGGAAGAAAATAAAATAACTTAAAAGGTGTGTTTTCTCAGACTTTAGTCTCACGGTCCGTTTGCATGTTAAGATCACAGCATTAATAAGCAGGGAATGTATTTTGATCTCACTTGGTGCTCACGATATTAGAGTAGTAAAACCCTCCGAGATTTTAGTGAGAGCAGGAAAATGAATCAGAGCTGCGGAAACTGCTGGGATGTGTGTTTGTGTGTGTGTTGTTGCGTGCGTGTCGTTTCTTTTGGGCAACACGAGGCGACAGGAGAACTTGAGATGAAAACATGAACACATTGTCTTGGGAACAGTAACAACAAAAACCCCTTCCAGCCTCCAGTCCAGTTGGCCATCGCTGCATTTTCAGGTTAACAGCGGAGAGAAATCAAGTTACTTAGTCCCGCTGTAAACCCCAGATTAACATGGTCTTATTCAGCATGAATTGGCTTACACAAACTGAGGCGGTGGAGCTAAGAGTGACTTAGTGAGGCTTACACTAGCTCGTTCAGTGTCTGGGATGGGATGGAAAGTCTCCTGTGGGATGAGAGAGAACAGCAGAACAATGTTTAAGCCGGCCATTTCAGGAAGCCATGGGATCAGAGAAATTAAGAGTCTCAATTCCTTCATTTATACAATCTGAGGAACATGTCGTACCTCCCCTGTAAAGATTGGGACATTTCATGGAAAGATTTTTTTCAGCAAAAGTTCAATTAAAAATCATTAACTGATTCTTTTTTTTATTTCCAATGCAAAAAAAAAAAACCTGTTGCATAATATATCTTTTTTTGTAATCTGTATTTCCTTCTCCTTTTCACAACAGTAATAAATTGTCTGTCACATATCTTATTATTTTTTTGGGATGGGCTCATGAACGCTGCAAATCTTGTCAGCTGTGTTTTACAAAATATGCTCTCTCTCTGTGGTTTCTGAGAGACTTCCACTGCCGAGGCTGGGAAACATTTCTGTTTATCATTCCCGCTGAATCTGTTATTTCTATTAATGCACTCCTGCAGCCAAATCCAGCTGAAGCCATACTGGCCTGGACTGTCATTAATTCACATCCTCGATAAGCGAGGAGTGGTGTTTTTAGTGCGTACCTGACAGCAGATGGACAGCGCTGGTGGTGGTATCGCACTCTTCTGTCCCACCCTGGCTGTGATGTCACATTTTTCATTGTATCGCACCAGTTTGATTCGGGTTTAAACCTTTTATGGACGGCCGTGGCTCGATAAGGAGTGGAGGCTGTGTTGTGGAGTAGTGTGTCAAACAGAGTGTGAGTGACCCAACGTGACCTCTGACTGAACAATGAAGGGGAGATAAGACACAGAGGGGCCGGCTCTGAAGTCCATCACTACTGAAATAACATATTTAGGGATATATTATTAGAGCAAAGGACTGAATCCACAGCAAACATGTCTATTTAAAAGTTTAAGCATGTATTTACTGACCCTTTACCATGCAACATCTCATTTCAAGCATTTCAGGCTGGTACGGGTCATTTTTAAAATGTCAAATATAAAGCATTTTTGCACATTTTATTTAGTTCAAGTATCAAAGGATCTAACTGTTGTTTCACAATTTTTTTCGGGATACATTAACTTCCTTGTTACTTTAGATCAAATCAGGTAATAAATACTTCATTGATCGTTAAGGAGAATTTACAATATAGCTGCTCTGCTGTGTAGTAAAGAGAATTTCTAGAAAGTATAAAAAGTATTGTATATGTAAGATATGTGTAAAAATATAAAAATATGTGCTTTAAGTTACATTGCTTAAGACTGGTCTGTAAAATAGTTAAAAACATAAAATATCAGTATATGCTAAGTATGTAAAGTATGTAATAATATAAAAATGTGCCTTATGTTACATTGCAATATTTAGTTTAAGTATTATAAGAGTTTAAGAAATATAAAAATGTGTGTATTATACTATATAACCAGCATTTAAACATACTGATTGTATGCAACAAAGTATTAATTAATAAAATAAATGAATAAGAAAAATTTAAAAAAAAGCTGTCTTCAGTCTGAAAATTTCATTTAGTTTCTAAAAAGTCATGGCAGTTGAGTGCAAGCACACCTAAGCTGGCAGATCAAACTTATTGTTGGATGATATGAAGCTAATTCGATAATCAAAATGCTTTTGACCAAAATACCTAAATATTGCAACATTGTATTAGGGTTAAAATTACATCACTTAACTGTACCATACGATACTATGATATCCAAAATTGAGAAAATGCTCTTGACAAGCATATTGCACTGCTGCTGTACCAAGCAGTCCAACATACACAACACACTCCTGCTTCCTCTCAGTGTAAGCAACTGCTAAACACACACTGTATACTGTCAGATTTGATCCCTAACAATGTGTCCATCAGCAGCCATGAGACCTTATGTGGTAGATATCAGCTAAAGTCAATGCATTGAAAAATGAAAGGATGCTGCAAGTAAATGTAAAGATCAGAATCACAAATTACAGTGAAAAGAAAAGAAAAGAAAAGAAAACAAAAGGCTCATTTAGTGTCATATTTAGTGTTAGAATACAATACTTCATCATTAAAACTTTAGTTTGAGGTTCAAAGTTTTCTTTTTGGTTAAAAAGTTTCTTTTGTGGACTCAGTTCAGTCTCTAGTGGTCCAGCAGACACATCACAGCTGACCGCTGGTCTCAGTGCAGTTCAAATAACAGTTAGTCACCTATAATTCATGACCTTAAAATCTTTAATGTCTCGTCTGCAGTCCACTGCAGGATGCCTGTGAATCACTTTGTCCAACTCTGCAGATCTAATGATGAAAGTCAATGCACCTATAGATTATGATGCTGTAATTAAACAAATAATCACATTGCAATCCATGTTTTTGTCCTTCCTATCAGTATAATTTAGTTTTGCAAGTACAAGATCTCTCAGCTCAGCATTCTGCGTTAATACCAAGTAAAAACCTAGAAAGGTATTTGTGTGTTTGTTTGCTTGTTGTTTTGTTTGTTTTTAGGCTCACATGCTTTAGTAAGAATTAGACAACACAGCAGCGTTTCAATCTGAATTTGTTTTATGGAACAGAATCAGTATCTCTGTATGCACATTAGGCACATCTTTAAAAACTATAACTGCTAAATATGTGCAGATATAATGGTGTTTTTTGCAATTTTTGTGGACATTTTAAAACCTCTGACGTTGATGCTGGGATGCTTCTTAGGGCTGTGGTCTCCCTCTGCTGCTCATGTGTGGTAACTACAGAGAACGAGGAGCACTGACTCTGCTGCTGAGCTACAGCTCATGGAAACCTGATGAAACCCCTTCATTTAGCGCTAAAGAGAGGTCATGACCTTTGTGTTGGTCCAGGACAGAGACCTGGCCGGTGCAGCCTGCAGGTGCTCCAGTCAGTTTCCTAAATCCTACATCTGGTGCAGGCGGTGGTTTCAGTCCAAGCTCCACTCCCCACAGCCAGACGCTGCTTTTTCCGCCTCTCCTACACCCTTTGTGGCAAGCAGCCATTTTGTGCATGGAGATTTGCCTTTTCGCAGCCCGAGTCTGCCTCCGCTGACTTCAAAGATTCGCAGAGGCGGGCGAGGCCACCAGTGAAGCCTGTGAACGTTGCTTCACAACAACGTGTTGAAGGATGGGATTTCTCCCACTGACTCAGCGAGACACAGTCCGGCGCCACTTTCGAAGCTTGTCAGAGCACGGGGCCCAGAGGCAAAGCTTATTGTCCACAAATTGATCCAGCCCCCTTGGTTTTGTTTATTTAAATGAGACTCTCAGACCCTGGGGTGTTTGTTGAGGAAAAGTCAGAAATGCCAAATATCTTTTCTCTTTTTTTTCTTGTCTTCTTCCTCTTTCGTCTTTCCTTTCTTCTTTTCTCTCGTAGCCCTTCAGCTGCGTGAGCCAAAAATCCTTGGTAAACATCCCGGCTCGGCAGCTTTACTGAGCTGGTCTCCCTCTCAGCGTCCCCCCCTTGCACTGGGATCTCTGGTTTCCAGCAGATATTCAGTGACCTGCCACTTTGTCTCTCATGAATTCATATCCCCAGCCTCTCTTTTTTCTCGATATTCAAATGAGTAAATCATCAAACATTCAAAAAAATATTATTATTACTGCAGAGATTGCTTATAATACTGTAATATTCTCCAACCAGCACTAAATAAACCATCATTTTCTGTTTTACAGTGTTGCAGCTGGTTGTCCAGTGAAGTCATATGAGCACAGGTGTTCGAAGTCTACGTTTCAAAAATCCACTGCTTTAGCATACATGCAGCCATATTGGTGTCACGTGGGCCAGCAGAAAATAGATTTTCTACCTGCTAGGTCATGACTGTAATCCCAGATTGGCAAAGACAAGCTTAATGGCCTAATATTTATATTTTAAGGTCCTCTTTGTCATCATTTCCTGCTTATAACAGTGCCATGATTTATGGTGATCTGCGGGACTAACCCTGATGGTTTACACAAGAAGCCTGGGTGTTTTTGGAAATACTTGAAGACCTTTAGGAAGTGAAGAAAAGGGCAAAAAGCAGAATTTATCCAAAATGTAGTTATGATAATGTGACTTTTGGTAGTACATGGCAGGAGCGATCATTCTGGGGGGGTCAGAGCAAAGAAGCCCATTTAGGCCTAGACATACGATAGTTACCAGTAGCTAGGTGTCGGTCCTAACTGGCAGTATCCAGCTGTCATACAGTAAGTAAAAGGGGCCCCACTTATGGGGTTTTGGGGCCATGGCAGTGCACTGTATAGTGCCTTTATGGGAGGTTTAAGGGATTTATAGTTGTCATTACAAAGCGTGCCAATAATAGTGCAGTGTTTGCCACAGAATTTTGAACTATGTGTGGCGGTCGCTGACCACAGGGATGGGGGGAAGCAAACATTTTTGTCTGTTTGCTTGCAAGGGCGTTTCTAATATCTGGCCCTTTTTAAAAAAATATAAATATATAATTTATATTTAGAAATTTATTTATAAGCAAGTTTTATTTTAATGCTTTTTATGCACTTTGGCTCCTTGTTTACACTGAAAGTGCAAAAAAAACAACAACCCCCCCCCCCCAAAAAAAAAATCCTATTCCTTGTTTAAATCACTTTATTTTGATTGTGAATTAGAAAATGGTTGATGTGCCACACTGCACCCTATAACAGGCCAGATCTGGCCCACGGGCCATAAGTTGAGTATCATTGGCATATGTATTCCATTAGTGCTCCTAATGAACCGTCCAGCTCCAAAACTATGAAACCAATATGTGGCAGCAGATTTTTTTAATTGGGGTGGGCTGTCACAAATAAATGAATGTTTGGAAGCCCCAGTAGTGGCCAGCAGGGGCCCTTTTTCTCAGATTTTTTGGAGGAGCCCCAAACATTTGTCTGGTTTAAAGGAAAATTGTTGGCATAAAGAAGCAAAAAAGAGAGAAAAGAGATCAAAATGCCCTATAACATTTTTAAAAACGATCATTTGGCTTTTTATAATTGAGCGTGACGAAGTTTAAACCCTGCTTATCTGTAAAAGCTGTGAAGTCAAGACACATGAGCAGTGAAGGTTTTAATTTTTCATAATAAAAATCAAAAAAAGATAACCAGCATTGGCTATGGATTTTCCAAAGTATTTCCTTATTCATTTGTTGCTGGAGTTAGGACACATCTTGGGACGATCCATCAAAGCGAGCCGCAGTCCTGCTAACGTCAGACAGAGGACCGTACAGAGTCGGTATGCAGACTCCAGCCTTCAATTCATAGTAGCTACAAGTGGAGTAAATCACCGGCCAGAAAGGCTGCGAGTCTGTGTGGGCGGGGCACCTCACAACAGGGGGACAGAGAGTTCAGCCATAAATTACACTGGTCAACTTCTTGGTGCTTTAATGTATTTTATGCTATGGGAACCGGCCTTATGCGGCGCACTGCGAACTTATCAGTCACAACTCGTCTGCAGGGCTCCCAACTGTCACACTCTGTCACAGGTGCTTTAGTGCCGTTACCACAGAGTGAATTTACACATGGAGGAAGAGTCCTCCTTCATGCCAAAATCCAATCCAGCCAAGAGGTCGTGTCCTCTCGCTTGTTCTTTATACAATGAAATACACGAGGAGTAAGAGTAATAATGAAACCCTCACATCCCCTCTGTTATATCAATTCCCTTCCCCTCTCTCTATTTAGACAAGAGGTGTCAACTAATATCATTAGTGTACAATGTCATTACTGTGAAACTGCAGCAGGAAATGTGTCATCGGCTCATTTTCCTCCTTCAATAACACACTCATCAACACGAGCCCTTACTCTTCATCCCCTCCCACTCCAGAACAGACTGCGTATTAATTGGAAGGTATAAATTACAAGTAATCACTACCAGGTTTTTCACTGCCTAGACAATCGGCATTTACTCATCCGGCTTCCTGTTTAAACTATCTGCTGGAGGAATCGCAAAGCCCCGCTGCTTATTTTCCAACGATTAGCTGTACATCAGCATTACCACCTCAAATCCAGCAGTTTCACATCCAGCATTAAATAGGATGAATATTGATCTGCTAAAGAGGATTTATTTATTTCATGCTCTATCCAAAGATCAACTGCTACCAGCTTTGGACGGATCTGCGAAGGTCTTACCGAATAAAGCTACTGCATACATGACTTTGGACTTGACATTTTAGGCCTGGAAGAAGACCAAACAGTAAATTCACTGCAATAATCCCAGATAAATGGGATGATCACTACGAAAGCTTAGATAGTTAAGTGGCCTACACTTAAGTCCAGAAACGATAAAAACGCGTCTCGGAGGAGATCCTCCATGTCGGAGGGGGCGTGGTCTGTGCAGTCCAGAGGAAGGAGGACGCCCACCTGAGGGCTGCCATCTTTCCTCCTGTTGGAAGAGTCAGCTTACAAAACAGGGTCAGGGAAAATGGCATCTGTAAAAATAACCTACAACTGCTCCTATATACCTGCGCAAAAGCGAAATTCTTTTTCTAATATCGACGTAGGAATAACTTAACTGAAACACTTAAATTTCATTTGTTTAACGTAAATTATACAGGCAATATATTTGAACTAAAATGCAATTTTAGGTTTGTTGAAGCATCAGTTATCAGTCTGTCACTGTGTCTATTTTAAAAGTTTTTCTAGTAGTTAACTTCTTTATTTCAAGGCAGTATTATATCTCAGATTTTCTCCCACTCTAAAACAGTGAGTCATTCTGCTTCAAAGTGCTGCAAGGCTGCTTTTTGTCAGTTTGAGTTTCAGCATTTTAATGTCCCATGATGGTTAGAAGACGTCTCCTTAAAAGAAGAACATCACAGAGAAGAAAAAAACCTCAATCCTTGATATTTTTCTGGCAGAAAAATTGTAAATTTCGCACAATTTTTGGCAGAATATAAGAGCCGCCAGCAGTTTTAGTGCTAAATTACATTGGAATTGGTATCAGCTGTCTATAACTCCCTGTAAACTCACATTCATAAACATGAATACACATGATTTAACCCATCACACACTGAGCCGAGTGCAACACAGGCCGGTGTGGATATTTTGTGCTGGTTAGCAGCGAGCTGTCAGAGCAAAATGCCTCTCGGTGACCAACTCAGCTGGGTGGAGCTGTGTGAGAGCGAGACGGACAGACAGAGAGACAGACGTGCAGGCAGAAAAGTGGCCATCTGGACAGACAGGCCGCGGGGTCACATGGTTGAGTCACAGACGGGATGGTGCTCAGCTGCTCCGTGTCTGCGCTTTGCAGCCTGGAAATCTTATAAGACTGCACTGAAACGGCTGGGGATGGGAGTTGATTGAGTTCGGAGGAGAATTAAACTGAAAACTGTATAGTTTCTGTTTGACTTTGGCCTGTTTGAACAAATTTACATTTTCATTGTTTAGGTAGTTTCGGTTTGAGTTTTCAGCATAAATATTTTCTAATGATTTAGGAGGAAAGTGTTGACTGTTGGGATCAATGTATTCGCAGATTTGTCAACATAATATCATGTTTTTATACCTAATTAAACTAGTAGATAAATTATTTCTTCCCCCACAGCAACACGTTAAAATCTAGTAAATAATTCTTTATCCATTATATACATGTCTTCCTTTCTCTTCATTTACTTAATAACACAGGAGACTATTTCCATGTGTTGGCAATTTTATTCTAAAATAGCCCTGTTTTTATTCTATACTTGATTAGTGAAATAAAAATATTTAGGCCTTCAATATGTATTGAAACACACCGAAATTCACAGTATATTTTAAATTCAGTACTCTGCAAGAATGTGGACACTGTGGGAGCAGTTTGTTGAAGAATGACGCAGTCCACCAGTAGATGGCATCTGATACCTGCTTTAGATGTGTGAACTGTCCCACCATCATCCCACAATTCCCCTGCAAATCTACTGTTGGATTCTTAATAACACAAATTCTTATAAAAGACAAATATATAAAACACTATTGTCTAGGTAAGACGACATAAGCCTATTATATCCACTCGAAAATAAAATGCAATAATGGTAATAAAAGTAAAAACATATGTTCAGAGGGAAGATGTGCTATCATATAAAATCCTGTAGTTCACTTATTCCTCCCGTTAGTTTTGTTTCATGCATAAATTTAATAATTCAAGGATTTTAATTGCTTAAATAGACCTTTTATCTTCTTTAGAAGCTGCATTAAGTCCTTCTGTTTCATCGCTTGCTATCTTAAATCTTTTTCTCTTCAATAAACAAATTCATGTTTTGTATTTCTCATCCTATTTAAGCATATTAAAGAATCAGGCCTAAGTTAAAAATCCATCACAGGAGAAATAACTCCACTCCCAGCAAACATAAAAAACACGTCAAAAGCTTTAAATGCCTTTCGTCCTGCAGTCATGTCTGTCTTGATCCCATCAAATTAAAGCAGGTATTACCAGCAGAAAAAAACAGAGCTCTAATTGAGATGTATTTGATTGCAGCTTTAAGAATGGCCTCCATCTCCCCTCCTAAACATATGGGTCTGTGTTAGCCGGACCGGCCATAAATTTTCAACACTGCAGGACATTGTCTTTTTTTATGCCCCACGATCCATCCTTCATACACGCCAGAAAAGTGTCAAGGCCTTCTGGGAGTGAGAAGAAAACGTGCCGTGGCAGTGAGCGTTCAGCTGGCAGAGAGCGAGGAGCCGCAGCCAGCTCTCTGGGTAAGGAATGCCTTCTGGTTGTGTCGGTCGGCAGATCAGTCACACATCAAAAGACGCTGAAAGCTTTTTCTACTATTTAAGTACTACGCAATCGGCTATTGCCATTGGGGAGATTTTACAGCTCTTCATTAAGTTGGAGTCTGCACTATTTAAAGGGTCATCTCATTTAAATAATTCTTTAAATGTATTACCTGTGAGAATGACATGTTTTAATGCTTCAGATGTATGTTCAGCCCTCCTACATTTGTCACAGTTTCATTAGACTTTAATACGGTTTCTTTTAGGTGTTCAGCTTTTCTGACAATGATTATTCTTCACAAAACAACAAATATCAAAATATGTAAGATAACAGGTGTCAGAACCGACATGCTGAAATTTTTTGTCTACATTTATTTGCACAAATTGCAAATATGGCAAATCCATTTTCTTCACCTCTCCAGAAACCCTGAATCTTCCTTTTCCCGAGGTGCATCTGTAAGATTTGAGTATGTGAATATCAGTGTTACAAATTAACATGTTTGGAGACCGAAAAACGAAGACCACACAAGTAGACAGATGGTCGCGGCTATGCAATCAGCTTAACAACAGGACAACAAAAGAGCAGCCACGCCTTAGATAAAGGTGCTTAACCTCCAAGCATGCTAAGTGCCCCTCGCTCCATTACCACTTAATAGGCCTAATCAGTTTTGGCCCAGATTAGATTTTGAATCTATTGCCACCAAAGCACAGTGGCATATTAAATTAGTGACTTCATTAGAGCGAGCAGGGTCATGTTGTTTAGTTGGTGTTCCTCGGAATAATAGGTATTATCAGCAGTGGTGTAAGCACTTAAGCTACATCCCAACCATGCTACTGTATGGAGGGATTATGGGTGTGGATGGTAGTAAAGCTCTGTTGTCTGTTCTGGTGTCTACAAGCTTTTCTCTATTATTGGACACAAATGGAAAAGTAATGATAAAATAATTCTTAATTTATGATGATACTTTTCTGTGATTACAGGGCATATTAAAGAAATTAAAAGCAGGCTGAATGTGTTTCAAGCATCTTATTATTTTCTCAGCATATAAATAACCATACAAACACTGAGATGCCTGTTGAATAATATCCGCGACAGACTTGTGCGTGTGCAAATTGCTATTGGCCCATTTGCACTTTTATGTCTTTATATTTCCATCAGTATTTTCTATGTTTATTCAAGCACAAGATCAAATGTGGTGTAGCCGTTTTCAGCACCAGACTCACAGCCAAACCTGCGTCAGATCTGACAGATCAAGGCCTAAAACTTCCCACTTAATCTTTGTTCAAAATAAATTAAAGTGAGTGAAGAAGAGCTGCAGGCAGCTCAACCGACTGCTGCAGCAGTTCAGCTCTTAGATGGATGGATCACTACAAAGGAGTCACATTTTCCAGTGAAACAAAATGTAGTGTGGATGCAATGCCATGCCACATGCTGGCAGAGCAGAATGCCCCAAAGCATTTGCCCCATCAGATATGAGACAGCTGTGCCGGAGAAATAAAGAGATATCATGAATGTGCTGCTGTTTAGGAATAAATGCAGACATTGTATTCAATGTCTGAATGATCCATTTATCCTTTTGGTAACCATTAGTTTTATATTTGTGGATAAGTTGCTCAAACAGCTCAAATAAAGGATTCTGGTTTTTGTACTAAAGTTTGAATAATAGTTTGATTTTATGTTTAGTGTATGGAAGCCCTGAGAAGCAAGGTGGTAAAAGAAGTGTTGGTCAAAGGGCAGTGAGGATTAGTACATAAACCCTGAGAGGCAGGGTGTTTTTTTGTTTTGTTTTTTTGGGGGGTGGGGTGGGGGGTTGCAGCAGTGTTGGCCTGTATGTATGACATTTTATCTCCTATGTATTGTATGTAGACACTAAACTTTTCCTGCAAAAAAAAAAATCCTGTGAAAAAAATGCTTTTAGCCTGAATTTGCTAGTACTTGGAGAGATTATCTCGTATGTAGAAGATAAACTTAGGTTTCAGCCAACATTTACCGCAAAATAAATATTTTTCTCCTTGCTTAGAGTAAGAGTGTAAGAGACAATATCTTCAACATTGGAGATAAATATAGGTTTTGGCCAACATTGCTTGCAATGCTCTTTTTTTCACCATCTTACGACTTCTGTACAAAACCTCACTGCACTGAATTTGGTCATAATTATAAGTCAGTTAAACCTGAATCTGCTGTTCTTTGCATTTAAAAGATGCATCTGAAAAGGTGTTTTAGTGTAGTAAAATGTCTTATACTGACCTAATAGGCATGAGGTTGCAACTATAGGCATCACATCTCTACTTAGCAAATAAAAAGCATCACAGAAAGACACACAAAAATAAATATTTTTGCGGAAACCTATAACAACCATTTCAGAGGCTTGAGAAAGACCAGCATAACACAAAAGAGCAGACAGATAATCAGACAGCCAGGCACTACTGACACGGCTGAGCGGTGCATGAATGTTTTCTCGACAAATAAAAACACTGCGCCGGTGAAATTCACTGCAAGGACCAATTTCAGGCCTCCTGCACCAGTTTGAGGAATCAATACCAGGCAATGGAGCAGGTTGGGGCTGCGATCGATATCTGATGATACAATCATATCTTACTTCTTGACACTGTCTTAGAAGCACACCGCAGTGAGGAGGATGAGCTGTGGGCGGTTAAATGAAAACAAGCGAGAAAATAAAGGTTTGATCGCAGAAATCACATTTATGTTGAAGAAATGCAACAAAAGTAACTGAAAATCATCTTTCTGGAGGGTTTAGTCCGCAGATTTGTAGTTTTTTTTTTTTGCTTGTGGATTTAGATTTTCTGCACTTCTTAAAGCAGCATGAATAGTAACAGTTTTGATATGGTAGGAGGCACTTTCATTCAAATAGAGAGTATTTCATTTCAGCAAAACAAAGACACAAAGGAACGGGAGGAAATTGGTTTCATCTGCACCAGTTAACTTTGTCTGGATGTCAAATCTCATCCTAAAAACAGTATGATCTGCATTCCATCATAAAATATATCTCCATGCAAGCTTGGTACTTATTTTAGTTCCCTTTTTAATGCATTTGGCTTAAAATAAACTTTCTTTCGAAAAGCCTGTCAGAATGTCTTTGTAACCACGCTTGCTATTTCTTATTTATTTCTTGTCATCTTATTCCCAGTATGACCGAAACACAGCGTTGCCTCGCAGACAGCCTCAGTCGTAGCTGATGATAGATTAATGAAAAGGGTTCAATCTCGGCCCCGCTGGATGGTTTTGCACATGCAGCAAAAAACACTCAGTGATGTCAGGGTGGTTTCAACGAGCTGGTGGTCACACGAACGCATGCTCAATCATATATGGACACGCTCAGATGGGGGGGGGGGGGGTTGATGAATCCCGGGAGGGGCCAGAGTCACTTATTCAAGAGAACGTAATATGATACAGGATAATAACTGTAAACATAGTAGGCCGACATGAACTGTATGTTCGAACACAGACGCATTTCGCTCACACCTGCCCCGCTGATGATTGCTCATACTCTATAATGAGCATACAACGGGCTGGTTTCAATGGCATTTCGAGGGTTAACGGCGCTTATATGTGAAGCCTTGAAAACAATAAGCCTCCCATGTGATTTAACAGTATATCCCAGGATTTAAAACTTGGGCTCTTTAAAGTTGTATGTGAAAGCCCTTAAACCTCACCACACCCTAGAGAGGGAAGCTGCTTTCTTTATAGTCTTACATTGACTTCCATGGACTCCCGATCATGAGTCACCCTGTGTGCTGTTGCCATCCCACCTCCTCCTCCCCCCCTCCACCCATTCCCCATCTACCCCCGCACCCACCAAAACAGAGTGCCTTAGCTTTTAATGGGCCAACAGGGCTTGGCTTAGTACAGTGGCACAGCGTATAGCCAATGCAAACCAAATTATTGCTGGAAGAAAACAGCAGAAGGCAATTAAATCCCAGTTAGGCTGATCATTCCAGTCTTGATTAACGGGGTCAGCAGGGGGAGTCTTCTTCTTTTCATGTCCACAGTGTTAATTTATCCTTTTTTAATTACAATGATGAAAAGTACTCTCATCATTAGTCAGCGGCTACTTAACAGCAGAAAACTAATGAGAGCTGTGTGTGTGTGTGTGTGTGTGTGTGCAGGTAAGCATGTATGTATGATGACATCACTGGCACATCCTTACACTGGCACGATAGCATCAACAATTAAAATGGCGGCCCGAAAGTTTACATTGAAAGACAGTCAGCGAGTTTTGGCAGGAGCCGTGTTGCACTGGAAGTGCCAACACGATGGCAATTTTGAATCAAAATAATCCCATTTGTTCTAGTGGTGTCAGATGTTCTGGTCCGCAGACTGTGTACCTAATGAAGTAAGCATGCACGACTTGCACCGCGGTTCCATTGCACTAATGCTGCCGTTTCGCCTGGCCAAGGCCCCTGCATGGTTTTGATTATCACGTATCGTTTAAACTCTGCCTCTTTTTTGCCAGCATGCTTTCAATTCAGTCTGTCTGCCTGTCCATGGAGGAATATCCTCTACCACGCCGATTTCATGATCGGTGATAATGCTGAAAAATGATGTCTCTATGCCGTCTTGTCGTATGACGAAAACGCCCGAGGCAAAATCTCACAGAGCTAATGTTGTTGATTTCACAGCATTACACTGTAATTTGGGATAAAACCGTGAATCATCACTTGTGCAACTACGACTTCAAGCACAGAATTTGCCTCTCGCCTCACCCCTCTTGAACTGTTGACACACACCAACACAAACACACACATCAACAGAGGCGGACTGAGCAGTGATCCACTGTTTGCTGACCAAATGACTGTCACCCTTCAGAGAGGAGGAGGAGGAGGAGGAGGAGGAGGAGGAGGCGGGAAATTGTGGCAGTGCATCCTCCACTGCTATTTGTTACTATACAGTTGTCACTCAAGTCACAAGTTAGTCTTTGAGGCTAATCACAGCTAACTCCTCAGAACCTCACCACAAGCCTCATACCACCCCGTCTCCTTCCCACAACCCTCTTTTCCTCACCACTCCCACATCCACCCTCCGCAGCCCCATCCAAGCCCACCCTCACCTTCTCAATCCACTCTTGGATCATTTCAATTTGCATCCCAACTGGCCCCGGGATTCCCTAGCCCTGTTAAAAGGCAGGCTATTTGTTGTGCTCCGCGGTTAATGCCGCGCAGAGCTTTAAATACCCATATCAAATCTTGGAGGCTCAACAGATTCAGTTTTGCAAACCTGTATCGAACAGAGGTTCAATCCGTCAGCTTAGAAGTGTACACTCCTTAAGTTGTGTGATAAGGTAAAACCAATCACTGGATTAGGCTCTCTCTGTCAGTGATGGTGTATTTTCAGCGCACAGCGTTGCTTTGCTGAAACAGGATAAGCTGATGGAGTAACATTATGTTGCTTGAGATTTCTCTTTCAATAGGAATATACTATTAATGGATTCTGAAGCCGGTGATATGGCGCTGCTCTTGCAGTTGTGGATAATGCATTAGCTGTGAAAAGCAGTTGGTGCCGGATACCACGAGCAATCATCTGTCAAAACCACAAAATTTGATTGTTTTTATCATGCAAATCCAGACTACTACCCGATAAGATTGATTGAGGTCTTAAAGTAGGATTGCAGTGTTTATTCTCATAGAGCTTCTCACAAACAAACCTCAGCCTTTAGTATAATTTTGCACAGCATATGGTGAATTCATAACTCGAGAAAAGGGGAAATCTCGGGAGTCTGCTGCTTTTTTGCGGTTACTCTGCCTTGTTCCATCTGGTTTCGGGGGAGATGTGGGAGGTTTTGGTACACGGCGAGCTCGAGTGAAAATTCATGGCAGGTACATAAATAATCACCCGGCTATATATAAATATAGGCTACAACTTCTGTTTCTGGTCGGAGTGTTGCAAGACTGTCTTGGATGACATTTGAGAGGAACGCCAAGCCATCCGCAAAACTGCAAAGTACAAACCAAACGTCCTCTCCCTTTCCCCCTCACATGAAGCTGGGTTTCCACTTTGTCCTGCCAACAAGCGTTCCCTGGAAGCTCCCCGTCTGACATTTTACGCTTGGTCGAACTCACACTTCAAGCCTTGAGGCATCGTTTGTGGACAGCTATGATCCGACTGTCATATTCTTTTTTCTGTTGGTTTTGCGTGAATGCAAAGAGATCAGTGTGGTGATTGGTGATGAAAACCCTTCGAGCGCTTTTGACGACTCAAGTGAGAAAACTCGAGAGGCCGCTTGTGCAAGTTTTCTGGGCCGTGGAGTGCCTGAGCCCAGCAGGGTTTGACCACGAATTTGCATGCAGTTGTCTTAACACTTCAGTATGTGATGCACAATAAGTGCACACACGGGAATAATCACGTTTTATACACGTTCTCTTTTTCCTATTTAGAAAAGCAGACGGTGAAAAGTTAGAAAAGAAAAGTTTAGAGCTTTTTAACTCTGTGACAGCGTGAGGTAATTATGCAAAAGTCTCATGTTCATAAGACAGAGTGTGTGTGAGAGAGAGAGACTGTAACACAGGGATAATCAACTTTGCTTGAGGGCCACTTTGCAAAATGACAAGAAACCAGCGGCCATATGCAGCAGCATACATGTTTCTAGGATTTTAGGACATTTCTACAATTTTTGGGCATTTCTAGTACTTCAGGACATTTCTAAGATTTTTGGATGTTTATCAGCTTTCAGGAAATTTCAAGGATTTTGGGATGTTTCTAGGATTTTAGGGCATTTCTCCAATTTTAGTAAGTTTCTCGAATTTAGCACATTTCTTGGACTTGAGGACATTTCTAAGATTTTAGGCAACTTCTCCAATTTTAGCACATTTCTAGGATTTTAGGACTTTTATCTGATTTCAGGACATTTCTAGGACTTTAGGACATGTCATGGACTCTGGGATATTTCTAGGATTTTAGTTAATTTTTTAGATTTTAGGACGTTTCTATTTTTGTAGGACATTTGTAGGATTTTAGGATGTTTCTATGAGTTTCGGACATTAGGAGCTTTGCTGGGACCTTTGTTGTAGGGTGCAGGGATCCTTCACACCTCACCTGACACTTTTTTTGATAAACAAGCTCTATTTTGATGCTGTTTTATGCACTCTGGCACCTTATTTAAACTAAAAGACCACAAGCAATTTGCTTTGGGAATCACCTTTTTTTTATCATGAAATAGAAAATGGCTGAGGGGGCCATCCAGCACCCTATCAGGGGCCAATTTTGGCCTGCGGTACGTTGAGTATCACTGCTATAACACCACTATTCATCTACATTATGTGTTACTTTTAAAACCAGTGCAGTTTATTCAAGCAATTACATAATAAAATGAAAAAAAAAAACCAAACAGTTGGGCAAAAAATGTGCCGTAAATATAGCAACAGAGCAATGAGTGATTAGTGAAAGCTGTCATGTAATCTAGCCATGATATGCTGTGGCAAATTGCAATATTTTTCAATAATGAATGTTTTTGGAGGCTGGAGAATCCCTGCTGTAATGGGTTATAAAGTGTTGACATATAAAATTTCATAAGGTTTTGTTGCCAAATCATTTAATTACACTCATAAACCTTTTATCTAATTAGGTTTTTCTCAAGGAGAAAACACCACGTGATGAAATAAAAACTGTTTTTACATCGAAATGATCCAAAATAAAAGTTATTAGAAGACTCATAATTAAGGTCATATTTGTCACGCTTTCCCACTATTTCCAGTTACATTTGCTAACAAGATCATACAATTAAACATCCTTCACAGTTAATCTGCATATCAGTTTCAGTGAATTCCTACACTGTGAAACATAAGTGTATAAATGCTTGTTCAGTTCTAAGTCCAATTGTAGCCAACATTTTGTAACAACGAGCCTCAGCTGGACGTTGTCACCCACCTCCTCTTCTGCAGCCTCCATGTAGCAGCTGGTGGTCTAAGCCCCCCTCCCCCCCTCTAACCAGTCCACCCAGCATGTTGCCTCAGGTTAAATGCACAAAAAAACTGAAAGAAGGATGTCCATTCCTGGCCATTAGCTGGTTGCTATGCTAATCCAGGGATTACATGAAATACATTTCCCCCACTTAAGGTTTCCCAGAATTCACAGACTAGTAACGACAAACCAGCTCCCAAACCGTCTACACCCTACAGGTATGCATTAATCTTTAATGTGCCTGAAGTCAGAACGGGCCTGCTCTCTAGTCATCACATGTGATCATCGTAGTAACTAATGTGTGCTGGAAAAGGATTGCTGATTTTACTTGTGTGAATATGTTAATATTGCATATTTGATGCACTTTTCCAAAGCAATTAGACTTGCTGCCTGTTAAAATAGGGTTTGGCAATATATTGATATCGTGATACGAGAAAAAGTCTTTGGTGTTGTTATATTGTAGGTGTTGTCTTTTTCTGTTTTTAAAGGCTCCATTACAGTACAGTACAGTGATAGATACAGTAAACAGAACAGACTTTTCTAGCTGTTTTCTTATTTGACTTTATCCACTTAGTCATTATATTCACATTACAGATGATTATTGATTAAAAATGTTAATGTGTAAATATTGTCTGAAATAATAATCTTTTTTATAGAGCAGTTTTTCCTCAAGTCAAATGCACTTTGCTTTCCTTTCCACCAAAATTAATGCATTTGTGCATGCTTTTTTAAATGCAGGAAAACCTGCTACAAATAGGCTCCTTTCAAATTGCCAGTAGACCCGAGCCATGTACACAGCTCTGTAGTAGATAAGTGTGCTTTTTTGTTTTTTGTTCTTTTTTTGAGCTTTTGTTGTTGTCTTAGTTTTTTTTTTTTTTTTTTTTTTTTTACCAGTGTATCACTTTCAGAGTCACAAACTTGCTGGGAAAAACAGCATGGAGGCCAGTGAAAAGGTTACTTTTTTAAAAAAAATTAAATGTCTGTTACTCATTCACTCTCTTTCAAACTGCAGTGCTGACTTATTTGGAACGATGTTTCTGGACAGAGATGGATGGTGCTCTGTGGTGGCACATGGTTGCATTGCGCAAAAAAGGGGAAAAAATAAGAACATGAGTGTCATATTTTTATCACTGCTGGTCGTCGCTGGAGCCAATAGCCATGACTATTGCAAAGTCGTTTGTCGTGGAATTAATTGTAACCTTTCCAACTAAAGACAAAAGCCAGATGTTAGTAGGTGATAGTGTTTTTTTTAGTCCAGTGGACTGACAAAAACTTATTTTATTTTTTTTATCACACCATCTCTGATCAACTGCATTGTCGGACAAGAATGCTGATACCAGATGGTTCTGCAAACCCTGAAATATGTTTGAAAAAAAATATTTAATGCCAAAATTTTAAAATGCTTTCTGTCTGCAACATCTGTGCATGGGACGATGGTGTGGTTGAGAAAGACTGTGGTTGGGTCAAATAAACTTTGGTGAAGGTATATTTAAGGTTAGCCACCATGAAAATTTCTGCAGGGAGCAGAGAGAGATGCATTTTTTTATGTCCTGGATTAACGGCTTCACTGCAAGAAAGAAAGCAACTCAAACCTCTTAAAGAGATCGGGTAGTGCACAGTATGTTGGACACAGTGTCTGATAAAAGATTCATTACAGGTTTGACTGATTAAAGTTCACAGCCAAAACAAAGAAACAAGACTTCACCTTGAAAAGTTATGCTGCTTAGCGCTTTAATAAATTATCACCAGACAGGGCAAATTACCAGAGTTGTCATCTGCATAATGATAAGATAAGATACTAATTGCTCAAAACTTTGTACGAGTTATTTTATGAAGCCAAAGGGGGTAAAATGTTGGACACACTGGATCTATTTAAATAGAATATAGTAAGAATTAATAGTTATTTGAATCAAAACTAAGTTTTTATTTTAAAGCCACAGCACTTGGCACATGAAAAATCATCTCCAAACACAACAAAGGGGAAATCACCACAGTCTGATTGTTGCAGCCCAAGGCCTGTTATCATGTGCTTACAAAGCAATGTTCTCAACTCGAGTACAACAATGGAACAGCCCGTACTAAAGAGACCGCCGCACCCTTGAGCCACTCAAACACCTGGTGATGTCCGTCAAACACGAGAGGGAGGCAGGTTGATACTAAACCCAGTGACTGTAGCTCCGGGCTAAGGATGAGCCGCTGTGCACAGATAAGATGTTTGGTTCAGCTCGGGTAGACAAGGCTCCGGGGTACATTTTCTAAATTTGTCAGCGAACTTGTGCCATTTTAGGGCAAATTTATGAAAAGTTTCAAACAAAATTCAATGTACAGATTGGGAAGCTCTTTTTAAACACATGTCTGACATAAACTATGAATGTCATCTGGAGAAGTTAATGTTTTACGCTGAAAACATGCCGTACGCATGGATGGGTAGATGGTCTCACTATTGATCCACTGACCCCACCACTGCTCAGTCCAGCTAAGAGCTAATGTTGACCCAGGACTGGAGGTCTATATGGACAGCTCTTTTGTCAGTGTAGCATCAGGGATGGGCAAGTAAAATCTAAACATTTGCTTTTGGGTTTGACCAGCAAAGAATAACTCTTAAACAGCCGATACATGTCAAGCACAGCGGAGGGTGTGATGTTACCTGTCTAAGGTGGGTTTGTATTTTTAGACTCAAAATCTCCAAATGAACACGAGACACAAAGTCACAGGAACAAAAAGCCAGGGACAATTGTGTCACATTATGGTCAACAGTGTGTTAAATAGAGACTTTGCAGTTTTATTTATCTCATGGTGACTATATTTTATGCAGATCTTGTGCAGCATTTTCTGTGTATGAAAAGTTGTTCACAATATTTTTCACTCTTGACTACAAGTTGCAGCTTGAAAAGTCATCTCAGAAACCTACTTTTTTTTGGCACTGCTACTGTAGACAGATTATTAGCCAGCAGGCAAATTTATCATCCAATGTGAATGTTAACATGTGACTAATCTTGCATATAGCCTGCAGTTTTCAAATAATTATTGTTCACATGTCAGTGTTGTCTGCTTTGGGAGCATGATTTGCTACTGGAGCTAAAAAGATGACATTCATCAAACACATAAATCAATATGATGTACGTTCATCACCTGGGAGACTTTTCTGATACATTCTAATGATAATATCACTAATGATGTCCTTTGTACATTTAGGTCTCTTTATCTGAATGATAAGATGCTGTGATAATATCTATAGCTTGGTTCAGAAATGATAAATAATAAATCACCCACAGCATGTCTTTTGAGCTACCTCTAACAGGTTCCTTGAGGCCTTTCGCTGATCTATGAAATGATGAGTTTTACTTTTTTGAAATTTTCCTTTGCATTTTATAATTGATCTAATATGAGGACCTAATAGTGACACCACCAATTTACAAACAGTGAAATAAGAAGGACAAATAATTTGGTATGCAAAGAGATTATTTCCTGCAAACTGTTAGGGCTGACACCTTCTGGTTAATTGGTTTATCAATATGCTTTTGTCAGACCAAATTCTTATGATTTTGAAATTCACCGGTGTTACTTTTTATAAAGCCACGTATCCACCAAAACCTTTTCAGCCAGATGAAAACGGCAGTTATTGCTCAGATTTCGTATTTGTATGTGACGGTTAGTATTTGTGGTATTTGTCCCGCCCCTCCTCCAACATGATTGGATGACTGTGTAAAAAAACAACAGCAACCAACAAACAGTGACAAACTCTGCATTTTGTTTAAGGCTGGATTACAAAACTTCTGAAATGGATACGATCGCATCGAAGCCCATGTTGTAAAGGTGCTGCGGTTACTGTTAACGTTCGCACCGTGGCCAAAAACAGTAAGTCTCTTGTCTATGGCATTCCAGAGTTATTTAACAGTATTAATGTTATGACATATGTGACATTGTCAACCCTAAAGTAAAGTAATTTAGTGCCCAGTATGCCATATTTTTCTCATCAGTCATGTTCAGTGCTTAGCAGTCAGACAGATTCTACATTTCTTCACATTTAAACAACACTGTGGTTAATGTGTGGTTAGGTTTAGACACAAAAGAACTTGGTTGTAATTGGGAAAAGATCATGTTTTGGCTTTAAGTACCCAGTTTTGGTGGCACATTCCTGGAAAAAAAACACAGTGATGCCTTGGTGTAAAACAACCACTCTTTGAAAGTTGCATAAAACAGAGATGGGTTGTAACATATTTATGGGTTTCAGATACATACAATGCCAACATTTTCTTTTGGCGACTGGGCTGCAATACAGTGCACAGTCTATTTTCAGATAACAACAGACGTCAAATTTATTTTTTACTTGCCCAATCGGACAACTGCATGAAGCCTTCCACTTGAGTTTGCTTGCTCTGTGCAAGTGTTAATGTAGAGCTCTGTAACAGGACAAAAACGCTTTGGTGGACACACAATGCTGCTGGGTAGCGTGCACTCAGAGCACTTGCGCACTTGGCTGATTTAGTTAAAAGAGATAATGTGCAGATTGTTTTCCCCCATCAACCAATCAGGTTTTTTTTTTTTTTTTTTTTTAAAAAAGGGTTGAATTTCTGTTGACTACAGCCCTAAAAACTGTTAGATTTTATGAAATTCATACAACCAAGTTCAATAATCCAATCAATTCTGGGCCAAATTCCCAGCAAACAAAGCTGTACTTCAGTTTGATGTTGATCCCATTAAGATTAAATATGAGGAGGTGGTTCCAATAAGAAAAAAAGAGCAGAGCTGTGCCTAATAACACAGAGAGGACAGTAAAACGATTACCAGAGACTATCTTAAAATTTCTGGATACATTTCTATGACTGACAGCAAATCTGGATGAGAAGCATAAAACCTCAACCAACTGGCGCTCCGACCAGGTTGACATGAATTCAAAAGTAGAGATATGTCTGTGCTAATGTGGATCAAATCCCGCTGTCAGAAAAGGCCCAGGTGAGCCAACTGTCAGCATGATGAGGTCACTGTGCTCTGTGTTGTGCTCAAGTGTCGACACAGTTCAATCAAAATAGCTCCATTTGACTGTCATTGGCATCCTCCGTGGATAAAAGCATGCAGGGAATATATTTTTAGATGCGTGTGTGTGCAGTTGTGTGCACATATGCGCTCATGCACGCGGCTGCCACCGATTATGCACATACATGATCCCCTGGAGGCAGACAATAATATTGGCATTAAACACCTCAAGATTCTGCCGGTTTTTAATATATCTTAAATTATGTCAGGAAAAACACCGGAACATCACACAAAAGCCACAGTCAGTGTATAATGCTATCTCATAAAGCTACAGATCTCTCCAACAACATTGACATAGGGAGCAGGCAAACAAATGTCAGCCTCTATAACATATGAAATACTTAACGTAACCAATTTTCTCCTGTCAATCAACCTGGGAATAATGACAGACGACCAGGAATCAATACGCCACAATTGAATTTTTCGACTCCCAAACATGTCTCATTCTGCACCATAAAAGACTGTCAAATGTCATGAGCTGCGGGTGGAGTCTAAAGATTTATTTTATTTCCACCGCCGCAGTCTATTAGCAACAACGTTCCTTTTACCACCGGGGGAAAAAGCAGGTCCAGACTCTTCTGCTTGTTTTGCTGGTGAGTGCTTGAGGACAATGCTAGATGTGTGTGCTAAGTGTTCCTATGTGCTGAATATGCAGACTGTGACGCACATGTATGACTGACAGGAGATTTGCAATATCTTCCATAAAACTGCAGCTTTTTTATTGTCATGAAAAAGTAAATATAACCATTCTTTCATGTTTAGTTAAAATTAGGGCTGTCAAATGAATAATTTTTTAAATCGTGATTAATTACACTTTTTAATCACATGTTTTCAATTAAACTATTTTGCATTTCAAAACAGTCATAGTCCATATTAACAAGGTGAAGCACTTTTTTACCAGATTATCTTGATTAGGAATCAAATGACAGCAAAGAACTGCATGGGACGAGCATAAAGGGGGCATGCCAGTAAAGGGGAGACTCATGGGTACCAAAAGAACCCATTTTCATCCAGATATCTTGAGGTCAGAGTTCAAGGGACCTCTGTGAAATGGCCATGCTGTTTTTCCATCGCAAACATTTAGCTTAACTTACTGAAAGGCCAACATGGCATGATACCACTGGATTCACTCAGGTCATCTAGTTTCAGGTGATACCAGTATCATCACCGTAGCTTTAAAACCCAGCCCGGTACAGCGTCTTAAAGCCTGGAATGTTCTCTGGTGATTAACACGATTAAAAATAATAAACATGTTAATTATTTAATCTTAATCACATCATAGTTAACATATTAATGCTGACAGCCCTTCTTAAAACTTTCTTGTATTTACTTAATTTTGTGATGTCAACTTAAAAACGTAGAGTGAAATTAGTGTTCTTTGTAAGTGAAGGCAACTTAAGCAAACCAAGTTAGTCTTATTAACTCAGTAGTAATTAGGAAACTGATTTTGTCTGATAAATAAAGTAAGCAACACAAAGATCAATTAGTTTGGATTATTTTTATTTTAACAAAATGCCATTCTGAGCATCTTAAGACAAGACCGGTGTTTGTACCAGACAAACAAAATTATACAATCAAGATAAATCCACCTAAAATCCTAAAAAATCTTTAAAAAAAAAAAGAATTATTGACTTAACTTAAGATTTTAACTGGATAGTCATGCCGTTTTATCACAAATATCATTACTTTATCAAGTTTCAGCCAGCTTGCAAAATACATAAAGCTGTTCCAACTGAGTCAGTTTACTTGCAAACTTAAGTTGGTGTCACCTTCAAAGAACAAGTTGATTTACTCACCATTTTTAAGTTGCAACAAATTGAGAAAATACGACTAAAATTTAAATTGACAATTAGGTATGAAGTATACATATAACCAATAGTTATATTTACTAACCTCATCTAAGCAATTGGTTTCCTAGATTTATAAAGGTAAAAACTGCTTGTGATGTACCATTCTATTTGGTAGAAAAAAATGTTATTTTCTATCTATACTAGTTCATTTAGTGAACAATTTCCCAGATTTTTATAGTACATAACAAGTTACTCTATTTCCTTCCAGTACTGCATGTTCCCATGACCTCTTCCTTGAATGACACAACGTGATTTTCTCTACTGTTAACCGCCACCGTGGCGGAAAATAACAGAGGCTGAAGCTACTGAGCATTGCGGTCTTTGTCTATCACCTCATTTACAATACGGTGCCCTCTGCCTCACATAATCAATTAAAAGACGGCGGGGCTGAAGAGGCACCCTACCAGTCACAGAAGTTTACATCAAAAGGAGGAGATGCGTTTGAAGACTTGCCTCATCCTTGAGAGTCTTCCCCGAGAATGCAAGGACAGATTTAGTCACTGATAGATGTGGTTCTGGCCTACTTCAAGGTCTCGCCTAAAACGTATCAGATTGCGGCGCTGCATTGTAGTACAGTATTTTACTGCTGGACTTTCTGTGAGGAAGAAAACACTGGCCAGGGAGTCTTCACTTCAAGGGATGCATCATTAATTAGAAATATTCTAATAAGTATTTTTCCAGTGCCATAAAATGCACCTAAACAACAACTTGTGACATGTTTTCTGCAGTTAAAATAATCCTATTGCCAGACTGGATCCTGCAACAAAGTACGTAAATTGTCACCCCGGCTATGTTAACGCTATTTTCACCCCCTTGGCCCTGTCACTGTCATCTTTATCCATGTCTAGGTGAGCTATAACATCTTACAACAGACTGAAGCCGAGAGGAAGGAGCTGTCTCCAAATTAAGGGCCATTTTATGGTCTAACAGCTGTGCCGGTAGTATTGATTACCAGGCACCGTGAATGGGCCTGAACAATTTTTTATGAAGTGAGGAATTCTGGATCTGTATGGCTGGCGCCAAATGCGTGCGACCACAGGATGGTCTATGTGGCCCTGCTGGCTGTTGCAAAGATATTGATGTGTCCTGTTCACATCCATGTGCCAACAGACCCCATTATTTGATATGCACTCAGCAATAAAACGGGCCATTCTTACTGCAACCAGATATATTGTTAATGGCCAGTGCTGTAAATGTCATCACTATTATGTGCTGGGAGTTGTCACAGGAGTTTGTTAGAGTTCTTTATGTGGAGAAATTGATAACTCAATAAAATAAAAGTGACTTGAGACATTAATGGTGTAAATCAGACATCTGGGCAGCTGCAAATGATGATTTATGAGAGAACACACTGCAAAAAAAGTCCAAATACTCCAGTCGTGTATCTTTAGTACCAGGATCTGACATCTATGTATAGGAGCATTTTTAATCTCCAGTAAATCACGCCTTGATTTAAATTCCATAGACAATTGGGGCAATTATTAAAACATTTAATTGCTGCAATGACAGTTAATTAAAATAATGACTATATATATATCTGATGAACCTAAAACTTATTGTTTTTCTGAGCTGCAGGTAATTTACTGGTTCCATCCTCTTTGAGTAGAGAAACTGAGAGCCTGTGTATTTGTATACAGATATTTTTCAGAGCGCATATTAACCCTGTCTTTTGTTATCTAGAGAATTCTCTACACATGACTTTCATTGTACAAAATATCTTCGTCCGTGCTAGAAAGCAAAAACTACTCCAAATGCTCGCTGGCAAAAATGACTCCAAAAGTTTGCCGGCATTATCTGTCTTCAGCTGTCACCTCTCTTCACAAAAGCAGTAAAGCACACAGGATATGTTACTTTTTTCGAAAACACCTATTGGAAACCTCATCACTGTTAATTCTTCTTTGATAATAAGGACGCGGCTCACTCAAATGTACGATTAATGTTCTGGACATATAAAATTGTCCAACCATAGGCTAGTTCAACTGGGCCTAAAGATCCAAAATTGTTGTTTCTGGTAGACTTTGAGGTGCAGACACTGAGGTGGACAATCAGGCGCAGCAAACGTCACTGTCAGTTCATGAAGTGTCCAGCAATACTACGTTTGAGTATAAAGTGGTCATAAGACCAAGCAGAACTAATAAAATATAAACAAACCAGTAGTTTTCCATCATTATTTTGCTGGCACATGCTCATCATGGGCAAATTGAGGAGATAATATCCTTGATTCCCAAATGCTCCGTTTTACATGTCGACACAGACACAAAAAAGGCTTTTTTTTAAATCAGTTTTCATGACATCAACTTAGCTAGCAGGTGGATGAGAGGCCATAACATAGAGAAAATAAAGTGTTCAAAAATACCTGCATACGTGTAGACGGGTTAAAAGTTCTGATTTTGTGCCATGAAGCAATGTCCATTTGTGTTGTAAAGCAGTGGAAGTTAAAACTAATCCCTCATTTAACATCATGTGCACACAATTACAGTAAGTCACATACAATGAATAAAAGTTGAGCCAGAAAGATTTGGCGGTAAGAGCGGGAAGTCTGTAAACCGAGCTGTTAACAACTGACATTTGGCAAAAAACGTCACTGTTTGCATTAATATTTCTTTTTAAAATATATTTGGCTAACCTGTGATTGCGTTTAAAGTCTTATTTTCTGAGTGCTCATGCTTCTTAAGTTGTCTTATTTCTTTTCAGCTACTTAGCTGTATTCCCAGGTCTCTGCTATTGAGTTCTATTATTGCTGATAGGAATTATGCCTAAAACTTAAAAACAAAGACTCAGACTGTGAAGTGAAACCAGATTGCCCCTAACAAACACATTGCCCTCGATGGCAGTCCGTACAGTAGAGGGATATTTTTTGCAGTGCAAGCTTTTGGTTCCAAGAATCCCTTGTGATCATCAGAACAGGTGGCTAGAAGCTGATTTTGGCGAGAAGACAGCCAAAATTGAGAGCTTGGGAGCACAGGTGTAAGAGTAATCCAATCCATATAGAACAGAGGATAATCATCCCTTTATAGAAGCGTATTAGGGTGCAAACATGTCCAGCATTTATAATGTATGAGAAACTATGTCTAAGCGATAATAAATCAACCCCATCGCTTTGAGTGACTCAATATGTGTGTGTGAGTTGGTGGGCGGATGTGTTTACTGGTGTCTCAGTGTGTGTGCGCCAGTGTTGATGACACAATAGCGTGGCTGGCGTCTGGCTCAAGCTGAGTTATGCAGAAGTTGTTGGTTGTTTTGCTGATCCCTCTCTGTCAGTGTCACAAGAAGCATCATCAATCATCAGAGGCTGGGGGACCAGACCACCCTCCCCTCCTGCTCTCTGTGCTGGCTCAACCCAGCCCTGATCAGTATGGGAGGATTACTGTATGCAGTACATATGATGTCAGTCCTAAAGAAAAAGCCAACCACAGACCGTACACGATGCCTCATAATAGCTCAGGGTCACTTGAAGCTGTCAATACAGACATGGGAAATTTATTGTGTGATATTAGTTATGCATTATTCTGATGTGACAGAAACATGGACACATGTCTGTAATCCAAGTTTAACTTTAGCTACACTGTGTGACTGTCTTTTATGAGTTTATTTCTTTTTTATAATGCATTCAAGGAGGACTGATTAGGCATTGCAATTTTATAATGTTGTTGAATTCATGCAGACATGTTTTTTTTTTTTTTAAAAAAAGGATCAAAATCAATAATGCACAACCAGAGATATTGTCCTTTTTTTTTTTTTTTTTTTACAGAAGATAAGATTTTTCTTGCAGGCTGCTACAGATGTCAGTATCACCCTGGTGTCCTTGACAAGGAGCCAATGGGATTTTTTTCCATTGTATTATTGGAGAAAATAAGATCTTTGGCAAACAAAAGTTTTTTAAACTAGATAATCTTCACAAATAATCACCACTCTTCGAATTTTTGAAGCATAAATGCAATTGCCAGAAGTAAAAAGCTAACATTAGGTTTTAAACAAACTGCACTATGGTCACATGACTTCATATCTCCACCACAACCAGGCCGTAGACCACCTTTTTAAAGTTATGTAAACGTTTCAAATTACACGAGCTAGCTATTTACATTACAACGTATTTTATGCCATAGAACAAAACATGAAAGTTAGTGTTGTTAGACCCCCAGTAGGAGCGCCAGGCTTTAAAGCAAATTTTACATAGTGGCCAAAAGTGGTATTACAACCTCTGCATCTTTCTTGTGATACTATAGGGCCCAGAAAAACTTTTTTTCCATTGACTTACATTGGGAAAGAGACATCTGTAAATCGGTGGATCCATTTTTTGTGAGTGTCAATCCATTCAGTTCAATAACATTTGGAAAGTCTAAAAGTGCCGGAAATTTAAATGAATTCAAATTATATGATAGCCATTCAAGTTAGTGGAGCACCAAACCAGAAGTCAGACGCTCCGCCGGCTGAAGTTACCCACTCAGCCACCAAAAGTCTGGAGTGCACATGTTCTATGGGCCCCATGATGCGGAGAATCCAGGTACTTTCATACCCCAAAACTAAAGTGTTTTTTGCTTCATGCACCACTGAGAACCTCTCATAGGAATGAAAAGGGCGCCGCCTCCATGGCTTTATCCAAGTCTCTTAATATATACATGCGCCAAACTGTTTAACCACAACTTCCTGGACCATCATGTGATGCCACTGGCCTGCAGAAGTTGGCTGCTTGGCTGCTAAACATCTGCGCTTTACGAGCCCAGTATTGCCAAAGATGTGAGTAATTTTACACCCAAGAAGTCAAACTTTTTCACTTAATGCCCAACGTAACAACAAGTTAGCATGCTCATCTTTGCTAATTTGCACTAAACGTAAACAAGTACAGCTGTGGCTGACGGTAATGTCATTAGTTACACAAGCAACCTATTTGGTCTAAAAGCAAAGTATTCGACCAATCTTGACCTGATGGTGCCATTAAGGGATATGTAAAGATTTTTTAAATCATCCTGTGTATAGCATGAATGTCTGTACCAAATTTCATCTTAATTCATCCAACAGTTGTCAATACATTTCACAAATTGATCAACTGATCAACAGATGTTGCCATCCCTCACTAGTAAAAAGTAAAAAAAAGTAAAAAAGTATGAGTTTTTGCAACCAGAACAGCTTCAACAACTTATATAGTTGCTGTTTTAACCATTGAAACATCCGTCTTGTATTATGACACATTAATGAAACCACACTGTTTTATTGCCTTTCAATAAATTGATGGTTCTGCAAAAACATGATCAGAAAAGAGTCGGGAAACTCACACTGTTCACATGACCCAGGCCAGTCACCCTGTCTGTACTGTACCAGGTGTGCTGTCAGCTATTGCCTCTGACATTTGTTATCTGTTAAAAACATCTGGTTTTAGTATCCACTCTCAGAAGAAGAGAAGAGCGAGACTCAAAGTTGGGGGTACAGAGAGGTCGAGGGGTAGAGTTTGGTTTACCCAACAGAAAACTTTTACCAATTTAGATAGAGCAGTTTTCTCTCTCTCGCTCTCTTTTTGGAAGGGCTTATGTCATGTTTTCGTCTTCACCACAAACCTCTGCCTCCCAAAAAGCATTTTTCAAACCCCGTGTTTACGGAGAAACCACACCAGTGCATTGCTGTGAAATGAGTCGTCATATCAGCCGTGCCTGACAGGGAAGCGCTCCTCCCCTCGACACACGAGGAGCAGAGCTCTCTGGTCTCTGCCACTGTAGTGCAGGCTGTTGACAGAAGTAGAGACAGGCAAACATATGTTCCCTCCAAAATACAGGAGGGGAGGGCTTTCTTGTTTTCAAAGAGGCCATTATCACCGCAGTGTATCGCCATCCCTCGCTGTTGTTTGACGAGAGGTTGTCTCACGGTCTCCTCCTGGTCTCAGCTGAAACTGTCACAGTCAATCGTTTGAAACCATCTTTCTCTGGTGCACAAAAACACATTTTTGCACTCCCATGCATTGGAGACGCACACAGAGGTAGGCACGTACTGTACACAGATTTAAAATGCAACACATAGAATTTAGTTTTTTTTTCTAAAAAAAAAAGTAAACCAACTGGTAATGTATTATATTGGAATACAGTAGTTTGATTACAAGTTATAACCTGTGCATTAGGATGAAATCTGCAGGTTTGGGAATGCAAAATATTTCAAAATAAAGCTAAAGTAACGCGATTACTGAGAATTCTAACGTACGGCTCCTCAATAATGATTACCATCTGAAACAGGTAATCTCCTACAGTGATATATAATGAGTAAAAGTAATGCCCAGATGCTCACCCACCCCTTCAAAGCTGCTCCCACCACTGATGTAACACACACACACACGCACGCACACACACAGAGGGGCCTGTTACCACAAAATGACAAACTAAATATTTGGGGATGGTGATATCATTCTGCTAGGCCTCATTACCATAGTCTGAAGCACAAATGTAGTTTCAAAGACTCCAAATCCCATCTCAGTTACTCTGCCAATATGCAGAGTCTGTCCTCCAACTGCCACAGCCATGCCAAAGCAATTTGTTTCTTATATTGCTTTTGGAAGCCAATATGTTTTAATTAAGGGAATACATAAGCGAAAACAACACCATAAATAATCGTCTTTCCCCACCCATGACAAAGGAATTTCGTTAGATCTATCTCTCTCAGCCACGGCATACATACTTGATTGACTAAACCGATGTGGAGGACAACATGGTTTCTCATATACAGACAAAGTTATTTTACCTTGAATGAAATAAAAAGAAGTGGCAAAAAGCTTCTGTTTGGTCTAATACAGTATTTGTTTGTAAGACAAACGTTCTTTAAAGCTGCACTAATAAACATTTTCATATAAATAATCAACCGCTACAATCACTACATGCCTCATCTCGTAATGTTAACAAAAAGAAATATAACTTTTGTATTATTCAGATCTGCTCCAAAATTTAATGGGTTAATTCCTTTGTTCATGCTACACCAAGTTTCATCAAAATCGGGCTGTTAGTTATAGTTGTTCCATAATCCTGCGGACAAAGAGATGGACAAATCATGCAACTCTACAGTTCTCTTCAGTTCTAGCGAGTGGTTTAACATCTTTTAATATATTATTTTGGTAATACAGCCCATAACTTTACTGTCCTGGTTCACTCTCACTGCTCACAATCAACTTTTTTTCCAACAACAAAGCTCAGATAAACCAACTGTACACTACCTGCCATGGACCAAACCACAGAGACAACATTTGCAACATATTTTCTATTAAATTCCTACTAAAAGCTCTTAGAAGAATAACACTTTTCCTTTTACCTTTAGCTGTGAGAAACGGAAAGGGGTGACCGAACTTCCTAAAGCTCATTGATGCTGTAAAGATGAAAATACACTAAGCAGCAGCAAAGTGTGGCTCGCTGAAATATTTCCATTTTTTTGTGGCTGGGAGACATGTTTCTGTGTTTCAGGTGGGAAAATTCTTTGTACCTAGGTCATCATGTCACTGGAGTCACATAACTATTTTCATGTTTTAGATTTCAGATTAATATCCACAGATGAAAGTGGCCTTCAGTGCAGATTAGTGCGGCGTGGTCACGATGGTGTTGAATCATGGTCAGTGTTGCAAGTTGTGTGATAATCTGTTTAGCAAATTATCTGTTTTTGCGTCACTTTTGTACTTCATGACAAAGGTGGAGTCCTGTGCGTGTCCTTGAATTCTTTATACAGCTCATGTTGTATTGTGTGCTTGTTGTATTGACAAATTTTAGGAACTTTGTTGACTTGGAAATTAAGTCATATATCAGAACTCTTGAACTTTTATTTTGTTATTTGTATTAGATGTGTAATTGTTTGAAAAAAGTTAACTTTAAACTTATCTACCCTGACTCTTTTACATACCAACTTTTACCTAATTTCTTATTATATATAGATATTAAGGGTTCTTTGTTAATTGTTGCAGCTGATTCCCTTTTGCTCAGCTCACCACCAAACTGAATCAAGTTGGGAGCCCGCAGAGATGTGACAGACTTTGTTTCCCCTCTGGATGTCTAGGCCTCCACATTTCCATACATGCAGCGCAGTTTCATCATGGACTCATTTTGAAAGCTAAAACAAGCTTTTTTTTTTGGTTATGAGTCAGCTCGAGTAAATGGATTTTCCATCTTACTCTTCATAAAGAGGGAGTATCTTTCCTCCACTCCCTGTGATGTCAAAGCGCAGCCAGTCACACAGAGTGAGAGCTCTGTTGGCACCCATCGAATAGACAGTGTCGCCCCAAACCCAAAGGGATTACATGTGTGTGTCCTCTTTGTTCAGAGACATCCAGCGGCATCTGGCAACAGTCAGTCCCCTTGTGCTACTTTATGGAGACAAGTGTGTTGTGTGATCGAGTTTCTCAAGCTTCATTTATTAAATTAAGTAATGCATCACTGTGATTTGTCTTGCTTTTTTTTTTTTTACTTGGGAGAAACATTCGGCTGGGAAGATACAAGGCTTTTCATATTTTGAGACAGTGGAAAGGGAGGGAGTAAGACGTATAGGGGGTGAGAAGGAGAGAGCCGGGAGAGAGGGAGATGTTGGGAGAGAATGATAGAGAGGGAGAGGAAAAAGAGGGAGAGAAGCAAAGACAGGAAAAAGGGAGGGGAACGGAGGCCCTCCTGCTCCTCTTCTCCTCCTTCAGTATCAACTCAGAGGGAGAAAACAACCTTCTGCCAGGTCGTTTCTCATCATTTGTTCGATTTGTGCTGATCCTACTTTATTTTCATTAAAAATAACTCGGAGGAAGTGCTTTAAGTTTTACACCACCTGCCCTCCCTCCCCTATGAATTTCCATATGCAGGCAAGTTAAACCCGCCTGCATACAATCTACTGAAGTTTCTTTTTCTGTCGGAAAAAAACTTGCAAACAAATACATAAAACTGAGTTACTGGTCACACTCGGAGGCTGTGCCAAGTTAAAAACAAAGGTACAGTCTGAAAGTTTCCAGCAGGTCCCTCACTCACTAATGGTGACTGATTGAGATTTTAACCCTTTGAAACCTAAGTAAATTGGCTTTCCTCTTTCAAAAACATAGGAAAAAGGCAATGAGCAACAAATTAAGAAATTAGCAAAAATTGAAAAAAAAACTTAAAAAGTACAAGAAGATGAACTGAAAATGATTTTTTATCCTAATGTTAAATATGTTTATATAAACATAACATGCACACACACTTCTATTTTCCCCTGTGCATTTTTCCCTAACTTCTTAGAAAATATTTTTATAATTCTACTTATTTCTTGCGATTATTTCTGTATTTATTCCCATGTGTTTGAAAGAAATCAGTTTGCTCAGTGTTCAAAAATTTAAATATGCCTTAAAGGCATCTGAAAACAGCAGAGGAACAGTAATAATGCTCAAGGTTTCTTCTGAAAAACAATTCAGAAACAATATCAATGCCACATGTCGTCATGGTACTCTGCGGCGTCTGCCTGGCCACTGTCTGCCCTGTACATCCTTTTGACACGTTGAGCAATAAAAATGTTCTTGACATTAATCTAGAGGTGAAGTGAAGAAATGTTAACACATAAATTTAAATTAAATATGATTTTTTAACCACATGTCAGACATTTTACTCATGTACACCCTAAACTCAGTTACTTTACAAATTTGACAGCCAGGCAGAATCCAATTTTAGACATTTTTAATGATGTTTGCAGATATGGAAATGTAAAGTAGCTCACTCGATGGAGCTACGGCAGAGAATATTGAAACTACTGTGTGTTAATCATAAGGGGTTAAAGAGGAACTATTACTTTCTGTCATATAAGTGTACACTGTTAGATCAAAAATATCAGGTTTCAGCCTTTCTGAATACTGATACCAACTTTTATTTCCACTTAGACTACAGGATGGCATCAGATTGTGATGTTTTCTTCATGTCATCTGTTCCTGAGGTACTGCAAGTGTTTGCATTTCATATCCTTCACTGCTAAATGAAGCTGCATGCTAAAGTCAGGAAAACATATAAAGTTGGTTACCAATGTTGTAAATTTCACCCCAATTTGAGATCAGATTCGTGCTGAAACATGTCTGGTTATGATTTGAAGTTTTTATGAGTGATTTTTCACAGAAGAAAGTGCTGCTATACACAGTCATTCCCATGCTGCCAGTCCACTGCTACATGTAGCTACATGCAAAACATTTTAAGCTGGTTATAGATGTTGCAAATTTCTCCCCAACTTCACATCATATTCCTCCTTGAGCATGTCTGGTTATGTTTAAAAGCTATTATTGATATATTATTATATAGCTATTATTTTCACAGGCGAAAGTGCCACAACACATTTGTTTCCTGACTGCCAGTTCACTGCTACATGTAGCTACATGCTAAAGTCAGGAAAACATGTAAAGTCCATCATCAGTGTTGTAAATATTCTCTGATTTCAGATTATATTCCTCTTTGAACATGTCCTGTTATTTTTAAAAGCTATTATTGATGATTTTTCCAGAGAAAGTGCCACTACACATGTGTTTCCTGGCTGCCAGTTCACTGCTAAATGTAGCTATAAGCTGATGTTCACGCTCATGATCATATTCCTGCTTGAAAACATGTTTTTAGAAGCTTTTATTGGTGATTTTTTATGTGACAAGAAGAATACTACTCGCATCTATTTAAAAACAGGTACATAGAAGAGGGACGAGTTGGATACAATTTGCAGACAAACTCCTGTTTGCCAATGAAGATCTAGTTAGACAGACCTGGGCTGCAAGTACACTGCTACATGTACCCACATGCTAACATTAGGGAAACATGTAACTTAATATTGGCTGCTAATTAATTGCTGTTAATTTCTCATCACTTGCAGGGATACAGAAGACCCGAAAGCACTGACCAATCAGAGCGTTTGGGGCTTTTCTGGGACAGGGCCTAAAGAGACAGGTAAAACCAGTAAAAAAAAGTAAACGTGTTCTAATAGGAACCTTAAATACAATGATGAACCACAAAATGTGTATAAGTCTTCTACAAGATGTCATATTTATGGATCCTGTCATCTTTTGGTAAATAGATACCTGCATTTGTTTTTGGTTGCAGTTTTCATGTCTTATCATATTTCATCAATCAAAATGATTATTTTTTTTTTTTATTTAACCCATAGTGCAGTCTCATATTTTCTGATTCTGCTGCTGCTGTGAGGGCTGCATCGCTGCCAGAGCATCGTCCCATTAGTATGGCTTTATTCTTATTCCCATCAGGTCTTTTGACTGCGAATGAGTACGAGAGGGAGGCCAAGGGGTCACTGGTGACTAATTTTCTGAGCACTCACAGATTGTGTAAGTAATGGAGCACTTATTGCATTTGCTCCCCCATCACTGCAAACAAACCCCAAAAAATCCATACAAATTCCCACACGTAAGATAGCGCCTAGGGAAGCGAGGAGTGGCCCATCTTTAAGACATAGCAAGCAGCATGGAATAGCCCTAATGTGCAATTTAAAATCAATATCTCTAAAAAGAAAAAATGCCGATCCGACCTACGACAGCATCATCTAAATATCAATAGGGCCTCTCGGTGCTTCAGAGAGAGCTGGGTGCGAGGAGAGACAGATCCGAGGTGCTTTGACCAAGGATTTCACACTGTCTATCCAGAGGAATCGGGTTCTCACTGCCTCTCTTTCAATTTTAATACAGTGCCGTACTTGGCGCACGAGGTTTAATAAAGTAGCACAGTGTCTGTCAAGCCAGGTGTAGCTTCAATCCTTTCATATTCTAAGTAAATCCCAAAGAAAGGTGTTGAGGATACCAGCAGAAGAAGACAGGCAGGAAAAGAGGGAACCAGAGGAGGGTGGGCATGTTTTCTCCCTCTCATCTGCCCAGCGTACTCTATTCTTTTTTTCCCCCTTTGCAATACTGTGGATTTCAAAACAGTGTTATTTTGAACAATGTAGCTTCTGTGCATTTCATGCTGGAATTTACTGGATTTTCTAGGAGATGACCTGTGACTCTGTTTCTCTTGCAAACCCATGTTTTAACAAGGAAACGCACCATATCATCGCTCAAAGAATCAATTGGCAATGTCTCCGACTTGTCACAATAAAATCATCAAATTCAAAGCAAACAACAACGAAGAAGTTTTTCATGTCAACACAAATCTTTTACATCCTTTTCTCTCTTACTGGGAACAAAAATGAGAGCGATCATCTATCACAGAGAGATAACAAATATAGCAACATTTTCTCCCATTTAAATTATTACAGTTGGCCTTAAAGTGTGTTTGGTGTGATGGGTGGATATTTTTATTTTCATTTCAAATTCATCCACAGGAAAATGTGGTATTTCAAAAAGGTAATTAATGTCTATCTTTGCCATGTCTCGTGTTTGCTCATCTGGATTTCGTGGACAGGATTCCTCTGATAAGACCGTCAGGAGACGAGAGAGCGAGAGAGGGAGGAGGTGGAGACTCTACCTCAAAACACCGAAGCACAAAATGATGGAAACATGTCTTTGTTTCATCAAAGTCATTTCTACACATAAGCAGAGAAGCCATTTTTACTCAGAAATACTGTATTTGTGGTTGCTACTATACCAGTCACATCGTCATTCATTAGTTTTAGATTTTGCCGTGTGAAGATTTGCTGCTTTTTCTTTGTCTTTTGTGATAGTAATCTTATTAGCGTTGGGCTTTTAACTGTTAGTTGGACATAAGAAGACATTAAGGACAGCATTTTCACCATTTTTTGAAGCTTTATACATGAAACAATAAGTCTATTAATTAAGAGAATAATCATGTAATTAACGACAAAAATAATTATTAGTTACAGCAAGATTGTGCCATATTAGTTGGTAAAAAAAAAAATAATAATGCTAAACTCATGACATCAGGGAGACAGTATGTGGCATTTTACGTGGAGGAGAGCAGGACAGTAAAAAAGGTGAGCATGGAACAAAATACTGCAGTGGTAACAACTGACAGTACTGCTGTTTAAAGTTGAAATATTTTAACTTTTTTTGTCCTCGATGACGGGATTTATAACCGGATGTTACGTAGCTCCGGAACACAAAGCGAAAACAAGGATGATCTGGACAATTACTAGATAACAATAGACACGAATATTTTAACATATTTTAATACTTTATTTGCCATATTTTGTTCAGTTCTTTAAAAAAAACAACATAACATCAGGTTTCATTAAACCGTCAGTGATGCTGTTAATGGCGTTGTAGCTGAAACTCGTTAGTTTCCGTTTGTGTCGCCCACATTTAATGGGTAAATTTTTCTGTGAGGGACGATGTTTTTTGGTCGTTTTTCTTTTTTGAGTTCTCATAACAATTGCACATCGTGTTTTTGAGTTTTGCATACTGTCATATTTCATTGTTTCATTTTACTGTCCTGCAGTTCCATCAGACTGTTTGTTTTTCTCGTACGGTCCAGAAGATGTTGTCCACCTGCTGCCTGCCCGATCCCATGTGAACGCAGTATTAGTTTTTGACTTTTCGAATTCTTCTTGAGGTGATTTTATGAAGCACATGTGGCGGCAGAACCACCACTTAAATCTTTTCTTGAAGATAATATGTTAATCTGCTAAACACTGCAGGATACCATTCTGCTGTATCAGACACACAGCTGTCTTATTAATAGACTGCTTCGGCCAAGGTCAGGGGGAGCTGTAATGGTGACCCCCGGATGACCCTGGCTGCACTGGCCTGGAGGGGCTCTGATGACCGACGGCTACCACGACTGCAAAAATTGATTGTTAGACTGGTTTGAACAGAAGATTTCAGTGTAGTATTGACACCAGATATCATGTTTGTGAAGGTGGAAATGCATTTCATGTCATGCTTTGATCCATTGTCAGGAGAAAAATAACCCAAAAACTTAAATATTGACATTTGCATCAAATAATGCATGCTTTTTTTCTATTTACACATTATGCATCATTCAAATGAGGTCAAAATTATAACAGCAGAGTATCACTGAGTGCTTTGCTCCTGTTAGCGTGACAATGTTTGGCCCCTGGCCAGCGACATGTTTTATTTAATAATGTGGGAATTTTCTACTGTTTTGCTTTCATTACAGTCTAGGAGGCTAAAGCTGAAAACAGAAACAGAAAGCCAGTTGCTTTAAAGCCTGAACTTTATGGCCCAACAACTGTCAGATGCAATATGAGCATCTGGATTCAAAAAGGGAGGCTTTTTTAACAGGATGTCTGCTTAATGCGGCGCTATTCTTTTTTTTTCTTCCTCCTCTCTCCTTCTCAAAATGTGTGCTCTCTTTCTTGTGTTTCTTAGAATGCTGGGAGTCTACAACTTCACCGGTGACCACCCATCGCAACCCGGGACCACGCTAGCTCTGGGGTCCAGAGATTTAGGCTGCAAAGGAACTGAAGCCAAAAGCCGCAGGGGAGTATTTCCGCGGCTGGGATGAAAAGTACGGCTCAGGCTTGGGGAGTCGCAGGGACACGGGGAAAAGGGAGAAGAGGGAGGGAAGGGAAAGGAGGGGAAATTTATTTCTGTTCTCTTGCTCCTGGGCCAGTCCGCAGGCCCATGTATCAAAAAGACCACCGCATTCGAGATGAGCCCGTAGGCCGATTCGTGGCAGGACGCCCGATGCAGGAGACCTGACTAATCTTTGGCAGATTTGGTGAAATGGTAAATGTAAAGGACGCTTTAAAAAGAGATAAATATTTGTCCCTACAAGTGACTCTGAGAGCAACAATTACACTTGATTTGTTGCCTGAATAGTTGAACACTAAAACAGCAGTGGATATTTTTGAGATTACCACAAATTTTCCAAGATTTTTAGAAAAAAAAAACACACCAGCATATTTCTTGCTTTCATTTGTAGTGATTTTTCATTCTATATACTGTAGAGCAACACTACAAATGGTAAAAAGGTCAAATATTCAGGTTTAGCTGACTTTAAGCAACACTTTACATACTACAGTATGTAAATTATTACATTACTACAGTATTTTACCTCCAAACCTTGGTGGTATCTTTCATATGTGATTAATTCCAGAAATCTACAATGAAAAGTGTCCTTATGAATAAAATCTAAATAAAATACATGATCCATGAAATCCCTATTTTTGTCCTATTGACAAAAACACCAATTGATGTTGACGTTGTAGCAAAGCCTAATTTCATGCCTGACAAATTTTCCATGAACATATGAACCAGCGAGCAGCGAAGCAACCCACCACAGAGACAGCCGCTGGCACGTGATGCATTCTGGGAGGAGCCAGCGCCGGAGCCGTACTGTTTTCGCTTCAGTGACGAAAGATCAACATTTGTCTCACGGTAGCGGATCACTGAGAAATTGAGTGGATTTCATCTGGGAGTCAGATTTCGCCGTCTTTCTTCTCCTCGCTCTCAGGCTGGATCCCAAAGCAGATGTGCCTCCGAGGCACGGGCCATCAGGTTGAAGGGTGCAGGCTGCGCCGAGGGTTGGTGTTAGGGTTAAATTTAGAGGTTGGAGGTCAGATGGGGGTCAGGGTTATGGTCGGGTTGGGGTCGTGCCGAGGTCAAAGTATCCAGCCCCCTTAGGGCGGCATTTAAGTGGTCGCTGTTTACCTCTGTGTCAGTTTAAAGAGATGTCGTCTAACATACTGCAACCATCAGGAATTTGTTGCACTGTGTGTGAATCATAAAGAATATGCAGCGGTGTAATTAAAGCTGAAACATTAGGCTTATTAATCAATTAATAGATCAGTTTTTAGGGAATTATTCTGAAAATGGGTTCATAATGTCAGTTATTTTTCCAGAAAAAGGCAAAACATTTGCTGGTTTTAGCCTCTAAAATACGAGATATATTTTTGCACTGGAGGGGCCAAATCTGCCGAGTAACCCACCGAGAAAAAAAGAAACAACTAATTTCCTTTTCTATTTTGTTATATTATGTTATATTTTATATAGCAATATTTTCAATGTGCTACAATATGCGTTTTGTGATAAAATATACTGAGATATATCGCACATTGTTTAACTGCAAATTATGTTCCCAAAGGAAAACTTTCTGAACATCTGTTTCAGTCATAAGATAAAGTTTTTTAGTCTGTTCCTCTCATTGCAATCACTTTTTATTGCAGCAAAATGTATCTAGTCCACTAAAAAAGCAGTTGGTTTTCTAGAAGGCTACCAAGAGTTTAACTCGTAGTAGGGTGATACACAATAGCATATACTCTAGCAAATACTCAGGGTTTTATGGCACCTAAAAACATGCTTATTTCACTGCAGAAAATGTCCTATTTTAGCTTAATTTTTTGTTACATTTTAGCCAAACCCTTTCAGTAATCACTGAAAACACAACTGAGGTCTTAAATGACCTGATCCTTTATATACAGTAGATGAGGCCACAACCTTGTCGTCTGTTTTAAAGGCCCTAACAAAAAAGCTTCCTTGCTTCCTGTTCCCTTCCTTGTTTTTATATTTTTTTCATGGCCTGGATCTAGCACATTTAATATTGGCTTTTGAGATGTTGCTCATATAAAACAAGCAACTTTACGATGTCATCTTGGGCTGTGTGACATTTTTTTGTGACATCTTTATAGACAAAACAATGAATCAATTAATGTTGACAAAACTTGCCAAATAAAACCATCACAAAAATAATCATTAGTTGTAGTCCTCTTTAAAATACATGGATTCTTTTCTTTACTCTGCTTTATAATAGTTATTTAAAGCTTAACATACATATTACTATTATTATTATTACAGGACTGTGGGTGTTGTGATTGTGGGTTCTCTCACACTAATATTACCAAAATTCTCCCTGGTTTATAGCTTAAGTATGACTTCTTTACCCCCCGATATGATTTACTCGAAATGCCAAGAGAAATATTATTGATGTTTCTATGGTATCTTGCGCCAGTTGTTGCTGATGTCACCCTTGGCTTTCGCCACCACGTCTGCTTCTCCCCTGTTCTCAGAGGCTGCGGCATGCTGGGAAACCTTACACCATCCGCAGAGGGAGACGTGGGACGAGTCAGTGCACATGTTTCGTGCTGGGGGGCACAGACAGTGCGCCATATCAGACAGCTTCCCTGCCATGTCCCCCCTACCACAGGACAGCAGCGGCTCCAAAACCAAAATTATACTTCCCAGAGAGATGAGGCAAAGAAATCGGTGCAGTCAGACTGAGAAATAGTCCAAAACACTGTTGGGCATGTGAGAACGCTTCAACGTTGTGACAGTAAGTAGTGTTTATAGTGTTTCACATGCGTCGGTGCCAGACAAATCCAGTTAGTGCTTCCCAGAGTGGGTAGAGCAACAACATTATGTGACAGATTAATACAAAAAAAGTTTGATTCTGTGGATTTTAAGTGAAATATACAAGTTTACTGACATAATGAGAATGACAATAACAGGAAAATGTTTACTGAAATGTAAGCTGACACCTCAGGCAGCAATGTTCAAGGATACAAAGAAAAAGGACAAAAATATTCCACCAGTTCATTATCTAATTTTCATACCATCTCTCTACTGTATTCGAAAAAATCACTTTTTTACATGCATCTGTGCCAGACAAATCCTGTTAGCGCTGTCTTGAGTAGATAAAGTGACAACGTTGTGTGACAGATAACTTCAAAAAGAAGTTTGATTCTGTGGATTTTAGGTTAAATTTACGCATTTACTGACACAATGAGAGTAACAATAAAAGTGAAGAGATGTTTACTGAAAAGCAAACTGGCTTGTAAAAGGTTAAGGAAGCACCTCAGACAGCAGCATTCAATAGTGCTAAAAAAGGCAGAAAATATTCCACCAATTCACCATCTCTCTATTGTATTAGGAAATTCAACCAGTGTTTTCACATGAATCTGTGCCAGACAGATCTATTTAGTGCTTCTTTGAGTGGTTATTCCAACAACGTTATATGACAGACTAATACAAAAAAAAGTTGTGGATTTTAAATGAAACGTACAAGTTTACTGACATAATGAGAGTAACAATAAAAGGAAAGCGATGTTTACTGAAATGTAAACTGGCTTGTAAAAGGTTAAGGAAGCGCCTCAGGCAGCGGCGTTCAAGGTTGCAAAGACACAGAACGAAAATATTCCACCAATTCATTATCTCCGTTTCATACCATCTCTCTATTGTATTAGGAAATCCAACCAGGGGCGTTCTCAGGCTTTGGGAGGCTTAAGATCTCATAAAATCAACTGTCACCTGCTTAGTTATTGGGTGCTTACAAATAACCAAGATGCATAACTTGAGAAAGTACCAGTCCCTTAAACCCTTTCCAGCAGGAAGAAAATAATCTCCTTTCAATGCATTATTAATATTTTGCCTAAACTCAGTCTGGACCGAACAGCGAACTGGATTAGCCAAAGGAATTTAATATAAAATTCATGCCTTCTCTCTTTTTCTCTCTCTCTCACACAGATATATTCGGTCTGTTGTTAGTTAGAAAGCCACGGCATTCCTCCGCGCTCTGACAGACTCAACATATAACAGCGAGGGTGGGAGCAGAAAGTGTGTGGCCCCGCTGACTGCCATGTGTTGTCATTTAAAATGATATTTTCTGAAGTTAATGACTTATACAGGCTTATCGGTATAAATGGACAGTCTCTGGTGTTAATTTCATTGGCTGAGTGGGTCCCATAAAAAGGTCATTATGCCTGGTTTGTGTTTAACTCGTGTTTAATTCCAGGCAGCGAGAGGAGGGAAGCTGTATTGATTAAATGACAGCTTAAGAAGCAGTTGTTTAATAAATAGGCCCTCAGTATTGGACTGGAGAGGAACAAGGAGCTGTAACAAAAAAAAATGGCTTGAAATAAGCGTCTGAGCTGACTGTGTGTGGAGATGAAGGAGTGGAAAGGGGACAAAATGGAGGCTGGGACACTTCAGGCGGATGTTAACAAGCAAATTAGCCACAGCGGGCCGGCCGGGACCAATCAATAACCACAATAAAAAAGTTGGTGCTGACCACGTAGTGTCTGCAATGTAAACTGCCCGGCCCTCGGTCCCCAAGGCCAGGCCAACAATAACCTACAACTGAGCGAGACACAAAAGGTATCGACACGGAGAGAGCTTCAATTTCCCCAGACGGCGGGGCCCTGTCACATCAAACTGGCTATTAGTCACAAATTCTGCCTGCCACCGATCCATCCCCCATCCTCTGGGGGGACCTTGTCAACTTGAAAGTTGTGCCGCTGGCAAAAGGACATCTGGTTCCACTGTAGTGTGTGTTGAATACAAGAGGCCAGGAGCTGCCTGCCTGATAAAGGAGAACAAACAGGGCCACTTTAGACTTGTCAAGCCTTGTTAGAGCGAGCAAATGACAAAAGGAGGGAAGACATTAAGAACAAGAGGCTGTTTTTACGGCTCTGTGGTAAAACAGAGCACGAGGGTCAGGGTAGTTATGCTGATACTGAGCTACTGTATACGGCCTGGGTCTTCAACATGGGGTCCACAATCCCTAGGGGATCCACAGAGTTAACGCCAAGTGGGGGGCACCAAATTAATAATGGGTAATTCAGGTTTTAATTAAAAATTTGTTCTGTTTATTCACATTGAAACCTGTCTGAAAATACACATTAACATGAATGCCATATATTTTTAGCAATGATAAATTTGTGAAAATAAAAAACATTTAATTTACAGATTGCAACACTATTAACGACCTTACTTTTACTCTTTTTTGCAGTCATGTCAGCAATCTAACACTAAATCAGTGCGGCATCAAGCGGCAGCCTGCAAGGCTGAAAAAGAAGCTAACGGAGAAGTGCCAAAAACTGCATTTCATGTACTGGCCACTTGGGGCCGGCTCCAAAAGTGAATCAATCCTCCATATTAAAGTGCCCGACTTTACAGCAGAAATAAACATGTTTACAGCCAACAGTTTTGGTCTCTCACTGTAAGAAATTGCTCGAAAAATTCAGCCAAATTCAAACAGTAATGTACTGTTTTTCATATTCTACTGAAGAATACTTAAATAGATTTAACAGTATTATACTGACCCTGTAAATTAACTGTAGGACGCTGGCAACTGCAGCTGCTAGTAGTTAATTTTATGGGTAAATTCGTCACAGTGAGCTAATTTCTACATTCAAACAACTGTATGTTTTCATTTTACTAAGGTCCACAGTTACGGATATTTAGGGGCTCCACCCTCTCTTCCAAAAATGGTCATTTCTTACTACAAAAGAACAAGATGGCGACAGACGAAATGCCGAACTCGAGGCTTCACACAAACAAACGGATGACGTGACACAAGCCATTATTGTTGCAGTTTAAGTGTGGCATCTGTTCATAACAGTGACGTAAAGGAGTTTGCTTTTGTTAACATTTATGCACTGTTGAAACATATCAGCCGGTTAGCTTTAGTATTATTATTGTTATAGTGTACTGACATTCTTGTGAGGCAGAATGGATCGTTTTCTAACTTTTTGAGTAAGAGACGCTGAAATAAGATGTAAATATGATACATGAATGTGCTGATAACTATTATTTTGATAGCTTAGTATTGTGTGCACCATAGACTGCAGACCCGGTTTAATATGCTACTCAATTCTATACAATATAGTCTCTATTTCAGGGTTTCTTGGCTGAAAATGTTGAAGGTATGTGGAATAAAAGTGTCTTACATGAAACAATGCCATTCTCATTTTTTTTTTTTTTTTTTGCAATAAACAATTTATATTATTAAGTCATGTCTAGCATTAGACCAACTATTGGCCTAATTATCTAAATGTTTTGTATTATACACATAAAAATCCAACTGTAAGCACAAAAAAGAAAGAAATTTCATCAAGTATCTTCATGTTTGCAGATTTTTTTTTCGTGTGTGTTAGATACTATGTTTAAACAGTCTGTGACCAATCACTCCACTGTTTATAAGTTATTTCTACCCATCTCTAACATCCAACAGCCCATCCCGTGCCTACAGTTCTTAGCACCACGCATGCCTTCCTCATTCCCCGTCTGGCCCTCCTCAAAGTGTCCAATCCGACATGGCTGTCAGTGGCGTGCGTGTAGCCTTGTAAATTTCAATCAGCGTCTCACAGTGGGGTGCCAAGGTCCGACTTCATTTCCCTCCACACTGAACAGGTGGTAACAGGCCACTCATCACTCAGCGCTGTCTGGGCGATCTGTCGCCCCGGCCATTACTGCTCTATTAATTGCCCCGCGGTGTTCATGACGAGATGCTCAGGCGCCCCGGTTAATGTTTAATGTGGCGAATCAATGCGTGTTTAAGAAAGACACGACGTGCCGGCCGAGACTGCTGCTGGGCTGGGTCATTGAATGGTTGCAGGAAGGAAGGAAGTGTCACATCTATCTCACTGTGGAGAGGGCGGGATATATTATGTGGTTAATTGACTCAGACTGAGGAGTAAATTTGGATCCTTTCTGCTGAGCTGTTTAAACTAGCAGTGATGTTAATTGTTGGAGAAGGAGGGCAGATGGTTCATCTTTGTTTGACACTTGAAATCCCTTGAAGACTAAAAAGATGATTTGCAAAAAAGAGATGTTTACTTTGTCAAGCATTTCCTTTGCGCCCTTAAAAACTGCATTTTAAGAATCAGAATAAGCACACTGTAAAATCTGACAATTTCATCTTAAAATAACATTGTAAACTGACTGCCTTAGAAAAGGAAAGTAAATATAACAAAGAGGATTTTGACAAAGTAAGGAGATGTGACTTCTGTTTTGTTAACATTGTAAGACTAGTTTTTTTAAAGTTGCAACAACTTTACAAAATTAAGTAAATATAGCTAAATTTTAAGTAAACAATTAGATATAAAGTAAATATAAATCAAGACTAATACTTTTACATTTTTCAAGGTAATTGAAGTAAAATCAACTTGTCATATTTTACAGTGAAGCAAAAAATAAGCCTTTACACAAACTATTACAAAAGCTTATTTAATTAGATCGTCCCGCAGAACATGCACATGTTCTAAAGCGGGATATTTTAAAGGAGATTTATGATTCTATTGCATTTGCCTCTTGATCGAGGGGGTATCATCTGGGAATGGATCTGGAATACAGATGAGATCCGGCTCAAAAAAAGGGGGGTAGATCAATTTTAGAGGCAAGGGTTTGGCACATTTAATGAATTCATGCTCCTTCTCCCTCTCTCTCCATCGTTCCCTCAACCCTTTCTCTGTAAGGATGAAAAAGATGAAAAGAAAACCCCTCACACAGTGACCGTTAGGGAGGTGCTCTGCGGGCAATCAATCACCAATCAGTCATTGAAAGTGCTTGTCCTGCTGTTGGAGGATGTTCTTCATTACTTACAGACTTTCAATGTGGATGTGAGGGTGAATGTGTGTGTGCGTGTGTGTGTGTGTGAGTGTGAGAGAGAGAGAGAGAGAGCGACAGAGTGATAGATGGCAGGTGATCGCAATATCATGAAACCTGTTTTTCTTCCCCCTGTACACACACACACACACACACACACACACACACAGATACACACACATATCATCCTCATGAATTTGGAGTCCTCTGCGGACCCAGTGGGCTTTGGATGATCCCTGAGGTTGATATTAGCTCCCATGATAGGCATCAGAGAATAACCCGGCTTAGAATGTGTTTAGATTTGCCAACCTTAACTTCTTTAAAATACACACAATAAGCACACAGGACCTGGAGTTTTTAAGAATAAAATACGTCTGCAGTGTGATATTGCTTCGGAAACATACCTGGAGTCATGTGCGAGATATTTTTCAGAGAGTGCGCAAATTAATACAGGGGTCAAAGTGTAAACAAACCCTTTTTCTTCATAAAAATTGAAGAAAATTCTTCACAAGATTGTATAAAAAAAGATATATGCAATTGCCACAAGCAGTTGAGAATACATTAATTAAAAATAAAAACTAAAGATTGGTGTTTCACACAGAGTAATGACAAATTCCCACCGCAGCAGATAGAGAGAGGAGAAATATTCAGCCCTATCCCACAGCAGATATCCCACAACTTATTAGATGCGTTGCTGGAATACCCTATTAGGAATGAAGAAGGGAGGTAGAAGGGAAAGGGGGCTTTACTTTAAATTGAGGAAGTGCCAACGCACATTTATTGGCTCTAATGTGGTACAGGCGACCCCCGTCACAATATCGGAGCTCCGTGGGCCGGTGCTGCCACAGTGAGGGAACATAATAACCTTTTTAAGGGTGCGGCGTGCTGCAGACTCACAGAATAAAGACTTCACAGTCAGCGCCTGGCGAGAAAACGGAGGGCCTCGCCCCAGATGAACATAATCTTTTGTTATTATGCTGTTAATACGTTTTCTTTCCACGCGCTGATCTCAAACAAACCCACCCCCAGCGCCCCACAAGAAATAAAGGATTTATTTCTGTGTTCGTCTAACCTTGTGAGCAGAGCTGCAAAGTCTCAGTATATTAGGGGAACAATATTTGTTCTGTATACAGTAATTAGAAATTATTTACAGATATTAAAGGCAGAAGTGATTGTGTGTCTTGCTGGGAAAATTCAGACACACCTTCCAATCTACTAGATCAGCCACAAGCTGAAATCACTGTCATCTCCCACAATCCCTTTCACCCAGGGTGCTGACACCAAGTGGTTTTGTGGTTTTGTGTCGCCGCTCTGTGTGGCAGCCGATCGACCGGGCCATTGATTAACAGATTGGAATTATTAACTGGGGGATCATCCATCCCACATCGCCCATGTCATTTCCATTACGCCTCATTTCAGAGACAAGGCACGGCGGAGGGAGACGGGGCCGGCCAGAAAACCTCCTCCTCATTAGCATTCTAATTAAGAGGCCATCAGATAATGATCAATCAAAGCAATCAGCAGGCAGACCAGCAGCAGCATGCAGATGCTGGAGAGGTGCAGCTCGGAGCACAAACATGAACAAATAAACACACAGTTTAACAAATAAATTATGATTTTTTTCCATGTGATTAAGGGGAAAACAAAATTGGTACAATGTCCCTTTGTTATTCTATATTTCATTGTCAAATATGCAACAGTGGGGTTGGGGGCATATACGAAATGGGAGGTTTGGGGGTTCCTACACGAGAAAGGTACATTTTTTTTGCAACAAGTTGTGCCTTTTTGCATCAGTTTGTTTTGTAAATATTGTTAATTTTTTTTCAAAATAAATGTCTGTTTCTGTTTTTTATTGGGGCAGACGGATGCACGTGTTCTAAATACTGAGGAGGATGCAACTCCTCTGTCCTCCTCGAAATCTACACCTGTGAATTTGTATGGTACTGAGCATACATCCGAGTACTGAATAACACACAGCAAAAAAACAACGGAATATTAAAATCGTATACGGTGATAACATTGACAGACGTCACAAATTCATTTGAGGAAAAAGTAAACATGACAAACCAGATGTCTCCAAAGTGATCTAAATTAATCAAAAATATGAATGTTTGCATGAGTCTGCAGTCAGGTAGCTTTAGAGGCTACATCATTTGTTAAATGGAGATCCCCGTTGTGCAGTGTTCCTTCATCTTTCAGCAACTTATATTTAACACTTTTTAAGGCTTTTTTTATGTCACCTGCACTGGAATTTATGACCGATTGAACAAAGGTCACATCAGTTACTGATTATTTTTCTAACATAATTATACGTAGCAGAGACAAGGTTAGGATACCTTGTATATGTTCAGTTTTCTGACAGACTTTGTTTTTCTTAAACTGCATGTGGGTTTCCCCTTGATTCTAATAATCACGAGTTTGAAAAGAGCGTCAGTATCAGCCAAACCAAAAAAATTAAATTTAATAACAAATTTTGGTTAAATTTGCACTTCCCTGTGTTATGCAGGGTGCAGTGACAGCAAGCTAGCAGACAGTGGATCCTCTGAACGGAGCATCCCAGCCAGAAACAAAAGCTGAGGCTTGTTGGTTCTGCTATCTTGATCTGTATGACATTAATGCCAGAGGTATTTGTACAAATATCTAAAAAACAGATTTTAACAATTTTTTGGAGATTTTACAATGCAACATCAAAAAATAATATTAATAAAATCCTATTGCCCTTTCCTTTTTGAAGACTTGAAAGATTGATATAAGACATTTCAGTACCAATTAAGGCCTTATTCAGCACATTTTAGGGCTTTTTAGGAATCAGTGGAGGGGTTTCAGTCAATGCAGTCAGAAAAAACATATGCAGCGAAGACAAAGGAACACTCCCAAAACACCTCATACTCTGATGCAGCACTGCAAGATGATAAAACATGAAAATTTTGAAGTGAATACTTTTGCGTGTGCTGTATCTGCAGCACCAGATTAATAAAAGAATGTCAATACCACAATGTTTTTAATGTTTTAAGTACGAGTCAATGTGCTCATTTATGCATTTCACGAGTTTTATGCTTCTTTGGCTCCACAAACTTTTAAATGCTTTTTTTATTTCAGAAATTTTTTGGGAGAGGTGCCTTCGGCCCAACAGCAGCAGCGTGATGGACCACTACCTCCACGCAGCCATGCAGCAGTTATAAATAAACATGGACTCTGTTTGACAATATGTCATAGCTGTAGTGTTTTATGAAGCAGTGTTTTATGCCGCCATTCACATTAACTCCATAAAGCCGCACAGCCACCGCTCGCGACCCAACACCGGGCCACTGCTGCTGTGCAATTATGCAGAATCCCATTGGCTTTGATTTAGGAACTATCAGCGGGGCCGAGCTGCCGGCGGGCTGAGAGTCGAGGTGTGGAGAGGAGGCGTCATTGATTGAATTTTATGTCGTTGTTGTTGGAGATCTTAACATGCCAGAATTTATAACCCGGAGAATAATAATGTCATATAAAAACTGACAGAGCCAAATAGGGCGCCGCACTTCATCTCTGCCTCAACCCACCACCACCACTGTCACAGACACTCTCCATTTCAGTGTATTCCCTCTCTCCCTCTTTCTTTCTGAAAATGAAACATTTGTGTTTGACATTGGAGGAAAAAAATCAATATGAATTTATAAACCATACATAGTGCTCACTTCATTATTTTGTGACAAATGTATATGTCTTGGTATAAGAAAGCAGACATATAAATTTTTTCTATTTTTTTTGGGGGGGGGGACTCAACATAAGACAGTTCACCACTAAAATGCAAGCTAATTAAATACAGATTTATTTATTTAGTATTAAAATATATGTATTTATATCAAAATGACCACAATGACAAGAGCTACTGAGTCTTTTTTTAGCACTATACCATTAGTAGTGGCAATAACGATTATTTCTAAATTAAATATCGCTCTAAAGAATGGGATAATCCTTATGGTTAAAACCACATAGACTGCAGCTATACAGTAGGTCAACATCTATCTACAGTAGGCATAGGTGAAGAAATTGACATTGACTTTGCGATTCTTTGTGTGTCAACACTGCATCAGTATACAGACAATGAGTAAATATTTTTATTTATTTTATTGCAAATACAAATTAAAGTTTCAGTAGCCTACTAGAATTATGCAATCAAATGCATTTTTGGTCCACTATACATTTTGCAGCAGTAGGAATGGCTGACGTGAGAACCTTTATCTACATAGATGTTGACAATTTTACCTTTGGGGACACCACTTATAGCAGAAAAAAGGTAATAAAGCACAACAGTTTGCAATATATGTTATTTTAATACTCAATATCAATCAGCCTGGGGAATAGGGTTAGAGGCTGACGCCTGGTTGCGTACATATATATACCGGACCACCACAGACCCACAAACACACAGCCCTGTCCAGACGTCATGTTAGTGCAGCGTAATTATACTCCCTGTCTCCAAAAAAAAAAAAAAAAAAAAACCCCACGCACGCCTTTGACTGAGCCAAATTATTGAATTTCCATCGGCCGCCTTAGGCCATGTCGGGACTGTTCAATTTTAGCCTGAGGAGGACACACCATTAAAGGAGATGAGTCAAGAAAGTGTCTCCTTCTGATTGCCCTGAGAAGCCATTACCGCCCAACTGCAGCAGGACAGCGCTGGTGGAGAGTGGACACATGCCCCAACTCACAGACACACACAGACACAGACAGGCATGTATTCACAAATGCATACACACATACATCGCTGAAAAGCCACCCCCCCCCTCCTGCAGAAAGCAGATGCAATTTACATGAGTTGAAGGGAGGTGACAGGTAGCAATCAGCCTGGGGAATAGGGTTAGAGGCTGACGCCTGGTTGCGTATTACCGCCTGCCAACCAAAGCCTACAGATTGCTTATACCAGGCCACGACCTCCGACCCTGCCACATATCAACCAATTGCCCTTTAGTATAATTATGTGGAATAATCTTTTAGAGTTTGATTCGACAGAGATAGGCAAGGAGGGCCACTTCTAATTTATTTTTTTAAGGGAGGGCTCGTTAATAAACACTTTTTTGGTGCAGGGCCCGTCTGGCAGCTCTAAGTGAAATACCCTTAGTACTAGAGGTCAGATTTATCTATTTGCCTGTGTATCTGTCACTCAGTCCAGACACACATCTCCTACACTGGATGGGCCGACGACCGTGGGGAATGTCATTATCCTGTGATGATGTTTTAATGATAGTATCATTGGAATCTGGGAGCTGTCAAAATATCATTGCATTGTTTAGATTGCATTAAAATTTGATGAAGTGCTGCTAACAACCTCGTGTTACCACTGGCTGTGAGATTCCATTTTTCATCCTTTTCTGATGTACTTTATGCTATCGCTGCATCCTCACTAGACTGCAGAAACATTTGAAACACACAAAAAAAAATCCAAAATGTGCTACAAGTAGTCCTGATGGTTTATCAAAAATGATTAGTTGATTAATAAATTAGTTGATCAACAGAAAATAAATTAACAAGCATCCCAAATGTGAGGATTAGTTGTGGTACTCTAATTATTTATCAGTGTTGCTTGAATAAAACAAGCACTTTGGGGATGACTCCAGCCTCTGGGAAGGTGTGAGGGGCTACTAGTTATTTCTGACATTTTGTAGAATAAACAAGTCAAGCTCAAAATCACTAATTTGCCACAAAGGGTTTTACAATCTGTCCAGTGACACACTCTAGATCTTCAATTTGGGTGAGGAAAAACTATCGTGGGGGGGAACAGGAGACCTCATCAGAGGGATTCCTCTTCTAGGTTGGACAGATATGTGCAATAAATGTGTACAGTGCACGCAAAATTACAAATACCAAAATAATATAATGAAGCTATGAAGATACATATGTAGAAAAAGAATGACAACACGAGGTAAGAATACAAATCTGATGAAGATATTCTTAACACTTCTCAAACACTTAATCGATGCATTATAAAACGATAATAATGGAGAGGTTAATTGGTGTTGAAAAGAGTTGTAACCCTAACTGTTCCCCTAAGTTGGTAAGAGTCTGGGTGCATGCAGAAAAAGAAGTCTCTTCAACCCCTGAATTGAGTTTATCACTGCAGCCTGCAGACATTTATTTGTGGTAATCATTCCTCTACTCATCTTAACATCTTATATGAAAAGGTTAGGTGGCCCTGTTTTCTAGTAGTGATATGCATCTGTTATTTATTTATAAAGCCCTAAATACCAACATACCTGCATATACTGTACGTATATTACTTCTTTGTTAAACTGGTCCCTTACTCATTATTTAACTCGGTCAAGAGATTGGCTCATGCATGAAGTCCCGCATCCAAGCACTGAATTTGGGAAAAATGCTTTTAGTTTCTGCACTTCACACACTTGCAGCAATGAACAGGGTTTCTACGGATTTTACATTTCAAAACAATGTCATACTTTTCTAGTCTTCTCGGTATTCGATCCGAATTTTTAATCTTTTAATACAAAGAACTCCACTCGAATATAGCCATGTATGTCTCCTATTGTAGAGTTGTTTATGATTTGTTTTCTCATAACTTAATATCGCTCTTTTTTTTTTAATCTAGCCCTTGACATCGTAAATGAGGACACAAGCTTTAAATAAAGGTTGAATAATTGAAAAAGTGCAAGTGTAACAGCTAAATAAACTTGTTGCTTATATTAAAAACAAAAATCCCCTTTAAACACAAGGACAAACACAGTCTTGCATGACATTAAAAACTGTTGCGATGTTCTTTCTCATCTGTTACAAGCAGCTCACTTCTGACGATTACATTACTGTGTTTTCTTGTCTTTGGTGTCTTTATTTTAACCTTGGCCTGTTAAAGAAAATAAAATCACGAACTTAACCCTTAAGAGTTTGGCATCCATCTTGACACCACACACAGCCACATTAGTAGCAGGGTCTGACCTTAATCATACAGTCCCATCAGAAACCCGCTGACCTTCACCTCCCAGGAGAACTCTCCTCATTCACACACTCACTGGGACCTCCGGCTGCCCATTTAGTGCTTTAATGGTGGGAGGCACCCGCTCAGCCACCCATTTCATTGTGTCCCCCCCCTCTGCCTAACACCCCCCACATGCACAACGTGCACGTTAACACACAGGACACATGCGCATGCACACACACACACACACACACACACACACACACACACACACACAAACACAAACAGATATTGCAGCAGCCTTCTCTCCACAGGGGGTTAACATCAACATATGTCCCTGTCACACACATAAAGGTGAAGGTTGTCGGCTTGTGTGGCCACACGTGTGGCTGTTTTTAAGAAATAAAGTGTGAGAAAAGTCCTGATTTTCTTTTAATATTCAGTCTTGATATTTTCAAAAGTTGTCTGGGTTTTAAACCAAGACCTTTGACAGACGTTCTTGGCTTTATCGGAGGCGTGCGACACAGCTCCCATCCACTCTGCAGTTTGAGCAGTCTGTAAAGGGCAAAAAAGAAATCAATTCCACCCTGACAAATGTAAATAAGGTCTTATCGGGGCAGCAGCGACGCATCGACAGCATCAAGCGAGCAAATGTTCCACTCGCTTGCCTGTCATTTAACTACATCACCGGATCACTCCTCCATATTTTGCCCCGAGGACAACCAATTCTCCATCACATCTGCGTACATATGAGCTCTGGCTCACATGTGTGGGTATGTGTGTGCATGTGTAATAACGCTGCGTGTGTATGTGGCTTTCATGTTTGCTTGTGGACAGCATCACTTTACATTTATTGAAATGAGCAGCTCTCCCTGGGGCGCCTGTGCGGAGCTGAGGCCTGCAGCCATGCTAGCATCTATCGACTCCGCAGGATTAGGGCTTGGCTGAGGCAGCCTCTCCCCTGTGGCCCCGGCGAGGTGACCCGAAACCGAGACAAAGTTCAGGAGGGGAGAACAGGGTGAGCTCTCCCGGGCACAGATTAGGGGCCCTGCCTCTCCCAGTGGAGACATGAAAGTGTGAAACGATACGATGTGTCTTTGTACGTGCACGAGAACACACACAAACAGTCCCATCAAACAGACCCAGGTTTGTTCAGGCAAAAAGTCCAATTAGGAAAATGTGTCACATGTGACAGGTAGATACATTTCTCAGTGTGATATCAAACAAATACCTCAAAGCACAAGATTGTTTTGTACTTGACAAAATGATTATTTCAGAGTTGAAAGTGCTTTGTTTCCATGACAAGTATTATCTAACACATTTGAATAACTGTAGTTAAAATCATAGTCAGTAATATTTACATATAAATACATTCAAATGTACTGATCTCTAGGTAGGGATCTGAAAACTTTGTTTAAAAATCACATTTATAAAAATAGAAACTAAAGAACCCACAGTAAAAACTAATAAAGACATGAGCAGTCCATGATACAATTTAAGACCAGTTCACAACTATAGATATATATAACTATTCAATCTAAGGATGCAATACTCATTATTGAGGGGGAATAAAAAGCAAGATTTGTGAGGCTGCTTCTAAAATTGGACATCCATGGATTATTATGGGAGGCCAAAGGTCCACCTGTGGTTATTTTGCCCAAAAGGGACAATTTATTCCATCTAATTTGGTCTAAATTCAGCCCACAGTTCAGTTCATATTTTTACTCGGATATAACTTTAACATATAAGTGTACTGCTACATTAAATCAAATAAATATCTGCACAAGAATGATTTTCTGCCCGTTCTGCCAGTTTTACGAAATGTTTACTGCCTCTGATTAGCCACATACCTCCCATTTATTCAATCTTTTCTCATTAGCCTCCCCAAGAGCCTCAAACACGTGAAACGGTTTTGTTTGAATGATCAACGAAACACTTCCTATTATACACAACAGCAAAGTTAAATATTTTTCTCCTCCGCTACAAAAAATATCAGGAAGACTTCACCAACTGGGGCATAAGAGCTAAAGGCAGCTTCACCAGACTTTAAACTGAGCCCTTGTATTGATCCATTATGACAAAATTCACAAAAATTATTTTAATCAAAGCATTTGCTGACCTTGAAGGAAAACTTCACCTCCTGAATGATTATTCAATTACTCACCCTGTGTTATAATGAAAACCTTGTTTTTCTCTCATGCCTCCACGGTGAACGACGAATAAAAAAAGGCAGACATTCTTGATGTCATCAGGGATCCTGTTTAACAGCAGCAGAACTACAAGAAAAAGCCAAGTCTCATTTAACCTGCGGTACGCTCAGTACTTCAAAAGCACATGCATTTTTTGCTGAAATGTTACAATTGAAAACATGTCCATGTGTGAGACTGCTTATGCAGAAGTGTTTTGAATATTACGGTTTTAACGAAAATGCTTATGTATGGGAAGTACTGGACATAGGACTGAATGATATTGCATGAGCTGTGTGAGAGTTTGTGAACGTATCTTTGGATATAGTTTTGCAGCTATTAAACATGATGAATGTTCACCTTTGTTCAGTGGAGGCAAACAAAAACAGAAAGTTTCTTCCTCAGTTTAACAAAGCAGAAGAAATAATCATTTGGGAGGCAAAGTATTCTACTAACACCCAGTGTTTTGGTCTTTTTAGGGGAACATCCAGTGATGCACAGGAAGTCATCTTTTACGTTTCTAGCAGCACCTAAATGACTACATTCATGATAAACGTGGCTGTTAGCATGACCAGTGACAGCTATCACACTCAACCAGACAGAGAAAAAAGCCCAGACTACAAAATACTAATAAATAAATAAATAAATGCCAGCAGCGGCCACATGGTTTGTTTGCCAAGTGATCCCTGGATACTGCAGTGCAAAAACAACACAGCAGCGACTGCTGAGCACCAAAAATATCACCAAATAAAACAATAAAAAACACAAGAATGTTGTGGTTCACAACTTTAATACACATTTGAATTTATCAAACTAAAACACATATTCAAAGTGCTCTTTAAGCTGGAAATGTCTCGAAAAAAGCTACATTTGTTTTAGTTGGTTCTTTCACAGTAGCGTTCACTGAGCCCTACCTAAGGCCACTAATTGCATGGAGAAATGCAAAAATCTGTGTTCAAACAAGACCATCCATTACACCGAGGCAGACAGGGATATAGAAGTCTGTTTTTAGATGTTAAAGTAGTAATTAAGGTTTCAGAGATTTTAATTGGTTCTTTTGTTTCATATAAGCCCCACTGCCTTTGAAGCTACAATGAACAGGAGATTTCTTTTTTTATTATTATTCATTCTAAGAATTTCCCACCAGAAACACAGGAGCCACACTGAAATATGCAATTTTGAATATATATATATTTGGTGTTTTCTCAAGCAGTAACAATCACATTTGCACTTCACCAAATGAAATATCACCGGTTCTGTTAAAAGGCAGGAGGTTACATACGGGAATTGGCTAATCCGGGGAAAGGGAAGGGGGGGGGTACAAAGAATGAACTCCTTAAGTCATGAAGTGGCTATCTTGCCTCTGAGTGGTATCATCATCATCTTCATCATCATCGCCACACAAACCCCGCTCTTCTTCGGGAGTGAAGAGGCAAAATAATTGGATTCTTTCCCACAAATAACACCTTCACCCCTGAGCTTAATTAACTAGACAGACTGCAGGGCCAGGGTCCATTCTCCTCCACTCTCGCTGGGCTCTTGGTGAGAAAGAGGAAAACCCAGCTGTTATTGCCCACTGGCCTTTATTACCATGGCTGAACGATAATATAGGTTATTAGGGCAAGTTGTTGTCGGGAATGGTCTTTTTTTTACTGGCCCCTGTTGTATAGATGTGCAATACTGATACTGGCCTCTGAAAAATCTTAAAGACTAAAACAATACACAACGCAAAATGTTATTATCAAAATATAATTCAAATTAAACTGATAATCAATATACGTCATTCTATTTTTAGCATGTGTTCCTTTATTTTAGTATATACGAAAATGTGGATTTACTTGAACATTGTGATATTTTCTTTGGTGATATGGTATAGATTCTTAAAAACACTGATTTTTATGTAACAGTTTTCTCTGTGATGCAGTTTTTTTGTCTTTTTGTAGTCATATTGTGTCTCCTTGTGGTTGAATTTGTCTCTTTATAGTTGTTTTTCTTGTTTTTGTAGTTATTTTGTGTCTTATTGTGGTTGTTTTATGTCTCTTCATAGTCATTTTATGTTTTGTTGTGGATGTTTTTCTTGTTTATGTAGTCATTTTATGCCCCTTTTGGTTTCTTTGTATCACTTTGTGGTCTTTTTTTGTGTCTTTATGGTCATTTTGAGTCTCTTCCTGGTAGGTACCTGCTAGTTTGAGTGGCAGCTGGCAGGTGAATGCCATGCCACAGGCCCATTCAGTAATCCATCCATGTCTGTGATAAATGCAGTGAACTTTTTTATTCACATTTAATGCATACGGTATGTGGTCTCTATACTATGAGTTTTCCTAAAATTAGATTTAAAAAATAGCATTACATCACCTTGCTTATAGTGTGGTAATAATTTGCAACATATTAAACCTAAATGAATCCTGTATCGTGATATATATCGCAATGCTAGATTCTTGCCAATACACACCCCTCTTATCTATCATCTATCCAGCTGTCTATTTGAATTTATCTGTCTACATCTATATCCATCTGTGTCCACCTATCTATCTGTAACACAATACAATAATAACCTTGTTGAAAGATGACAATGTACAGCAGTTTCACACCTCCACACAATCCTCGGAGGTGTCATTTGTCTTAGTGGGAGAATCATGAATGACAGTAGTCAATATACTAACAAATACAGGCTTTGACAAGTACTACAACAAACAGAGAAAGACTCAACAATCTATCACAGGTCAGTTGATGCTACGACACCATTGGTCAATGCATTAACAGTAAAAAAAACACCCAGCAAGATCAACTTAAGGGGATCGTGTGGTGTGGTCCGTGGATTTAAAGGGTTTGCTTTATTACCGTGGGTGTTGTTTTATGGCAAAGTGCACAGAGTATGCAACACACCCACAAGGCCCTCCTAGATGCCACCGTTCATATTATAACTCTTCCAGAGGTCCTTAGGGCCACTTTGTATGGAGGAGTTGCCATTTTGCTGTCACTGGTCCCCCCCACACTTCCCTTCGCCTCTAAAGCTCCATGTTTGTTGTTCCATTCTCCTCTATATCTCCCAGAGGAGCTCCCTCATTTTAATATAAATAGAATGCTTCATCATGCAGTGGCACAAACTTCCCCATGTTGCATTGCTCCAGTGGCATTAGTAGCGGCAGCCGAGGTAGGAGGACATGCCGCGGGGATGGAGCACCGGTAGCATGCAGACAAAAAAGCAAACATGTTTTGTTATAGTTTCAAACGGCTGCTCTGGTTTGTTTTGTCTGGGAGGCAAAATATGGAAAAGTGGCAACAAAGAAATACGACGCTGAATAGCAACAAGAAGAACTGCTGGCCAAAAACGGGGTTTATTTCCAAGTGGCTTGATACAGAGTACAAATTGGGCTTCTCTTAAACATAAGATAGAGCAGCAATCAATTCTCTCTTGTCAGTATGCCAGTGGGCTCGCGCAGACATGTGGGATTTAATAGCTGACTGATGGGCAAACTGCAACTCTATTGAGAATTTTTCCTTTTTTATGTGTCAGATGAGAAAGCCGCCGAGATCTAAGAGAAAGCACTTCTTAGCCAAACTGGACCATGCCTGCCTCGCTCTAATCAGATGTGCACAGCTGTATCCCAAATGCCAGAGGGATCATTTGACGAGAGATATTTGCAGCCCCTCTCGGCTCGGGATTTCTGCTCTCTCCTCTGTAGTGGTAAAGAGGCCCGAAAAGGCCAGCGGGGCTAGGACACAGCCCGGGGCACTAACTGCCAATAGCTTCGCCCCTGAGAAGCACTGACTTGCGCCTTGTGATCGGTGGACACCTAAAGCCGCCACCATTGACTAATTGTGCTTCATCTGGGTGCAGGATCCATCTTGGCTAACAAGAAAGCACTAGAGGTCTTCATTTAGCTATCAAGCCTGCTCTCCCCGGGGAGGCTTCTGAGTGCAGCTGCTGTCCTCGCTCCTCTCCCAATCAACACATCAAACGCCAACCCCAATTCATTTTCCTCCCTCCCTTTCCGCGCCGTCCTCTCTCCCCTCCCTCGCTCCATCTCGCTGCGAGAGAGGCAGGAAAGTTCCAGGATGGAGGAACCAAAGAGCAAAGAGAGACACAGCGGTGAATACTGAGCGCCAGCTTTAGCCCAGCCCTGCAAGCACTCTGGATTTAGCAGGATATTTATTCTTTTATATCCAGACAAAAGAGATTGCACATGCCCTCCTGTGCTCACCAGAGTCACCGCGGTAAATCAGCAAGAAGTAGCCCCCGAATATAATCAGACTCCATTATGAAGATTCTTACAAAAGCTTGGCAATAATCTGGCATAAACAATGAGGCAAATGGAGGCCTAACCTTTGTGTGTGGTTAGCAGCTGACAGCAATGATATTTATGTATTCATTCATTTATCTGTAACTTTATAGATCCAATCTCTCGTCTCAGACTCGAGATTTTGTCAAAAAAGAAACTGTTTGTCCTGCTACAAAAAACACAGTGACCACAATTTGTTACAATGTTATTATGCTAGAAACAATTTTCTCATAAAGAGACTACTCGGTATATGACAGTGCTATGTTTCCTTTCATCCTCTTCCTCTTCTTCTTGCCCTTTTTTTATTACATGCAGGAATCTAATAACACGCACGTAACCTGACAGCTCCCTGTCATCTGTCAGCAGCAGCTCGTGTGTTTATTGAAAGCTGACTTTTGCATATGCCTTGATTAGATTCTTAATTACAGAAAATTAGCATAGTGGCACATAAAGTATGTATATGTCCTCCTGGAAATAAGGAGATATTGAGGGACTTAATTCCTTTATTATGATCTTTTTGGAGAGGCTGCTCACGCCGCTTGTGTACAGTCTCATGCCATGAAACGTACGTGATGCAAAAGCTGTGGTTCTGTGAAATGGTGGCATTAATGCAGTTTATTATTAGATGTGATGTTACGTCCTATACTCCCATAAAAAAGCAGGGGTCAGCAGCCAATAGTTCATAGAGAACGGCAGTGATATTAAGGTCTTTAAGTGATGATCCTAGTTTGCTTTATTAGGTAGAAAGTTGTTCACATGGTGCCTGTCTTTCTTTTATTTTTATATTTATACGGTCATGTTACTTACTGTATTCATGCTGTGTGAGTTGCATGTTCCCAAACCCCCTAAAACAGCTCAAAACCTCATTTTAAATTTGAAAAAAACACACAAATAATATTTTATTTTTATTTTTCTGATAAAGCAAGAATATTGGATAGATAACACCAAAACTGTTGCTCATATTCATAATTTTAGCAGTTTTTTTAATGTTGATTTTGGCACATAGAAGAAGTAGTACCAGATATGTTATCACATTTGCATAAGTTGTTTCTTTACACTTCTTTTAAATATATAATCTTTAATAAAAGCATGGAAATGAATGAGAGGTTACAAAGTGGTATTTATCAGCTCCAGCCCAAATTGGCAGTTATGTACCCATGTACACCCGTACTAATTCTTGGCACAATGCAATGACGCTCCAACATAAATTCCATCCATCTCTGTCTGAGCAGCGCTCAAACATTGTTCGAAATTAGATGGCACCGTTTTGGAAGAGAACACGTAAATAAAAAAGTAGTTTTCTCACTGGCCTCCATGCTGCTTTCTGCTGTTTAGTGACCCTGTTTTCAAGTGCGTTTGTGACATCAAACCTGACACAACAGCAAACAAACAAAGGCATATTTATCTACTGTACAGCCTTGTTTATGTCTCTGTTCTACTGACAATGGGAAAGGAGTCCTCCTATATTTAGTTGATTTTTATGCCCTTAAGTTGCCCTTAAATTTGCGCACAAATTTGGGTGGACAAAGGGTACATTTATACCATTTAACTTTTTTCCTAACAGAAACAATTCCTCTATTTTTCTCTTGGATGTTGCATGAAAACCTTGTAACTCAATTTTTGTTCATTTTTACATCAACCTACAATAAAGGTTTCCATGATAATGATCGTCAAGCTAAATTCTAGATTTCGAATTTTTTGATTAGTATAATCAGTTGCAAAAATTAGATGACATTATCAAGACAGTCTGTTTCACTGTTTTTCTGCTATGACTGTGTATGTGTGACAGCATATGCTGTTATAAAAGTTGAGACAAATCCCTGTGTCTTTACTGCATTGACAACGGAGGTGATCCATGCTGATTGTCCATCACATCCCACCAGAGTGTGACGGTCAGTGCTGCATCTGTGTAGTCTGACAGGCGGCACATATAATAAGGAGGTAATCATTTAAATAGTGTGTTGTTATTAGTGAATATAAATTGCGTAATTAAAGTACAAATTTAAGCTTGCTTAACTTTGATCTGAATGTCTTCAGCTGATTAATCTGTCACATATCGATTGCCAATAATCAATAGACACCAACTATTAGTCCAGTTTGGTGGCAACAAAACAAACACTTGTGTTGTCTCAGACTCAGGAGCAGTAAAACAAAATGGCATTTCAAATGTCACGTTGTTAAAACACAGCAAATTGAGATAATGAAGCTCTTTTAGGCGACTGGGTCTTGAGTTATTTCTGCAACAATCAATAGGCTGGTAAGAAGAAAAAAAGTCAATAAACATATGCGTAAATTGATTCCATCTGCTTATTATCATATAAAACAGCCTGGTAAATATGCAACTAATTACTGGTGACACTCCAATATCCAACAGTCTGCAAGAAGTGACGCTCATGACTCAACATTCAATACGTTATTATTTCTGTATCAATAAAAGACATGGGAAATTAGTTTTTGTGTACCCAAGACTTTTTTTTCCCCCTTTTTTATTTTAAGGGCCTTATTCATTCTTGTTCTGCAACATTGCCTTTATATTTTTTATATATTGTTTTACTTTACATTTAACTATTTACTTTAAGTTTACTTCAAAATCTGCTTTATTTACTAAATTTTGTGAAGTTGTTGCAACTTAAAAATGTCTAGAGAAATTTCCTTGTTCTTTTTTGAGTGTTAAAACTAAATTAGACTTAACTTCATCAGGACAAAAAGGATTTTGCCAACAATGAAGTTAGGAGATTTGCACATTCTCTTTTGTAAGCATGTTTAAGAAAATGCATATATGTTTTATTAGTATGCAACTAGTCCAAAACAGATATATAACACAGTAAATTTGGTTTACTGAAGTTGATAAAACTTAGAGAGATTTAATTAAGCTTCTTATTTTTTTAGTTGAAACAACTTCACAAAATCAAGTTAATATAGCTAAATCTAAAGTTAACTTTACTATTAGATATTCTGTAAACATAAATTAAGATTTATCGTAAGGATGTTAGCGTTAATTGTAATTGGTGATGCAATTAAGATCTGTTTTCTTTTCAATCGCTTGCAAACATTTTGTTTTGAAGCTCTAAAGTTAAATTTAAAGTTTAAAAATTTTGGTGATGGAAAAAGTGCATGGCCTTTTAACAGGGCTGACCTCAAGATATCTGAGTAAAAATGGGCTCTGTAGGTACCCACGAGTCTCCTCTTAACAGACATGCCCACTTAATGTTAGTCCCAAGCAGTTTTTTTGCTGCCATTTGGTACCTAACAAAGACAACCTGGTATGAACTGCTTCATCTTGTCAATATGGACTTCAAGACTGTTTTTAATGCAAAATAATGGAATTGAAAACATTAAGCACTAATATAAATTAAACATTAATTAAGATTTATAGTTACATTTACTCTCCTTTTTAAAGGCAATCCATTTTTCTAGAATTTTTAGCAAAAGTAAAATAAACTTCTCAGATTTTACAGTGTAGAAAGTTATTCTTTGTGGCTGCAGGATTGTATCTAAATGAGACGTTAATGATACATTGTTGGCATGCGTGTGTTCCTTTGCATGTTTTTTCCACAAAGCCATCCCACATGACATTTTAAAAAACATCTGAAGACTCTTTGTGTCACTATATCCACAGCGCTGCCCTCTTTGGCATGTGCATCCACAGACATCTAGTTCTCCGAGATGCCCACATGCCATCCTGCCATCTTTTCCAACCCTAATTCACCAAGCCATGCAGAATTTCTCGCCTAATCCCCCCTTTGCTATCACTCCCATCCCGCTGGAGTTTGGTTATACGATCTGGAGAGATGACTGAATTCCCGTTCCGTCCAATATCACTGGGTCGCTGCTCTCTTGCCTCCCCGCTCTAACAAGATGAGCTGTTTTCCATTCAGGCCCTTAATGCCACTCTGGGCTTCATTTTGCAGATCCCCGATGTGCCACAGTGAAATCATAGCCCTGGACTCAAACCTGCTTGTTGATCTTGAGATTACTGGCCGACAACAGGTTTCCCCCCTAAGCCCTATCCACCCTCGATGGGGAAACCCAGGCGTGGCATGATATTGAGATGTCTTCCACTGTTTCTCTCTCCTTTTTTCCCCTCTTGCTCTCTAACCGCGCTCGTCCACAAGTGCTCACAGCTGCTGGCGCCACCGCGCCGCTAAGCAGGTTTTAAGACGGGTCCCAGTCGAGCCTTCTCTCGCCCAACCAGGAGGCAGAGCCCTGGATCCAGACCTTTTTAAGTGATCATCCTTGTATCATAACAGATTAAGGGCTGCTGCTGCTCTGGATTAGGCCTAATCTAACCTTTATCCGCTCCCATCTTCACCTGAAACTTGCAGCGACCAGGAAGTCAATCGCCAGGCCCCCGTGATATACAGTGACACTGATCTTCTTTTTCGCGCTCTAATTATCAGGATTAAGAAAAACACTTTTGAGTAATTATTTTCACATCGGATAAACATTAGGCTTGCACGGATTTAGCTGAGCTTTCGCCCAACAAGAAGCGGAGATCTGAGCGGGCTTACGAGCTCCAGACAGGCAGATGGAGATCCTTTCTAATCAGGAATAACCAACAAACAGACAATGGAAGAAAAGGCGAAGAACAAAGAAATGAATGTCCTTTTTTTCATTTAAACGATTGGGGATTTTCACAGCTGAGGACAAACTGTACACATAAAGCCTTGTCATAAGTATATTTACATTTCAGATAAAGAGAGATGGTATGTTGTGTCTTTTGCTGTAGCAGAAGATTTCATTCTCCTTTGCATGTCTTCAATTACTGTAGTTATGTTTTCTTTTTTTAGCATTGCTTGCTAATGGATTCGCCAGTGAAAGTCACACTTCTTTTTTTTTCTCAGAGGACAAAAAAATGTGGAACCATGGGAAAAAAGGATGACCTTCAGAGCTTGTTTGATATTATATATTATTTCAATCATACACAATTACAAACTGAAATCACATCACAGCACCAAACTGAGGCCCAGATAACCTTTTAAAGGGACAATTCCCTCAGAGGGGCGACCTCTGACCCCAGGCCTGCCGGCAATCTTCCGCAGGATGACTTGGCTGTGGCTGCAGAGGTTATGAGCACTAACACACACACACACACACACACAAACACACACACATGGACACACACTCTCTCTAACCTTTTTCTGACTGTTCCCATCTTTCTCGGTTTTACTTTATTTCTGTCTTAAATATTAAAGGCCATACAGACAGCTTACATGGATCATTATTTATTCATGCACTTGTCATTTCACAGTAAGCAGGAAACGAGTCTGCCACTTTGTTTTTTTTTTTGCTAGTTTTCAGTGTGTTTAAATCTAAATCCTCTTAAGTCCATAAATATGTATCTCTCTATAAATACATCACATTTGGGCAGCACATTTCTATGTAGATCTTTTAGATGCTGGAAGTAAATGCTAAATTTTGTCTTTCAAATAATAAATTGTATTTATAACCAAAACATCTATCAATGAAATCTAGACTTATTATGACCCAGCATACTGTGAAATGGCTACAGACTACGCCAGTTACTATTTAGACAATTATTCCAGCACATTGTATCTGAAACAGTGTGATGACAATAAAATTGTCGACATTCAGCCTTCAAGCCTTGAGGTTTCAATTCTAAACTTTTGCTTTCCAAAGTTTAATATTGATAACTAAATAAGCAACATTCAGAGTTAAAGATTAAAAGAGATCCATAGGTGTTATTTATCAAGAGATAAACACTCAAAAACTCAGCTAATCTGCTAATCTTACTGTGTAAGTGTGTTTTGATGAGGACAGATTGACAGCCGCCTGGCAACATAACCAAAACTGTCATCAGATTTTGATTATGAAGTTGTTATTACATTTGAAATTTGGTTGCTGAAGAGCATGACATCACATCATTTTTTAGAGGAGATCCACCCACCTCAGAACAGAAAAAAAACACAGATAAAACACAAATCTCTCATGTGAAACCACCAAAACTTTGGCAGAACATCGTGTCTTCACATAGCTCATAGTAAGACATTTGATGAACTATATAGAAATTGTGGATATGATCTGAAGGGTAAAAAGGGCTCGTCTTGTTCATCCAATACTGACACTGCATAACTGTTTCATTTGAAATCCAGGGGATGCTGGTGTAGAGTCAAAAAATGCAAAACAAAAACTTTAATAACCGGAAGACATCAGTCCATCAGACTTTAGTGTTCCTGTTTGTTGTCTGTTTATGACATACTACAAATTTTCAGCAAGTTCTCATTGGGGATGTACTAGTCCCAATAACGACAATGATACTGATATTTGGGCCTTTGGTTGCAGCCAACATCAACCACCGTTCAAAAATCAGTGTTTAATTACTAGTTTTATGCCTCAATGTGTGGAAGTGACAGGGATCGTTTATTTGTATGTAAAATATATCGATATAAATTAACTGAATATTGAAATAATACATCATGCTCCAGCAACATGGCTTGGCTTTGAAGATATTGTAAGTAGCGTAAAGCTTGTTGGCATAGTGAGCATGATTCATCCCAAACATCTCCCTTAGCTATGTGGTCTATTGGCACACTCATGATGAATGATGTAATCCACAAAGGTGGAATCAGACGTAAAAAATTGAATTAAAAAGATTGCCCTTATATAGCTGATATCAGAATACAATCAGTGCGTTCCTAGTTGTCATCTACTAAAGACAACATTGTTTCAAACATTAAATGCTATTTTTTGTTTCAATGTACCTACTTACGTACACACGTACCTACACAACAGAAAATGTTGCAAAAGCCCTGATAATCAGTGACAGTGGGAAGGCAGTTCTAGAGAACTCTCAAACTGTAAATGTCCTTTAACACCTTTTACCGTACACCAATTAGGATGTTTAACTGGAATTGCTCATTGTAAAAAAAAAAAAATTCTTAGCTTATTTACCTCCATTTATAGTATATAAACCTGCTAAAAGCCAGGACAAGGCAGGACCTACTGAGATTTATAGCCAAACTAATTTTCCAACACTCATCCAGGAAATGACAATCCTGTTCCTCTAAACTCTGATTAATCTCCCTGAAGTGTGGTGAACGTTTCTGTGTTGCCACTAACCCCTCGCTACCCTCTGACATCCCCCCGCTGCTAAAATGAAGACCTCTTGTGTCCACCTGCCCTCGGCCTCTACTCAGAACCAGATGTGTCGCAGCTTTGATGTGGACCTAACTTTTCGGGTCAGGGAAGGACAAAAACCCAAAACTGGCTCGCATGAAGCCACAACACACGCAGTGCTTTGGGCTTTCAGCACAAGCATCGTATAAAATTGTGAAAAATGTGAATTCTTTAACTCTGTAGCCACTCCATGATCAGTCATGTGCAGGGGGGGACAGATGTGCTGCTCTGCTGGGGTTGCGGGTCTGCTCTTAGTTTCCTGTGAGCAGTGAGACCCTCAGAGGCGGACAACACTAATGTAGAGAAGTCTGAGTTATGGCCATTATTCTGCACCTTCAGTTAATGTTCCTTCCAAACTTTCATTGGAGTACATTTATCCTGCATGACATATGGCCTAAACTCACATCCAGAAAGTTATTATTAACATACTGTATGAACATGCAAATGCACTCATGACATTTTTGTTCTTTATCTGAAAACAACATGATCTCATCCCTACTCGTCATATTTTGAACATTTGGCAGAAGACCCTCGCATCATTATGATGATGCTGGGGGAGGCCTTTTTATATTTTACCTTGACACAGAAGGGGTCTGAGTTGACACACATGATTTTTCACTGATCCCCTAAAAAGGGGTTAGGTTTAGGCAAAAAAACCCTGCTTGGGTAAGGACAAAATACTACCTGCAAAATGACATTTTTTGAAGTAATAACTCAATGCAAGCTACCTTTTTTTTTCTTACATGCCTCCACAGAAAATAAAGACAAAAAAAGGTGAATACTCTATGAATGGAAGTCATTGGGGCACATGTTGAAGAATAGCAAAACTAAATCAAAAAATCTGTCTACAAACTCTTACATAGGTTATGCAGTAGAATCTAAGTCTCGTTTATCCACTCATATGCTTAGTGCTTTCTAAAAACATGCATTTTTATTTCATACTTCAACTTTCTGGCTCGTCCTGAGCATGCCTGAAAACACGCACGCACGTGAGCTTCGCTTGAGCATGCATGCTACTTTGCCATGCATAAGACCATTTGTACCAACGTGTTTAAGTGAAAAATACACGCATTAGGGAAGTACTGAGCATACAACTAGATAAATGAGACTTTAATTATACTGCACAAATTGTGTGACTTTATAAATAATGTTTTGTGGCTGTTACTTCAATTCATGAAGAAAGTTGGCATTTTTTGGATTCTTCATTTACCATGTAGGCATATGAGAAATTCTCTTCATGAATTCAAGGTACCGGTTAGGGAGTAATAGATATACAAATGGCCATTTTGTGGGTAATGTATTACTTTAAGAAAAGATTGTGCCCAACAATAGTCAACCCATGTAACTAACAGCTGATGTAACAAAGTCACTCAACATTGACCTTTAATTTCACAGAGAACACAAACACCGGCCTCCTGGATAAAAGTCCTGTGCTTGTTGGAGACATTCACCTTCTCTCTCATCCTCACGATGCCTACTTCTGCAATCTTTATACTACATAGCTCGCTCTGAATGTAAAATATTAACGCAGATGGGTTAACAGTTGAGCTGGCAAAAGCCTGGTGCATCTGACACAGACGCTAAAGGCACGGGAAAACCGCCCAAGTGCCGTATTTTGATGCCCGAGTGTGACCAGGCAGCATAAAAATGCTAATTATTCACTATTAATTAATGAGACCATCATTCTCCTCTGTGTTGTGTGTTTTTATTATCACCTTTTCACAACAAAATGCCGGATTTACTGAAAAGAAAAAGAGTTTAAATTGATATTCAACTGAATATCAGACTTGTGTTTTCATTTCAAGAAGACGCTGTTTATCGCTGTTTATGGCAGAACAGTAAAAATGCTGATTATGCACCCTTTAGAAACTGAATTTAGACTTAAGAAGTGGTTCAGCTATGAAGAGTTTGTGCTGCAAACATTATCTTACTTTCAGCCTTGTTGTTGAATGATTAGCTTGATACCAGAATATTAGTCTAATCTCCAGATTCTTAACAAAGAAAAAAATCTGAAAAAAAAGATTAATTCTTGTTATGTGATAGCAGCTATAAATTTAACAAGCTTAAGCCAGACTTGTGGATAAATAAATGATTTGATAGAGAAACCTCTTTGCCCAATTGCACAAAACTGCACTATTAATGCATAACGTATTAAACAAATTATGTCCATTTCTGGATATATCACGTCACTTACAGATTCGACCCCCCCATATCTTTTCCAATTCAAATGATAATGTTTAAAATTTTAACTTCCAAGTCCCATTAATGCATAAAGTCACAAATAACCCGTGTTTGGCCTTGCAACTTTGCACAACCCTCACCATTACAGTTTTGTATGTACTGTACGTGATCTGTTTTTTTTTTTTGAAAGATAGCAATAAAACCTGCCTAATATGACTGACCTCAGACTGTAGCTAAAGGCGAAGGCAGCATGAGAAGGTGAGTTTCTCGTTTTCCCAAAGCTCTGTTGGAGGTAAAAGAAATCACCGAGACTAGACATGCCACTGGGCAATGCAAAGAGGGAATGAGAAATTAATGGATTACTCAGTCAGGAAAGAGGAATCTCTGAGCTACTTTGTTGGGCTTAGGGAGTATGTCTGTGAATATGGAGCTTGAAAGAATTGCTTCAAAATAAGTGCATATTTAGGGCTTTGGTTCAGGCTGTTGTCCCGTAATTACCTGTTGTTTATAGGAGGGATGGGCAGGTTTGGTGCGGTGCAGACTTCCTGCACAAACAGGAGGGAACAAACAAATCCAGGGTTCACAGATGAGTCATTTAAGCACCGTCAAGACGTGGGTAAAATAATATCAGTAGATAATTGTTAACTTAAGTAACAACTTGGAAGTTTTTGGCTTTGATCAACAGATTATCTGATTTGTAATGATGACACAAGTCCGACCCATCTGGGACTGAGGCACGTTTACAGAAATTTTAGTAATTTATGTTATTTGCAGGAGCTTGAAGGAGGATTAGTTGAAGTAAAATAGACTAAATTAAACTGTTTATTTCTACAACTTATTATGAATCAATTGAACAGGTTAGTCACATAAACTAATAGTAGTGTATTAATTGGCCAAGTAAGTCTTTTATACAATATTAAATGTAATGATTGGGCCTCATAACCAGTGGCAGACAAAATACATAACTTTATTACTTAAGTCAAAGTATAGATACTCCTGGTCCAATACAAGATAAAGTTGCTAAGTCAAATTATTACTTGAGTCAAAGTACTGGAGTACTTGCTTTTAAAAATGCTTAAGTATTTAAACTGCTTTTTCTCTTTTAAATCTCAATGCATATTTGTTTATTGTCACAATACAGTTACAGAACCTCATAATAATAATCTAAAACAACCCACTGAATGCACTGATTGCTTGTAGAAGCAAGTCAACAAGTCATAATTTAAGGGCAAGGTCTTTGGGAGGTTTTGCTCATTATTTTGATTTATTTAAGCTAAAGTGATTTAACACTTGAAACTGATGCTAACAACAACAGGACTCACAGCTTCTGAACAACTATCAGATTTAATTTGGACCAACACATGTAGACCGCTTTGTGGACAGCACATATATTAATACAACTTCTATTACACAGCATTGCCAGAAATGTCAAACAGCTTGACTTTTCCACCTGCCTCTACCAATGAGCTGCCCAGTCTAAGTAGCACATGCATGAGATAGAGGTACAGGAACACCACGTCGACAAACAAACCACACGCAGAAATGCGTGATCACAGTTGATGGACTTTTGCATTTTAGAAAAGAGAAAAAACATAATCTGCTCACTTAAATGGAAATGTAACAAGTAGCAAGAGCCTTCCCATAAAGTAGTAGAGTCAAAGAACAACATTTGTCTTCAAACGTAGTGGAATCAAATTAAGTTTCCTCCAAAAAATAAAAAAATACTCAAGTAAAGTACAGATCACGAAGTACTAAAGTACTTCGTTACTGTCTACCACTGCCTATAACCTAAATCTTTGACAATGTTGGAAAATTGTTGTATAGGCATATTTAAGCAATGCAAATCTAAACTTTTCACAGTAGCATGTGACTTTTACATCCAAAAGCACTGGGAGAAGAAGAAATTTGGTTTACTACGACGGTGAGACGACAAATTACAAACAGGCAGCCTTATTTAGCCGCTGGTATGTGTCCTTTCTGGTGAACTAGAGTGGTAACCTCTCACAAGTCACAAGTCACAAGTCATAAGCTGAAATTAAAGGCAGTTTGTTTTCCTTCGCTGGGCTTAATTAGCAAAGGAAACATTCGGCGCACATGCAACATTTATAAACTTTCTTAAGAGCATAAGTGCAGTTTACTTAGTCTCTTGTCGCAGAGGCAAAAGGTCAGCAAGAGGCTGGTGTTTGGAGAAGCACATTAAATGTTGGTTTACCCCTCAGAGTTATTTTTGAGACTTTATTGACCACAGCTGGCTTCTGTATGACTAATGCTATATAATGCAGGAGGATAAACCAGGGTTGCCAAATTATCACATTCAATTGTCCTATGGCACATGTGTTTCACAAGAGGCCTTTACACTGAGAAGAAAGAGAGGGATGGATATTTATTATTAGTTCAAGAAATAGTAGGGTAACCCCGCCTATGTGTTTGATTACCATGTTTCCCTGTGCAGCGTAGGAACGCAAAAGCTAGATGAGCACTTAACACAAACAATATCACACTAACTCACAACTCTGAACTGTACTTTAAGCATGATTTATTTGCCACAAGTGCAATCTTTTACGAACTTTAACCATACTCCAGTCACCATGTGCAGATGTTGTAAAGAGCGCTAATGTTTTTTAAAACAACTACGTTGGAAAATAACAAATGTCGTCACTGGACATAATCGTAGCTTTTTGAGAAATTGTCAAGTAATTGTATTAATTTCAGAAAACAAGAATGTAAAACTGGTTATGGAAACAAAACAGCAAATTTAGCACAGTGGAATAAATAAAGTTGGGTGCTGAAACCTTTATGTCTGATAACTACCAGAGTACCAGAGAAGTTGACGTAGCAGAGCAAAGTATTTTAAAAGTATCGTTTTAGCACCGGAACTGGAAAAAACTCAAACAATACCCAACGCTAGCAATGAAAGGCAGTAAAGTTAGTGCTGAATACTTCGCCATAAATCAACTGCATCCAGCTGCTTTATTAGGTTTGGTTACAAACTTATAGAGAAAGAAACACACCAGACTTTGTCAGGGAGAAAGTGATTACCTTCTCATTTCCCTGATGCCTCCTTAGTCCAATAACCTTATATATGTTGCCGTTCCATATCTGAACTAAGAAAAGTAATAAGACAACACAGACAAATCTTTATACCTGCTACACCGAATGTGGAACGAACACTGCATCCCAAAGGCAAAGATCTCACAGTGTTGTCGTCTGCAGTTCCTCAGATCTAAGTGTCACATCTCCCAAAGCACGGTCCACTCATCATCAGCAGTAATTTGATTTTGTCATTGACGCTGACAATGATGGCGATAATCCCCGCTATGCATTCACAATGGAATATTTCCCAGTAGCCTCTATTGATCGGTACTGTTATTTGCCATGAGGATCAGTGTGATAATTAAAAACTAAACGCATTTAGCATCTGACTTCCACGCTTTTATTACCTGTGATAGTTCAGCGGGAAAAAGAAAAGGTCATATTGAGGAACGGAGCGACTGATGGCCGACGGGTTTGACAGGTCCAGGTTTGTTTTGGATGTGATGGATTCTGATTTATTGTATAAAGACAGATTAGTTGGTGATGATGTTTTTACCACAGACATCTACTGAAACATTCAAAAATTGTGTTAGAGCACCGGTGTGTTTGAGATACTTTGATGTATTTATTCCAGTGCTTCTCAACCAGGGGTCCGCAGACCCCCGGGGGGTCCTTGAGAGAGTTCAAGTGGTTCCCCCAAAAAATAATAGTTCATTTTCACTATTTAATTCACTGTAGGAGTGAGTCCAATGTAAGAATCATAGGAGTGAGTATTTTGATGGGTTTCACTTCCTCCACAGTAATCACCCCAAGTGTTGACAACTTTAGGATTCTGGTCTTTGTCATGTCTCAAAAGCATCATTTTGGGGAGGGGGGTCCCTTTAGCAAAATATTCAGGATCTATGACCTAATGTGTATTAGTTTTGGGTCTTTGACACAGAAAAGACTGAAAATTACTCAACATTGTATGGAAGCCCATGTTTTAGATTTTTGTGTTGGGAAAAAAGTCCTAAATCATTATGATGAGAAACATTCTGAAAATACCAACTTAGTATCCTTTCTCATTTTTTTTATATATATGAAGTAAGGATTTTGTCTTCTTATTTTGAGATACCAAGTTTCTCATTTTTGTGACACACTTGGCAATTAATTTAAGAAAGTTTCTTGTTTTTTTTTTGTTTTTTTTTAGATATAGTCATTTTTTAAGATACTAAGTTTTAAATTAGAGGTACTAAGTAATTATTTTAAGATACATTGTCGTATTTTAAGAAAGTTTGTAATTAACTTGATACTAAGTCAATATCCCGATACTTATTATTTTGACGTACTAAATTTTTATTTTGAGAACGTTTCTTATTATTCTGAGATACTAAATAATTATTATAAAAAAGTTTTGTGTTTCTTTTAGACACAAAGTCATAATCCTGAGATACCAAGTCATTCTTTTGAGATGTTAAGGTATTATTTAGAGAAAGTTTCTTATTATTTTGAAATACTATCTCATTAATCTGAAATACTAGATCATTATTTCAATAGAGTTTCTCATTATTTTGATATACAAAAACTTTCTTTTGAGAAGCTTCTCATTATTATGAGATACCAAGTCATTGTTTTGAGAAAGTTTATCATTATAATGACTTTCAGGTTTTTTTTTAATCACACTGGTGGAAATTGGCTTCGACATTAAGCAGAGAAAGAATATTTTTTTAAAAAAGGGAAAAAATGATGATGATATGCATCATTGTGCACGATAGAAATGTTAAAGTCCATCTAAACAGGTCTAAGAGTGCAGTGTCCATATCCAAAATTTGACAAATGCTGATTCAAAAAACACCAATCTCCGTTAGATTAAATTTTGCTCTGTTAAATTAAATATTTTTCAGATTTATTTCACTGTGCTATCAACACATTTTGCAGATCTTTTTCTGACTTCTGCCTGTTAAGAACTTGCAGTGGAGCTAATATCAAAAAAATATATTGTTTTGGTTAAAAACATATGTTGATGTTAACTATGAACTTACAATTCAAATACAGTTTATCTTCTTGACTTTGCTGCTAATGTTCAGCGGTCTTGCAGTGAACTGGGTTTATACAGCAGTACAAAGACACGACTGCAGCACATTCAATCAATAAATCACATCTGTCAGTCAACACGTCTAATAAGATCATAGCGTCCAACATACCGAGGCTCTAACAAGTGATAACACAGTCCATATGGCGGAGAAGATCAGAACCAGTTTTCTTCTTCACTTGACCGTCTGTGTGTGCTGCAAAAATGCACATTTTAACAAGCCGTTTAATCTTGAGTTCAGACTTTAAAATCTAAATGTAAAATTATGCCAATTCTGTGCTCATGAATGTCAGTAGCTTCTTATAGAGATGGGAGTTATAAAGACAGGTTATACGATTTTATTTTTTTCTAATTCTTATTCTCTTTTCCACGGCCTGCGTGGAGGTTAGTATTGGGGGGGTGCTCATCTAAAGATGAACGGGCTAAGACAAATGGCTTTCCTCGCTGCTATTTGGCAGCTGGGGCCCTCAATGGCTCCCTGAAGACGCAACACTTAAGAACCACAATAAGGTGACAGGGGCTCTGTGCAGTCCAATAGCACTGAACATGATAGAAAAGTCTGTAATCTGAAATCACAGCTGTCTCGGCCTCGTTACAGGGGACACAACAAGGGTCCAATAGCTCCCAGAGGTAAAAGCATGATGCCGGAGATATCAGTACGTTTCATGACAACACTTTATCACTTTTGTCTTCCAGGGAAAAAAAACTGGGCCAGCAGTCCATCTTCTATCAATAAAAGTCCAGACGGGGAAGTAGCTGTTGAACAAAACAATTTGTTTTTGCTGTCATATGAATGACATTTAAGGAGTGATTTCTAAATGAAAAAATGCTTTGAAATGTGGTTTCAGTGTGTTTGCCTGGCGGTGTAAAATCCAAAGTCAGCTCACAGGAAGTTATGCAATTAATTGTTCTGTTCCCTTACTTCAAAACGTCTTAACAGTGCCTCTCTGCAATGTAATACTTACATATTTGTAATAGGGAAAAGGGTAAGGGGTAAGGAAGACATCAGAAGAAGCATTGAACCATCGCCAAAACATCATGCCATATTCTGTAAAGAAATATCACAATGTGTCAGCAATCTGATATTGAGGTTGTTTCTGTCTGAGTTAAATCTGCAGTGGTAACATTTAAAGGAACAAGAGGATGAAAATTTGCTTGTTTGTGTTCTTTTAAAGAGTTAGATGTGAAGATTTATATCACAAATCTGTTTCTGAACTACTTAAAGCAACAGCCTGTTAGCTTAGGTAAATCCATAAAAAAAAAAAACATATGTAAAAGCGAATCACGCCAGTCATCATTAGATTCGGTTGTTCCATAAGAATTTTAAAGTTTAGTTTTAAAGTTTGAACGGGCCCTGTAGGAAGGTCAGTGTGACAGCAGCATTTAAGTCTTATAGTAAACAAGCTAACAACCTCTCATAATGTATTATTGTTGTAATTGTGTGTCAGTGAGCCAGCTTTGGGTGCTAGTTGGTAGATTTTAATACTTTTGGACAGGCTATCTGCTTACTCCTGCTCCCAGTGTTTTGGCTAAGCTAAGCTAATTGGCTGCTGGCTGTAGCTCCACATTTAAAAGACAGTTATGAGAGTTGTATCGATCTTCTCATCTAACTCCCCACTAGACAGCGAATGAGAACATTTCCCAAAATGTCGAAGTATTGCTTTTACAAGCTCCACTTTATTGTTGCACAGATAAAAAAAGGGCCACCTCACCACTGAGCACCCCAAGAGCACACAGTGTGCTGCAGTCCAACACAACTCACGAAAGCATTTTATCTCTGTAATAAATTAACAGCGCGGCCATAGGCCCTCGCCAGGAGCAAACACAAGCACTCCCCTGGGGAAGGCAATTTAAAGGGAGAGAGGAGGGGGACAGTGCATCATGCCACCGCTTGGACGGATCAAATCGACCTTAAAGACTATCCAGTGTGAGATGCAGCAGAAATTGATGGCCATGTATCAATGAGATGGAGACAATGAGGGCAAAAGGTAAATGTCCCAGGGTAGATGTTTGTGTACGCCAAAGTTTACATTGGGCCCCTCACTGTGTGTGTAAATCATGAATATCCTCGCAGTCGCTGCTGTTAAAGGCCCCTTTGGAGCGATTTCACCTATTTTATTAAGCAGTAACAATTTATGAATTTCAGTGGAAGTGGATGTATGGCATGCCGTTCGAATGGATCCTTTCATACGTGACTAAATCAGATGATGGATGTGGCATTACTAATCAAATTCATTGTGGTAGCCACTTGGGAATTTGGCCGGGTGAAAACAAGCCTTGCATGTTTATGAAATGCAGCACAATGACAATTATATTACATAATCTTAAATTATGAATGCTTTCTATGAACTCAAATAATAATTCACATAGGAGTGCAATATTGAAACACTCCAGACTTGGTCTTTACTTCAGGAGAAAGTAAATCAACGGAGACATATCAATATGAATGATCGAAGATAAAATCACTAGACCATAACATGGACACAGCCTCCATTGAGACACATCCATCTATCTCTCTCATCACTTCGTTTTAATATCTTTTATATCTTAGCTAGAGTGTGGCTGATCAAACATGGTGCATAAAAAAGCACATGTTGACACGTCAGCGGTCAGTGTTTTCGTGCCAAGTCAAGTCAATTTTATTTACAAATCCCATTATCAATGCCATATTTCATAATTAACCACATTTTAAAGAGGACCTATTATGCCGATTTTTAGGTTCATTCTTGAATTTAAGGATTCTACTTGAACATATTTACATGCTTTAATAATCCAAAAAACATTTCCTCGTGGCAAAAACATATCTTAAACTGATCAAACAAGCCAGTCAACCAGCTTAACCATCTTAAACTGGTCAAATTGGGGGAAGGAAGGATATCAGTACACATGCCTATCATCAATATCAGCAACCAATTTTACATGATTCCCCTATGTTATCATGTAGCTATATGTAGCAGTGTAGGCTACATAATGTAAACACCTGCAGTGATGTGCCTGGAGCAGAAGACCATATAAAGAAATATGCCACACTATGATGTCATATTTAGCCAGAGGGGGAAAAAATGTTCAAAACAGTAGGAAACCGGAGGTTTTTGCTCACAGGAATTATTGCTATATACATTTACATCATTATTTGAAACTTTGGTGGCATTTAATATGAACATCCTTCATTGGAATACTAAATATAAGACAAACATATGGAAAGCCCAATAGCCAACATTCCAGAGGCAAAAAATACTCAAAATAATTACACATATTCCAGCATTTAAACTAAAATAATCTAATATGAAAAATCTGAAAATGCATCAACTGAGAAATTGCATTGACAAAGATATCCGCTGCTGCATTATTTCTTATCTCAGATGTCTTGTTTGACAAACTGGTCAGTTACGAGGTCTCCCATTTGAATAAGCAAAGCTCTGCTGTAATTGGGGTGCACATATTTTCTAACAAAAACACGAGGAGATGAATCACGACAACCTCATTCGTCCAGCCAGACGAAGGCGGAAATCAACCTGATTCCCAGATGTGTAAACCCCCACCACCCAACCCAACCCCCACTCCCAGTTATTCCTGTAACCTCTGAGACTATAAGGAAATGAAAAAGGATTAGTGGGACTCTGAATCAACGAAATGACTTTAAATGACTTCTTCGGGTAGCCACAGGCCAGGCGTGCGGCATGTTTAAGTTGACATTTCAATTGTACAAGTAATTTGCATTCTATTTGACTCCAAATGACACCTTCATATTAAGGATTCCAATAGCAGTTTTTGATTTCCTCAGTTCAAAGATGAGCCTAAGAAACGTGGCTTAATCATGGTATGTAGGACTCCTGTCAATCTCTGACCAAAAAGAGGAAAAAAAACCTCTTACAAGGTGAGGTCTTGACTTCAATCAAATTCTTAACGTGTCCACTCATGACACAAAGCAAATCTTCAAGCATTGCACCACACCTTATTAAATAAAGATCACTAACTGAACACATGTATCTGTAATATGGCAATCTGGTGAAAATTAGAAAGAAAGGGGGGGAATGATTGCTTTGAGGTTATCACATGAAACTGCAGAGTGTGAGCTTTAAATCTGGCGTGATCCTGTTGCTAAGATACTTGGTAATGTCACTGAAATATAATTCTAATTGGTTGGAGTTCACGCATGTCCTCACATATTTTGTCTCTGAGAGGACAGAGTCTTTCATTGTCGTATTAGTTTCTACAGAATTATCATCGTATTAGGTGAATATACCATCCTTTAATGGCAATAAACTACATTTTCACAGTGGATGTTTGTGTTTTTCGTTTGAAAATCAGCTACAACCCATAAATATATAACAGATCTCCAAGTATGTAAACCAAACGGCAACCTTAGTCCGTTCTCATTCCCAAGTTGTCACAAAACTCCACTTGGTCAGTAATTTTACATTAGACACTGACAGCAAAGGCCATCTTTTATAGCAGTATAATGCACTGGCAATCGGCCAAACAGCACTTGTTGCAGCAAAATGATACATCACTAGATGGCGTAGTTTAGAAACACTGCTAGTAACAAGGTAATAGAAGATGTTGTTAAGTCCCTATAAGGCAGGCAGCAGGGGGACAGTGGATTGGTCCAACAAACCCCAGACTTTTACCCTGGTGCCTGCTGTTTGCTTCCCCTTTGAATGTTGAGCCAAACCATGATGTTTTTTTCTAAACCTAACCACCCACTAGTGTTGCTCAACGATAAAAATATAGATATGAGGTGCTTTACCAACATTGTAAGTTTACTTGACAAAAGCTGTATACATCTAACAAGCAGGAACTGTACATTTTCTGTGAAAGCAGAGGAGTATTTTAAAAAGGCACAATACATTTAACAGGAATAAATTGACACGCTGTCCCAGAACATCAACATCAAACGCAGGAGGATACGTAGCGCATCATATTTAGATGTGAATTGCAGCAATGTTTGACAAGTCAGGATGAGAAATGTTGCTAAGGCTGAATAATGAAGCCAGCAGGGATGTGCCAAAAACCGCAGTTCCTCAAATGGTCAATTGAGGCTAGCTCTAAAGCAAGTCAATCCCCATAGGCACAAACGTTAAAATACCAAACTGAAGAGCCAAAATAAACATATTTAAAGCCTGGTACAAAAAATTGTTTTGGTCTATATAGCTAATTGTCAGTGTCAATGTCAGTTGTACAGCAGTGAATATTTATGTAGCTCACCTGTTTACATGTTATTAAGGCTTGAGGTTACACATAATTAAGGGCATAGCTGCTCTGAGTGACAGGCAGGTGCTGTTTGTTTACAAGTTGCTACCATGGTAACAACATTGGTTAGGTCATGTAACCCTGGTTTATCAGCAGATTCCCAGATGCAGCCGTTATATATCATGTGTGTTAATAATAACCTTTCGGTCACCCAAAAAAAGTCTTGTTCAGTGGTTGGTTGTACAATAGGAGTCCGATTTTTCCTGTAAGTAATATTATTAGGGTTATCTCAACCCAATATGGTCTGGTTCCAAATAATCAAGATGAGTGCAAATGCATCATGCTTGTATTTTCAGAATAGTGTGAAAGCCTGTCAAAAGGTTCACAATAATCTATGCTTTACAAATCCACCTGTTTCAACTATCATATGATCTGTCTGAATACAAGGGAAATTACTTCATGTGCAGATTTGTCTTCTCATTTAAGAACAGTAAGATATTAAGACAGTTCTTGCTCCTACCAAACAGTCTAAATACTGCATTTGTTAAAACCAACTGTAAATAAAAGGATAAAAGTCCTTCTTCATGCATAAAGACGGAACATGTTTTTCCTATTCAAGTGAAGCAATTTGGAAAGTTAGAGGAACACACTATTGCTGGGTGTTTTGGAAATCCTCCACTAGAACAAACAAAACTGAAGACATATATTATTTGCTGTTATGTGTAAAACTGAGGACTTTAGAGCTTCTTGCCATATTGCAAATCTGGTGCAATCTTTGCTTAAAGCACATTTCACTTTGTCATAATACTTCTTGCAATAAAGGGTTATATTTGCACACATATGTGCAAGTATTGAAGACAGTAAGACCACATTGAGTGGATTTATTCAGTAATAAAATAACCACTAACCCAGAGAAAGCTCCATAATGCTGGATGGCCACACCCATTATTGTAGAGATTATATAGGTTTATAAATTAGATTTTCATGCATTTCAGTCCAAAGTTATAACATCTAATAATTTGTTATTATGAGAAAAAATTACACATGACTAGTTTAGTCAAAACACCAAAAACTAGGGAACTTGAGGTTCCCTATAACCTAATTTCAGCATTGCATCTTTACACTCTATAGTCCTACTGCAGCTGTAATCGCAACCTGTAATTTTTGAGAAAAAATACCAAGTCCACTTACAACATGTGCAGCAACAGCTCAGAGACTTTCAATCATGCATTCATAATCTGTCTGCCATCCTTCGATTCCATCAAACAAGTTCCTCTTACTTATCAACATATACTACAGATACCCTCTACTATATAACACCTCATTCCAAATTTTAAAATTGAGGTAATGCACCCCAGACATACAGCATTATGGCAGGAGCATACTTACTCTCAACCACTATCTGTTTTCTCTCCTTTATAGAACTGGGTACTCAGTTGTCACCTTTCTATCTATTTTCTCAAGGTCAGAACATGATGGGTGGATGGCCAGACGCGAGACAGAGGTAATGAGTTTGGAATGGCATTTAGAGCAGCGAGAGGCTCGGGACTCACACCTGACTCATCACACTATGGATTCAGAGAGAATAGACAGTGTTAATGAAAATGTATGGCTCAATACCATGCTCCAGACTGACAAGAAAAAGAAGAGGAGGTGAACTACTACTGGAGGCAAAATTCAAGGATGAAAACATTTCAAATTTTATCTTGCATTAATTAGCAAAAATGTGTTGTTTTCTTGACGCAAGTGACATCTGGAGATAATGTGATTTTTTAAAAAAAAGTATTTGCAGTTTTCACTGAAGCATTACTAACTTGTAAACAGTTTAGCTAATTACTATTAAGTCAGAAGAACAGCTGCATTTAAGAGGGCTATTGTCCAGGATACCCACTATTCATTCACACAAGAGTTTGTGTATTTCACATGGCTAACATGCTACAAGGGAACCTTTCTGTTGGATTGGCTAAGACAAGCAGCAACCTCCAGGACTAAAAAATGAAGCCATGTGGAAGTGTCAAAAACTGCAGTTCCTCATATGGCCACTTGAGGCTGGCTCCAGCAGCGAGTCAAATCCAAACAATACCCATTTTAAAATGCCCAACATTACAGCAGAAGACCACATATTTACAACCTGGTACAAAAACGCTTTTGTTTTCTCTATACCTAATTTCATCAATTCATCTCTTTTTTAAGGCTTGACGTTATGCATTATTAGGTCAGATAATGTCCTCAGGCTCTCAGTTAGATCCACTCCTCGCTCCTCCACCCTCACGTCCAAATATGGTCACCTCTGGCCCCAAAAATCCAAAATGGTGATGGCCAAAATGCCAAAATTGAGACTTCAAAACAGGAGTCCACAAATCAGTGGATGAGTAGCTAAGTGAATTATGGTCTAGCATCAGACTGTTAGCTGTAAGTCAAATTACACAGCAAAACTATTTTGTATGACACAATAAAATGCAAGTTCCTAAAAGTAAATACATTGAGAAGTGATTGCATCAAGTGAGGATAAAATTAAACAGTTTTGAAAAATGTGCTGAGTGACAGCATCAGCTGTCAAAACCATCATTTTTTTTGTCTTTTTGTACAGATATATGGAGGGTAGAGGCTTTAAAACTGAAACTTTATATAACTTTATAAATACTGACAGTGGCCTGCAGATAAATGGTATACCGCATGGTAGTTCTCCTACAGTACTGCAAAGATAATACATCCAGTGCCGTATAATGCAAAACCTTTCCAAAAACAAAACAAAGTCTTTCTTGATCTGCCAACAAAAGAACTTGGTTAGAGGGGGTTTTCAAGTATTGGAAAAGCAATGTTGACTTTAAAAGACAGGATGCAGTGCAGTCCACTGTGACAAACTCACAAACTTTGTCATCCACCCTAACCTAAAGGGTTTTGTGATGGTGTAATAATGTCACATTACTGCCACCTTTGCCCTATAAAAAGTCATTATTTGCATGAAGGTAAAATGTAAAAAGGTTGTTGGAAGCTTTCAGCTCATGAACTTGAATATTACAGAGCTTGTCTGAGTTTGCCAGTGATATTTACCACTTTGTCAGCTGTTCTAGTGCAACAAATTAAGAAAATGTGCAGAAGAATGGCCTGGATATGTCATTATTTTGGTCTCTCTGCGATTCAGCACAGGAACACAGAAAATAACATTATGGTAAGTCTGATTGTCTCATTCAGGGAGTAGAAACAGGTTCAGCCTGCAAAAACAACTTATATCAACAAAACCCCGTTTGCCCCCTTTTATGCATTCTACACACGATGTTTGCTCTTGTAAATGTCCCCTTATACCCCAGGGCATATATCTCCTCTCACGGGCCGGAGCAAGCAGAGAAACAATCATGTTTAGCCCATCCATGAATGACAGATACTTTTCAATTGTCCTGTCAGCAGCACAGCAGAGACTGATGTTTTTCCAAGCCTTTCACTGCTCTCAATCTCTATGCCGCTCTGCCACGAGAGGAGAAAATGCTTGTTTACCCAGAAACCAACGGGCCTCGCTGATTGCCATCCCAACGGTAATGGCCAAGGATGAGGCAGATCAATAGCCATCTGCACCCATTCCTAAAGCAATAACATTCAATAGGAAAACCCATTTACTTTTACTTACCTTTGCTTTATTTTGTTTTACCAAAAGGACGGGCAGTTCTGATGAAGATGGGATTTGACTGGACGGCAGTTGTGGTTATGGATGTTTTACTATTGTATTGCTTTTTTTTATTGAAATGTGGGTAACAATAAGCGCAGTTAGGGAGACATAAAAGGTTGAGATGGTGAACTGGTAACTAAATTTATCAGATGCCTGATTGAGAGCCCATCATCTCTACTTGTTTGTGTGATAGATGTTCGTTTTTTACTCATTTGACCTTGAAGTATGGACACTGATCGAGAGCAGGGGCTTTAGTGTTACAGCCAAGCAATGATTGCTGCCATAAAAGGATAATACCAATTTATGGCCTCAGGAACATATAAAAACACTCCGTCATTATTAAAAATAATATATTTCTTTATATTTTCTTTCTTAAAGTGTACAATTGATCCTTGAAAGCCAACATATACGGGGTCAGAAAGGCCAGCTAAATGCTACATTTGTGTGTCGGCACATGCATGTGCGTGCTCTCACTCGGTGAAAACAGGAAGTTTAATAAGAGTTTGTGTGTTCTGCTGAACTTGCCTTAGAGCCAGTTCACAAATCCTCCTGCAGTCAGAACAGCCAGCTCTCCCAGGTGAACCACTCTCAGATCAAATTATCTCCAGCTCTCTCAGATAGAACGGGGAAAAAAGATAAAAAAGTTGCTTTATTTGTTGAAAACACTTTTCATCACCCTGTCATTCAATATTCACTCTGATATTGCTCTTCACCCCTGTATTGAACCATTGCCTTCCACCCCCTTTTGTCTCGCTGGTGTTTTTCCTGATGCAAGGTGAATTATGTTTCTGTATCTTTTCCATTCTGTGGCTGTTGTTTGACTCCATCTACCAAACTAAACACCCGTTCTGGCTGCCCTCTGTATAACCTTGCATCTAACTCCAAAGACTTCCCCGAATCCTTAGCAAAGCTTCTGGGAATGATATTTCTTTACTTTGGCACACCGCTGACCTGCTGTAGATATTTATTTTCTTTTTTTTTTTTTCAAATGACGTTATCACGCTCAGCGTGCACGACTGTGGACAATTTATCAGAGTATTGGTGTCACCAGTGTGTCTGCAGTTTTGCCTCAGTAAAGATGCTGCATCTTTGATACATACTGTATATACATAATATTTTGTTTACCATCTTTTGCCCTGTCTGGACAGTTACTCCTTCTGTTCTTGTTTGTTCCACAAGCAGATGTTCAATAAACATGATATATAGTAAAAAAAAAAAAAAAACTACAGTGAACGTTGTTGGCCAGATGATTGCAGCAATAACATTTTTCACACCTTTTGACCCTCAGCCTCATGTAGCACTGCAGAGGAGTTCACAGAGATCTGAAGAGCTCTCTATGTGTCATCAGCATAGTCCATTATCCTACAGTGTATGAGATGTAGGACCCAGTGTTTTCAAATGATCAGATTCTAAACTTTAAAGGAACAGTGTGAAAGATTTCAGTGTGTGAAGGCCTCGTCTTCTCCAAATAAACAGATCCTTTGATTAAAACCAGTAAAAACACTTTCACGTTAATAATCAGTGTTTGTCCAATGCTGTTTGGCATGTTTTAGACAGCCTGCAATCCCAGGACCGGCTACTGTGCTCACCTGTTTTCTCTGTAAACATAAGATCCAGACATTTAGGAGTTGTTTTTATCATCCTCCTTGCTAAATAAACAGACCCAGTCATTTAAACCAGTAAAAACACACAATAAAGCAGTAAAAATAAATAAATATAATGCTCTTGCCATGAGGGGGCTGCTTACTATGGTTGCTGACACAGAAATGGTAATGGCTGTATGTAGAACAAATTTTTTAGTTTGTACGTTCTGGGCGACTGTAGGAACTTGGCGGAGGCAACGTGGTGGACTCCGTGAACATGGACCCTGCTCCCTATGAAGATATAAAAGGCTAATTCTAAGGTCACAAAAAACACAGACACAGTGATTGTTATTTTCAGTTGATTATACACTAACGAAAACATACTTACTATATTATATTCAATTTCTGCCAATATATCCTGCTATATCCTACACACTGGGCCTTTAATGGAAACTTCAATAGTCCACTGGTCAGGTGGACATTTGACTCAGAGTTAATGAGCCTGTGTTTTTATCTCAGAAATTGACACCAGTTGGAATTTAAATTAGGAGATACACGTGTTTCTAAGATGATTTAAATTGTATACAACCCAAGCATGCTGACACAGTTAGCAATACGAGCCAAGCATACAGTGCAAGGAGCTGTGTGGACCTTTGAATCCTGCTCATTTTAAAATAGTTTGCTATGCAAGAACCAATCCGTTTGGCTAGTTGCTTGAAGATGCTTGCCACCACTGTCTTGTTGCCAAAGAGCGATATTAAATGTCAACCCCGTCTTCAGGGATGAAATATTGTACATCAGTGTTGAGATTTCTCAAACCAAAACTTCTTTTCTAGCTTACTACTTACGTCACAGTTTTTATGAGGAAGGAATATACAGTAGTTGCCTGTAAAAAAAATAAATGCTGAATGTCAAAATCTTGTGAATATGATGACATTTGGTTTCTTCTTTCTGCCACTAGTCAACACAGAGACGACCGTGTTGATGGGGCAGCCGCAGCTGTAAGTGAATTCATCACCTCACTCGGCTTTGCCCTAAAAGGTTTGGAACACTTGCAATTAATCATCCTGTATCTGCACTGCAACGAGTATTGTTTCCAAATTTATCATGATACCAGACCTTTGAAGGCATCCGTGTCTCACATCATGTCACCCCACAGTAGGAGACATGAGATGTCAGCTGTAAATTAGGTGGCGCACAGTGACCCCGCACTGTTCCAGCTTTGGTTAATCCGAGGCGAGGCACACAGAGGACACGGCCGGACACATTGATCCCTGAGACTTAGGTGCTCAAACACCATTTATGTAATTCAGACTATATCCCAATTTGCAAAAGCCACGAGTATGTGCATTTGGGAGGTCGACTCGACAGCAAATCAGTTTAGAAATGCTGGACATGTTAATGCCAGGCTCCACACAGGAAGTGGAAGTCCTACTTCGAGCAGCACTTGTGTCTTTCTGTACTTATTCAGCTGCATAAAGAATGGAAGCTAAAACCAAATGGATAAATTAGCACAATGATCATCAGGTGGAATTGGCTGTGGGTCCCACAGTGTGCACAGGGTTGTTGGCTGAACTAAATGCATCCTCCACAGCAGCCTAAAATGTGGGACTGTCTGTGTCTCATCCATTATATCAGTCAGACGTGCTGTCTTGTGAATTTTATTTTATTTAAAAAAAAAATTGGAACAACTTGCTATAGGCCCTTATAAAATTATTAAAAGAAAGACCTTCAGCCTGGTAATGGCCAATTACACTATACACAATAGCTACAGTTAAAGATGTCATCAGTTTGTATGATAGCCGATGAATTAGTGGCACTATGATGAAGTTACATCCCCAACGTAAATTTACGTTATTAACATAAAGTTACTACGGTAAGGTTTATACAATTAAAGTTACTTTGTCTAGGTTTAGAAAAAGGAACATTTTGGAGACGTAGCTTAAACTGACTCAAAGATCACATGGTCCAAACACACGTCTCTTAAGAGAAATTCTGTGTTTTGTGACCCATCACCACCCCAACCTGCCCCCGAACAGACCACTCGGGACCACTACCTCGTTTACTCCCCTCAGCGCTTTGCTCACTTGACCGAAGCCTTCCAAAATACGTGAGTTATGTCTGATTTACTGGCCCTTGATCACATGGGATATGCACAAATTGGGTGCATTACATTTTTTAGGGAAAACGTATGAACAGTTTATAAGAACAGCCTGGTTATGTACACTGCATTGCTGCCAATAATGTCTAATGTTGTGACCACTATATTTAAAAATGAATAAAGGATTGTGAAAATGCTGATAATATCACCATCGTAATCACATAAACATCTCACCTTAAGGTTTCGTTTCAACAGGCTGTGTTGTCTAAAAACTACCAGTGTTAGTAATGCCATCTCTTTACAATGGAACCCAGTGGGGATTAAACGGCGTTAAATGGCATGCAAAAAGCTTAAAATGCATACACATGACAAGAGAAATGTCATTAATTCTGGTGTGCTACTTATATGCCTTACCATGGGATCACGCTGGCACCCTGATGGCTCAGGGGTTTCAGGTGCTGATCATGAACTGCAACTACATTTTGAGTCCAGCCGGGGAACTTACTATAGGTCATTCCTCATGCTGGTCTCCTCTCATTTCCTGTTATCTCAACTGTCAACTCACTAATTAAAGCAAAAGATGCCTAAAATCTTCATGAAAATAATAATTGAGCTTCTGTGGGTGATTTCTGCATCAGTCAAACAGTCTTCGTATACTCATATTCCCTCAGTGACCAAAGTCATAGTGAGATTACACAAGTTTGTATTTCTATTTTCAGACAATATGGACTTCTTGCTGCATTCAGGAACAATCTTACATGCACTTTAAAACATAATAGTTAATTCAGAGCTCATGTGCAACATAATTGTTGCTCTGTAGGACATAATCACACTCTACTCTAACATGGGAGTGTTTTAAATCTGCAGTGTAGACTTTTACATTACATGAATGGACAAAAGTGAACAGATTTGTTCTTTTCTACAAGTTTAAGGTGAAAGAATGAACAGGAAGCTGAACAAACTACTATGTATGCGTGTACGTGCGTCTCTAAATATATTTGCATACATGTCCTCATGTGTCTCTGTGTGTATTCCATCTGCCGTGTCCATACACTTTCCCCACAGTCCCATCGGCATAAGGCTGCTGAAACAGCTGCAGCCTTCTACCAAGAGCCCTGGGACAGCTGGTCGTACACACACACACACACACACACACACACACACACACACACTCACAGTGACATTTTAACACACACACGCACATTTCCTCTCCTCAGCCTCTCTCCAATCCTCTTGTATCTATCCCAGGTGGAATTGGGTTGAACAATGGCATGATGGGAAGGGTGTTGTTTGGTGGGCTTGGTGGATAGTGGAATCCTCCCCAAGGTGACCTCCGAGGGCTGGTGGGGGAAGAGTTGAGGGCTTTGACGCTGTAATGGACTGGTGTCACTCTGGCCAGAGATGCTCAGCCGAGTAATGATATCATCTCGATGCTGGGAGGTAAAAAAAACTCACAACTACAATTTATTTTTGGTGTTGTTTTTTTTTCTTCTCATTGCTGAAACTGAAAGTTGACATGGTCGTTTTGCTGTATGTGTCAATTTCATGACCCTTAGGCCATTAAAAGTCAGCTGACTTAAATCATGGGAAACTGAAAACAAATAACATAAACACTCATGTTCCTTCCACAAACCCACCAAACATACATTTTTGTACATGTTTACTGAATGGGTTTCTTTTTCTTTTTCTAGCTGTGATACAAAAAGAAAGAGAGAAAAATGGTCTACAGATTTACACTGTTTCCTCATAAATAGGTGTACAAGAATTGATTCTTTCCAAAAACATAGCTACTGAGTCAACATGAGGGAGGACGTCAACAACTGATGGAAAAATGAACAGATCCTGACTTTACACAAAGCTATTGAATAGAATCTGCTCGAATATATTGGTTTATTATTAGCTAATGCACAGAATTTAAGGTGGTTAACGTTCTGACAGGAATTTAGCCTAATATTGCGAAAAGATAACTACTGATAAACTTATAATTTTCATAACATTTTACAAAAACTATCATAATGGACAGTGATATAAGCTGCTTTAAGTTGTACCGCATAATATATTTCTACTTTTTAATACATTTGAAAGTAAGAAAAGAGAAAAACAGTTTAGTTCAGTCAAGCAACAGCTTCCAGTGGAGTAAGGAAACACCACGTGGACAAACCAAACTGTAATAACAGATAATGATAATGAAAAAGTAAGTTTATGTGTCAATATGATTTAATTTGCCAATAATTACAGTGGTGTGTGGTTGGTTGCCTGCTGTAGCATAGCATTTTTATATTATTTATTTATTTTTTTTATCAATAAATTGCATTTTGATTCAATAGGTCAACCACTTTCTTTATTTCTCTGATTAACTGGCACCAACATAGCATTTTAAATTATCTTTAAACTATACTATCTGAACTTACATACTGTTCTTACGTACTATATTTACATAAAGTTTTGACTCATCTGTGACAGCGTCTCCAGGGTTGAGGGACAATGGCATTAAAGCAAAAGTCCATGAACCAGTGACAGAGTGAATGCCGCCACTTCCTGCTTCAAGTTTAAAGCCTTTGTTTCAAAATAAAAGTCCTCCAGTGTTTCATACACAGACTGGCCATGTACTAGATTTTGACCTAGTCCTGGTTTTTATGTTTAATTAATCACTGAGAATAAAGTATTTTGAGTATTCCAAAAAAATAATAGAAAAATATATATATATTTTTTTACCTGCTATAAAATTATCAAAAGCCATTGAAATATATATTTCAAATACAAGTAACATAAATACTACTGTTTTGCTTCTGAGGCTCCATACACAAAGTTGAGGTTATATATCAATTTGGACCGGAGAATCTTAGGTTGACTTCGAGTAAAATAACAGGTCAAGAAATTAAAATCACTTCCATTTTTTTATTGTTAGTTTGATCTTTAGTTCCAGATTTATATATCTATTTAGCTTTGTTTCACTTCAACTTAGACGATTAGTTAATTTCCAACAATGTCAGGGGAAAAAAATCATCCCATTAATCAGTTATAGGCTTATTCCCTTTTCCAAATCACCGTTAGTTTATCTCCATTTAAAAATACACTATTGGTCAACCCCTACTTGATTTTTTCATTTGCAAAGACAGCAATGTCATATATATCTGGTAAATTATTTTAATAATGACTATACATACTTAAACTATGGATACAATGTAAGAAGTGAGTATTAGAAAATGTCTATTAAAATGACAATAAATGTGGAACATTATCTGAATGAAAAGTTTGTGTTGTGTTTAGAGGAGACAAACAGTACAGTTAATGTCTAAATTGCTGATTGGTGTCCATGGAAGAGATAATGAATAATTAAATGAATAAGAGAGTAAAAGAGACATTGTGTGCTACATTTCTGTACATGTGTGTATTCCTGTGTGTGTATCCACTTCAATAATCGGTCCAAACACAGAGTGAGAGAGGGTACAATTACAGCAGACGTGTAATTAGCAGATGCTGAAGCAACAGCTCGTAAATCTGCCCATCTCCAATGATACTGTATGTCAATGAGGCTACACAGACTCACATGAGATCCAGATGATGCTTTAATTACCTTGAAATGAACCAACTTTGAAAAAAAAAAAGTATCTTGAACTTTCATATATATTGATCTTAATTATTTCAGCCCCAGAGGGTTCAACACACACACAAAGTGAAAACAGAAGAGAATTTCTGCCTCCCCTCCCTTCCTCCGTCTTCTAACAGAGATTTTGCTCTCTTGGTGTGGAGGTGTTCAGAAAAAAAGAGAGGAAAGGAAAAATAGCCCGGGGCATCTAGCAGAGGATTTGACCTGTTCCCTTGCAGTCAGAGGCAGAGAGGCAGAAAACGCACTTTTTCCCACACTAGCCATATTCAGGTTTAAAGATTGGAAAGTAAAGCGGTGCCCCTATAGGTGAAAGCCTTCATCTCTCTCTTTCAATATGTAGGTGCGTGCAGTGTGGAACAATCCGGACATTGTGCCGACCCGCCCCGTCTGCTCTCAGCTTACACACCCAAAATAAGATAAATAATAATAAAGGTTTCCACGTTTATCAAGGGTCCCAGGGTCCGCCGCGTCACGTTAATTTACTTTCAGTCTTATGGCATCACAGCTAGTCACGCGATGGTGTGTTAACCCCCTTGATGATGTATTAAGTTGGATATATAATACGCCGTAATAGATGAAAGTTCTCCCATATGAAAACTTTGGCTCGGCCTCTCTGTTTGGTCCATTCAGCTCGATTTAATAAGGAGCTTCCAGTTCTCAGGGGTAGAAAAATTCAGTTTAATTTTCATTTTAAAAAAACATATTAATGTGGCTTTGTGAAAATGCTTTAAATTTGACCAAAACAGTCCTGGGTTTTAATAAGTCAACATTTCACAGTTCTTTTATAGCGCAATATAATTACAGACACAATATGTCTTCTACTGAGGCCGAATGTGATTTAATATGCCACAAAAATATAATAAACTTACTACAAAAGGAGAGTTTTTACGTCAATCACACAGTTATTTGACAGTAACTCATGTTTTCCACAATGGCTCGGGCACCATGGGATAACACTCCGATTCTACCGCATAACGCTGCACAATAACCATATTTCATATTTCTGAGAGAGGGGGCACATGGAATCGCTGACGGCGTTTTTTCCTGCACTGTATTTTCATGGTGGAGTTGTGCCCGATGATGGTTATGATAATTTGATCTGAGAAGACACAGAGATTTGAACTAGCAGAAAGGAGGACGCAAATCCCTCAGTAAATCCCTACACTATATAGCCCCCAGCCTGCCGGGAGAGTTTAATATCTACTGGAATGATTAAACTGAAAAGGTGAAACCACCATTGTAGTAATAAGAAGTAGAGGCTGTGCAACAGGGGTTGGAGAGTGGGCTAATAGTTTGCACTGCAACTCTGACCTCCAGTGTACACAGACAAGCCAGAATACTAATTTCACCCATTTATGTGCATCTTTTCCCTTTTTTTTCTCTCCTGTAATGACTCAAATCTGAAAATCATTGACAAATGGAAGAAATTACTCTCTTATTCATTTATTTTCTTGGTCGTCAATCATGTGCCACGTCCCGCTTTGTAGTAGGGAATGGAATAGCATTAATAATAATAAGAAATAGATAGATAAAAGGTAGATTAATTAAAAATATAATGCATTTTTTTGCAGTTTGTATATGATGTGATACTATGATATATTAAGAAAGACTCTTTATTCAGCAGTTAACAAATCAGCCTCCTTTGGTTGATTTTTTTTTTCTTCTCTATGATATTCTCAAGAAATGTCTCAAAAAACTTTTTTTTTTAAACAAGAAATGTAAATAAATAATTTTGTGTCTATTTAGGGGAGACTGGGGTTGGTAGGCACATTTCTGTGACATACTTTTCTGGCAAAATTTGTTATAATATTCTCTCCAGCAGCAAATATAAAAGTTAATGTCTCTGCTATAATTAAATGTGTTTTAATGTGCACAAATTAGGTGATTTGTTATCACAGTCATGCTGCACAATTGTGCAAACCAGCCCAATCGTGGGGTTGGCTGGCACAATACTAAAATGCTATAGTTACAAAAATGAAGCAAGCAATAGCAACATTTTGAACATTAAATCAAAAAGAACTAGAAAAAAAACATTTAATAGAATATGTCCATATGTCCATTTTTAAAACCAAACAATATTTTTAAGCAATTAATCAGTAGCAATTTCTACTTACTTTTGCCATTTATCATTTGAACTGATAATTAAGCAACAATATAAATGATGTTTTTAAAGTTCAGAATAGATTTCTCAAAATACAGAAACAGTTACAACTCTTAATTTTACAGTTTGGCTGTGCCAATCCCAAAATCAGTGTGCCACCTCACCCCACTTACATTTGACCACACTTGGTGATGAAATTACACTCATCACAGAGTTTCAAAATTTAAATCAAAGTGTAGCTGATTTCTTTCTAATACATTAAGTCCACAGACCACATTTTTCAAAATGAAATGATATTTTACCCACACCAGAAAAGTTAGCGTCTTTCAGATGTTTTAACATGGTAGATGAGTGTGGGTGAAGAAAGCAAACATTTTTTGGTTACAGCTTTCTTTTTGTGACTTTTCAGGGATCAGAAAACTGCTGTGTACAAATCAACCCCAGTCTCCCCTACGTAAAGCATTGTTAAAGAGAATGCGTGTCGGTGTAATGATTTAAAAAAAAAACATCTAAAAAGAATAAAGTCTTGCAAATAATTGCAACACCAGAACGAGGAATTCTCTTAACTTGGCTAAAAGCTGTACCATAAACAGGAGGCCACAATCTGTTTCTCACACTAATTAGTGTGATTAAACGTTATCATGTAAGTTGCTACAGAAAATGCCCCTTAAATGCAAAAAAAAAATAAGAGGCAAGCAATTTTTAACCACTAAAGACCACAAAAACCCTAAAACAACATAACCTCAATATTACACAAACTATCATCTTGATTTTTTTATTAAAATGTTAAGGAATTGCCTTCTTACAGATCCACCAGCAGCATTAGTTGTCCCATCGGGTACCTTTTTCTCATCAGCTCTCGATTGCAAGGCCGTTCCCTCACTACCAAACTGTCAGTGTATCATGCTGAGAAAACTCGGATTTTAAAGTGCACAAGAGGGGCCAATCTGATTTGCCATAGCTGCTATGAAACCCACTGATAATGTATGATAACAGATACTTTGTAATCTCATCCTGGCGGCTAAAGCCTTGCACTGAAGCCACAAAAGTGTTGCACCACTCACATGCCACACAGTGTATAGCATGTCCTGTGTCTTGATTTACAAAATGAGTGGGCATGGTGTCGCCAGACACTTCTTTTTTCCTGCCAGTGAAGAGATTTATTGCTTGGGTGAAACACGCTATCCCCGGATCCCATCACCCATCGTCAGACCCTCAAACCAACTGGTGGAGTTCGCCATCACAGTGACAAGGACTTAATCCCTCAGTGGCTTCCCACCTATAGAAAGCACAACCAAGCCAGGTACGACTGCCAGTTGTTGAACCCAGCATCCTACCAGTTTCTACAAAAGTGGGTGAGTTTTTTGCTGCTGTAAGCCACTCTTTTGTGGTTAATAATTTTGTGAAAAATGTTCGCATACAATTGCCAGATGTGTGGGTGGGGACTGGTGACACTGGTGACAAATGATGCTCCTTTGCTGCAAAAGGCTGCAACCTGTGGGCTGTGCAATCTCAGTGGATTCAGCAGTACCAACTACCCTTTCACAATATAGGTTAGGGGTCGACACATTCTCAGCCTGGTTGATTATCGAGGCCAATATTCGGCATTTACCAATTATCTGTATCGCCATTTTATTTTAGTGATTGCCAATAAAATTAATTAACGAAAAAGTGTGTTTATCACACTCAACACCAGGAAAGGCAGTCCGCAATACATGCAAAGAAAGTGTCAGCGTGGTAGGAACTTTTACTTTGTAAAACCTCAGGGAGGTATTTTTACTTAAATTTTCACTGCACTTAATAAAAAAAGTTGCAGGGAACTTGCTGTATATGACGTTGAATGTTTCAGTTTTGATTAAACATTTCCTAAAGGCACTTAAACAAAGTTTTGTGTTGGAATTTGTTATATTCCAAATTTCCACAGGATTTTTCTATTTTTTATTGTAAATGCATATCGGTTCGAAATATTGGATAACAGTCTCATTGAGCACTAAAATCGGTATCGGTATCAGCCTGAAAAACCAGTATCGGACCCCTAATACAGGTGGTCATCTGACTCATTATTGTGATAAATTGCAGCTGATTTTAATCAACTCATCCTTTAACTCCAAAAATGTAGCAAGATCAAAGACGAACGAAATTTCGTTTTTTTAAACTTTTTAAAAAAATGACTAACTCATCTATTTTCTTCCTTATATGACGGAACATGAAAACAATTAAGTGGTCAAGATGCATATACATTACTACTAAATATTCACTCATGTAAGCCTTTTTCATCTATTGACGTGTTTTTGTTAACTCAGTGACTCACTGTGATAAAAGAGTCGTATTATTATATTTGCTTTGATTGGCTCCCGCTTTGGTTGGTCAACAGAATAAAATACCCAGCTGACACTGCACCACCTGACTCCACACCCCTCATCTAAATGTCTATTAATAGTATTAATAAATGCGGTCCTAATAAAACCCATGAGGTTTTCACAAGAACCAAATCTGATAGCACTGCTGGGTGCTCCTAAAAAAAAGGTCATGGAGAGATTTATGATAAACAGTTCCCCTGTAAATAAACTGAGCAGTCTTGTAAAATCCTTTCCCACATAAATTCTAATAATAGTATACATCAGGCTGGTTGATATGTAAAAATCAAATATCTCAATATTTTTGACCGTACCAGTACCTGGATAATGATAATGCAATAATGCTATTTGTACTTTAAATATTTACACAATGAGGTTTTAGGTAAATAATCACCAGTAATGTGGATATAACGACTAAGTGGGTAAAAGCAAATAATGGAACCGTCTAGTAAGTTCAGAAAATTACATCAGTTTACATTAATGCAGCCTTTAAAACCAGGAAAAGACACTGAGTATTACAATATCTAGAATCTAGGACTGAAAAAAAGGCTTTTCTGATGCATTCTCAACTTTCTGGAAATATTACATTAGTAAAAACATTTGAGGTGCTTTCTCTATAATATTATTTTTCCTAACAGAAATGTCTCAGTCGTTTAAAATGGCAAGCAACCCGAAAATAGCTGAGTTGGAAATAGTGTTTCTGAGCAAACCTTGAAATAAATTCAATGTAATGGGTGTTCCTGCTTGTCTCTGCACTTTCAATGGTTCAGTCACTTGAAAAAAATATTGAACCAATGACAAACGCTTAAGCTAAGTAACTAATCTTAGCTTAAGAAACTAATTCAACTCCTTCTTTAGTGAGAAAAGTTATGCATTTGTAGTCAGTCAGTGTTGTGACACCCTCCACATTGCCTCATAAAGTTTAAGATGCATATTCATTATGCAAAGATGATTTAGTGCTGCAAAAATGTAAATTATATAACAGAGGAGAAAGGAAAAATATAAGTCATAATTATGCTTAAAATAGCCATAAAGATATTTGTTTCCTTTATTTGGAGAAGTCTTCTCACAATACCGGAATTTCAAAGTCAATGCCATGAAAAATAGCGGTATTTGATACCATGGGGAAAAATTGATATTGAGTCGAGGGAAAAGCAGAATGACTGCAGTAAACATTAGGAAAGAGTGAGTAAGGGCAGCTGGCACCAGTGAATCAGTTTTGCAGAAAATTAGTATTAAAACTGTAACAAATATTCAGTATAAACTAATTAATAATTTTGGCAACACTTGTTTGGACATCCTGTATGGGTCACTTTTCTGGTTGTCATTGTTTACACTGTTAAAGCCCTCGTGTCTGTTAATTTCTGCAAACAACATCAATTAACTACAGTCGGAGAAGACAAGAGTAAACTGGGCGAGCAGGAGCAACATGTAAGTTAGGTTAATTTACTGTCTATTACTCAGTGATGTCTATCTTAAGTGCTGTTGTTAAATTCATAGCTCCCCTTTAAACAGACCTGCATGTTAACCTGCAACAAAGGATAAAAGTGCATTTTTATCTCTTTTTCGTATTATCCTGCTAAACAGTATCCGGGCACAAAAGCAACCAACTTGCAGGGTAAATGCGACGACTCATTCAGGCTCCATACAGAGTAATTCTGCTCGAGCCCCTTTAGTCTCTGCTGGCTAAATCCTCTGTTAGAGATAGAGGCTGGGTTTGATCCCCTGCAGGATCTCAGTTTATCTCTCTTGCAAATCTGCTGCCAGATGACAGGGTTAGCTTTGTGGACTGTGGCTGCCCACGCTCTCTTAAAGATCGACACGATGCCTGGTGCCACAGTGTTTCTGCTGTTTTACTATTCAAAAGGCACAGACTTAGACGGGGCTCAAAAGCCATCTACGTCTTAAAGATGCAATTTGTGTACATCTATTTTTTGTATGTGCTCATGTATTCATATTTTTACCTACCAATAACATAACCTAACTGTTCATCATTGAATATCTCAGATTTCTAAAATATACGATAAAGAAGTTTGATTTATTGTAGCAAGTTAACCCTTTGAAACCTGAGCAAAATGGTTTAATTTCTTTCAAAAACATGGGAAGGAGGTAAAGAGCAACTTTAAAAGATATGACCAAAAAAAATTAAAGCAACTTAAACCCCCCAAGAAAATTACCTGATAAAAGTGCAAAAGTGCTTAAAAATTATAACAATTTTATAAATAATATCTTTATTTAAAATGTGTTATTATGGTAAATATAAATACCGTTACGATAAAAATAATTTTTCCTATTTCTTTCACTTTTCCCGAGAATTTTTTTCTGAGATTTTCATTTATATATATTTCTTAATCTACTCATTTCTTACAATCTGTGAAACATTTAAGAAGAAAGAAGAAGAAGAAATCGACCAATTTTCTCAGGGTTCAAAGGTTTAAATACTTATGAAAGGTGTTAGAAAGCAGTACAAGAAAAGTGATATTGATCCAGGTTTCAAAGGGTTAAGATTGCAAAGTTTTTCATTTTATTTGAAACAAATTGTGGTTATTTTGTGCCCATTTTGAAATGTATTATTTGGGAATGAAAGTCATTAATCCTGTCTCAAGTGTCTCAGCAAACATAAATTCATATTTAATGTGCCTGTTGTACACAAAAAAAAAAAACTATGAGTGTCATAAAAAGTTGTTATATAAAGAATTCTCATATAAAAAATAAAAAGAAACTGAATTATAAACATATATTTTATTGTGTTAATCAATACAGCTATGGGCTGTACACTTTCCTGTGTGCTACACATGCCCAGTCACCGCTGTGCACAGGAACACACGTGTCTTGTGTCATCATTTCATCAGTGCTGTGCAACCAGCTGCTGTTGCTGCTTGCTCATTAAACATTTGTAGAGTCAATACAAATTCCACCAAGGCTCCCTTCCTCAGGGCAAACACTGGAAAATACAGTATGTAAACGGTGCTGCATTCATCATTCATCTATGCAGAAAATAGAGCTATCTTCCCACCCTACTGTATCAATAACCGAGGGGATGGAGGGGGGTCCAGAGGCAAACCTCCGCAATTCATTACGAGCCAGCATCGCCTCCGGCAGATGAGGAGGTTTGCTGCTGTTGACAGCTCGTCTCTCTGCAGAGAATCGCTGATTATTGTTAAATGTCAGTGTGAAATATCAAATCAGCGTGTGAGAGTGCTTCTGCTGGAGCATTCTGATGCACAACTTTTACACATTAACTTTCTTGAAAACTTTAATTATCTAGGAAAACGTTGGTGAGCGTGCTTAGTCTTCTGTTGTCTTACATCCTATCGCATCAGGGGACTTCCCTGTAAAGTTTCAGTCTTACTGTTGCAGACTCATACTTTGATGGCATGCGATGGTTGATTTTAGCTGGTAAGAGAGGAAATGTGCAGAGACTTGACGCTTTTTATGTACCAGCTCTCTGTGCTGACTATTCGAGGTCATGTATCTTCCTTAAAATTCCCCCTTGTTATATTCACATGAGGTGTCATACCGACAGGGTGACTGGGATGTTGTAGTCACATGCTATGCTGCCACACCAGGACACCCAGCCAGTGTTAAAGGTTTTGTCATCCAAACATAACTGGTAAATATGATCATGCTACACACAGTTTAGTATTTTTGGGTTTATTACATTGAGAGATTTCAAATATTTATTTTTGTCATTTAGAACAGCCAATATTTTCTGTCTCTGAGTGAAATATCTATGAATTCCTTTAATTTCATTATTAAAAAGAAATACTATGCATGAACGCTCCATCAACCAGAAAATTCATTCCTTACTGGAAGATTTTTTGTGATTTTATCCTTACTAGGTCTGAGTGTGTGCATGCATTTTAATGGCTGGGAAAGGAAGGGGGTTTAAAAGCTATCAGATAAAATGTATATAAATGTTTACTAGAATGTTTACTCACCTTAATAAATATGTAAAACTTGAACAATAAATGTTCATCATTCTTCATTTTTCACTATAGTTTCTATAATAAAGCAGGAGGTCTTATGACAGCAAAAAATGAATTAAAAAAATCCAGAGACATGCTGTTTAGCTGCTGTGATGTTTGTAAGATCTATGTATGTTTCAAAGTGGACAATTTTTCCTAATTAAAATGTTTAATTTGGAGCAAATAAAACCTCAGATATTGGGAGAGAAAGGGGATCACAGCAATCTGCCCAATAATTAAGAACGGAAGTATTATGACAGTTATTCACGGTTTGCAAGAGAGATATGGAATATAAAATGAGGATTGTTTAGATATTTGAAGTTGAGGCATTAATTTCCAAATGAGTTACACATTTAAAAGAACTGAACTGAACTAGAACTGAACATTAAACTTACAATGGAAGAATGCCTTAATATGTGCAAAACACAACACACCACTACAAATTCACAGCTTTGGGGCAGTTTGGGCTGAAAAATCTCACCCGCTACTTCATTGCACCTAAAATAAAGAGTAAACAAACTGGTATACAACAATCATGTTGGCAGATTTGGGGGAGTAGAACCAAACACACATTTTCTGGGAATGTCATAAGTTACACCAATGCTGGGAAAATGTAACAATTAAAGAAAGACAAAAACCTTTTTCCTGATCACAAGCAAAAAGGCAGTAACAATGAATTTGTACAAAACCGAAGCCCCTTGAATGATTGTTGAAAATTATAAAAGAGATTTGCCATGAAAAAAATTACCTATCAGAGTGTAAGGAAATGTTTTGTTAAGAAATGTAAGAAATTGGTGAATTATGACACAGTGGGAAAGCTCATGGACTAATTAATGTATAAAGTTCAAGATGCTGGATACAGCTTTCTTTTAAGAAGTGGAATATATAACCACAACTGTTCTGATTTTCACATTTTTTGCTTGTTTATGTTTGGTTTTCTCTTTATCTTTCTCATTGTGCAAATGAAAGACATTAGTTAGTATACATGATGGTCGCTGAATCCACAAACGAGGAGTAAAAGAACATTTAAGTTTAACAAGTGTATATTTTTGCTATGATGATTCATTTTTATACTTGAGCTGTCTTGCATACAGTTTTTCTTTTGCTATTCGGCAAGAGAAGCAACACACATCCACACACTACGCTCCATTTAGAGAAAATTATTTTTTTATGACGGATGCTTTGTGCAAACCGTCCTCTCGGACCATATGCTATGAGCTTCTACCAACCTCAGCCTCGAGTGAGAGAAAGCTGCAGAGACTGTATTGACTGCTGTGGTGAGTAATCTGGCTACTGGCATGCCGCCCCCGCACTGCGAAAGTGAGAATAGCCTGCTGGGAGCAAAAGCACTCTGGGGCCTGCTTATCAAACGTCTTCCTGTGATCCCTGCTAGCGAGGCCCTCATGGTTCATTGTGGGAGCAAGACATTGCAGGAGACACTGTAACTTCGTGCCACCGCAATGTGAAATCTTGTAAAGCTGTGCCTAACAGTAAAACTTGGGAAATGTAAGAAAAATTATTGCTTTTTAAAGTCCATGGGAAATATGTATATAAAGTGTTTTTTCTACTCTCTCTAAAGTACTGTAAGATTTTGTGAACAAGACTGGAGTCAGTCATATATGGGGAAAACAACTTTAGTGTCGATTTTAGGCAAACTTTTATTTAAAAAAAAAAAATAAATTTACACCATGAATTAATGCCTAAAAAAACAGAAAGGTATGCAAAAAAAGATCAGAGTGCAGGAAATGAAGTGTTTAATGCTCAAGATTTTCTGGCAGTGGACCCCAAAACCCATTTCATATATGTGTCCCCCACCCCTACTCACCCACCCGCAATTTTCAGACAAAGCCCACACCATTGACGATCCATTATCAGGTTACTGGAGTTCAGACAAAAAAACGTTGTTGTTGCCGGATTATCAACACAGTCGCATGTCATATAAGTTACCATACTAACTGAAATTGCGTGCTTCAGCCAGCTTAAGTTCACATGGGTAAAGTGTGCAAAAACACCAAAAGTTAGTTTACTTTCCCCCCCTCATGGTGGACCTCGAATTTCCTATGCCGCAGACACTTTGAAATCCCGTTTGTTTTTGGGCTTCAAAAGACAACAAACTCACTTTTTCATGGTGTAAATTCTTGCAGGCCTGAATTACAACAACAGATGCAAACAGTTTGTGTATATTTGCTCAGATGTTTTCTATTTATTGCTTTTATTACCTATATATTACAAGGTATCATGGGCAAAAAGCAAAATTTTATTGTCTTGGACTTAACCTCTCTCATCAGTTGAAACAAGATTTAAGAGATAAGGCAAAAATGTAACCTTAACATGAACTTTGCATGAACGTATGACCCTGAGTGGAATGATCTTCTGCTGTAAGACTAAATAAGTCCAATGTGTGCCAAATGATTCAGAAAGGACCAACATTTATTGAGCTTATCTGTCCAGAATCGGAGTTTGCTTTTGATCTTATCACAAATTTCATTAGTGAAACTTAATCAAATTTACAACAGAGGAAACGTGCGGTGTCGTAAACACAAAAAAATTCACGACACAACATCTCGTTGAAATTGTTTTCCGACCATTTTAGTTGCCATGGAGGTGAAGTTTACAAGAAATTTGGAGCGAGGTGCCAGACAGTCAACACTCGACTCCACTAAACAAAAGTAAACACAAAGTCCAAAGATAGCTGATGGCTGTCAATCAAACCCATCCCCAGCTGCCTCCGCCTGTCACCCGTCACTCTTTCCCATGGTTCCTCTGGGCTGGAGTATCCCCGCTCGTGTTTTTAGACAAACAGATCAGATTCCTCCTCAAACAGGCCGCTGCCGTCCCTTTTGATAACAATGTAATAATTCAAAACAAATGATTCAGCTCTTTGATGAGAGCACTTTTATGGGTCACGAAGACTCACCCTCACACTGACATCTGTTTGATTTTATCTTCTTGAACTTTATCCTCAGCTGGAAAATTTACTGGCTCTGACCAGAGCAGTGTGTTAAAGTCAGACTAATAGAGAGGCAAAGACAACGGAGACACTGGGCAGGACAGGAACGTCTTAACCCTTAAAGCCCGTAACATATAGTGCACTGTCGTGTGATAAGATTTTGCAAAAAAAACAACTCAATTCCACTTTCAGTGGAAAGAGTTCTGTGCTGTGAGTTAAGTTTTATTTTGATCAATATTTTTCTTTAAATCTTAAAAAGATATATATAACTATGGAAAAACATAGTCGATTGTGAAGTGTTATTCCCAGGTCGTGAAATCCCGATGCTTTGGATTGGTAGTCAAACTGAACCACCAACCTAAAGCGTATTTGACGACCTGGAAAGTGGGCTTAACAATCTACTGTCTTTTTCCAGAGTGATGCTCAGCACTTTAATGGCAATCAAACTGCTGAAACACTTACACATTTCCTTAATGTTTTGCCAAGTTTTAACAAGAGAACTTTCAAAGCCCATCCACTACAAATTGTGTTTTGCTTGGATGTTTGTGCAGAGTTTGATAGAAGAAAAGTAGAAGTTTTCACATTAATTTGCTGAAAGGGTAATTCTTTGTCCTCATTTTCAAGCAGAAATTTAGTTTCTTTAAATAAGCGTGATTTTGTGACATTACAAGAAGTCAGTCGTTATCCATCATTCAACAAACAAATTGTGATGTGGAAACTTGAGTCAATTAAGTTGGAACTACAAAGTTAGGTTTAGTTGGGCTTACCTACTGTTTAATTTACATTTATACAAGTAAGTTAAGTCAGCATAATGAAATGTCCTTGTTGGCATTAATCAACACAGTTCAGTAAGATGAAAAAGACTGAATTCTGCTGTGTTAATGATGTTCAGTTTAGTCAGCTGAGCACTGGCCAATTAATTCAATCCAGGTCGACCAGGTGATGTTGGAATTGCTTAACAAAAGTCATTTTAGTTGCGTGTAAGTCAGTTATTGTCATCTATATAATAAAATTATTAAGTCAAATCCAACACAACTTGGTGGTTATTGTTGTTGTATCTGGATTAAGTAAATACAACGTTTTATGGTTGTTTTTTTTTGGGGGGGGGGGGGGTGCGCATTCATTGATAGTGCACTTTTTGTTAAGTACCACACATATTGTGTCCAGAAGTTAAACTTTTTAAACAAATTATGTTTGCACATCTGTATTGTCCGGATTTTCCTATAAGGTAGAAAGAATATATGTTATTCCAGGAACTTATAACAATGTAATATCAATATTGTTATGGGAAAAAAATGATCACACATATTATTACTCACCAAAGAGCGTTTTTATATCTAAAACATATCTGGGAGAGATCGTTAATCAGTCTTATCAAATGTATGTGAAAGTTGGTTTCATATTTAGGTCACTTGATGACAAATCTGCTAAGGAAGCCCATGAGTGGCAGATACAGCTTCAGAAAAAGTTAGTAAGACGACGTGGCCTTATGATTTTTTTTCTTTTTTTGTCATATTAAGTTGTTTCATGCCTAAATTTCACCTTCAGTCAATTATTTCCTGTTGTGTCAAATCTTTTTTTTAAGTGTTAGCAGATCTACTTGTGCTGATCAGACTGCACTTCACTGCAACATGTGTGAATAAAAAAAAAACACACACCATGAAACCAAAACCTGGCCCTCTTAATTCTTAATATCAGCGCTGCCTTCTCATGCTTCTCCATATTTCTTCTTTTGACGGGGGCCGGGGGGGGGGGGGGAGGTGGGTTGGCGGGGCTGCCTCAGCTCTAGACCCTGGCCGTGGTTGGAGCTGTATGCTAAAGCCATGGTCAGGCCCCAGAGATTTCCAGCCTCTTAGATGCCTATAACTCATCCCTAGCCCTGCTTCTGAAGGGAGATTTTCCCCCCCTCAATCCCAGGCCTGAAATATCCTTTCAAAGGCCGCAGACTGGAGACAGATATGTAGGTGTTTTAGATAAGGTAGGAATTGCATTAAAGGATTTTTCCGTTTTAAAGCTGTTGCCATCTTTTTTTGCCCTTTCCCATAGACTTGAGAAGAGTAGTTGAGAAAGGATGGGAAGAGGGGTAAGGGATGTACTTTGGGACGGACTAGTCCGTGCATTTGTGGTCAGTTCACAGCTCATAAAAGACTAGCGCTAACCTCAGTAAAAATTGAATAATGTAGAGTGGCTAGAGGCAGCACAGAACCTTCTCAAGAATACTAAAGTTATTGACCCGAGTTTGGAGGAAAATCCTCCCAGCTCATTGATCTCTTCACCAGCATAATTACAGGGCAGCGAGATGAATCTTCATGCGGAAGAAAATAGAAAATACGGAGTGATGAATTTTCAGAGTGTTAAGGATTCTTGCCAAATGCAACCGTTAAATTAAAAGCTCTTTCCCCGAAACCTCAGCACGGGATAATTTTGTTTTGCAGCGTAGAGTGTGGCCAAAAAGAGACTCTGTAAAAGTCAACAAAGTCTCACCCGAGCGGCGTGTGAAAGTGAAAAGTCGGTTTAAACAGCAGGTCTGCTAAGGCCCTCGTATGCATGTAGGTATGTGCACGGCATTCCCAACTTCTCCTCTGTTTTATAAGAGCTTACGCGTCGCCTTGGCATTTACTTTAAAACTTTATAATTATGTGGCCTCCTTTTTCGCCCCAGCCGACTGTGTTTACATTTGCCAGCTTAACATGCACACGGTCCAGTCCACACACAGTCCACATGTCGTTCTGCGGCAGTGTTTGTTGGACCGGGCTACACAGAGATTAGTCGCCTCGTTCCCTCTGGTGCCTCGGCATAATGCTCCTCACCCAAAGGGCCTGGCTGCTCACTTTCCAATAGGACCTCGAAGCTGGAAATTGTCCCTTATTTTGAAATTAGCATATATTTTCCCTTTGCAAAGCATTTTTTAAAAATTCTCTTATAATGCTGTTATCAGTCACTGCCATCATTTATTTTAATTAACTGTAAAAACCTGATGATGTTTTACATTCAAATTTTAAGATTTTTTTTAACTTTTAATTGAGAGAAAACAACTGTATGAACAATTACAGTAAAAAAAAAGTGAAATAGGACAGGCAAAGCTGGCTCTTTTTATCAATACAACATTAAAGTAAGTTACCTGTTAAGATAAATTCATGAAAAGAAAGCATCCCTGAGTATTTAAAGTTTGTTTGTTTGTTTTTTTTTACTTTTTATAAACAGGAAAAAAAACCTGTATGAAGAATTACAGTAAAAAAGTGTGAGAAAGGACAGCTCAAACTGCTTTATTTTGGTATCACAAGATTAAATTAAGTTACCTGGTAAATGTACCTCATGACAAGATAAAGTGATCCAGAGTATTTTAGGAGAACCTTTTACTTTTAATGAACAGGAAAAAAACTGAATAAAAAATTACAGTAAAAAGGTGTGAAAAGGGACAGGTAAAATTGCCTTCTTTTGGTACCACAAAATTAAATTAAACTATTGTAATTACCTAACTTGGAAACAACAGTGGAAAATAGGGGTGGTAATTTTTGTTTGGCAGATTAAAATAAAACAGGGATTAAAGTTTTCACCTGCTAAGTTTACCTTAAGACAAAGTGTCCCTGAGTATTTTCAGACATATTTTTACTTGTATGTACTGTAAATATACCAGTGGTTATGATACAAAAACATCCAGTCATAAATCAAAGTATGCCGCTGAACGGAGCCTAGATATTTGCTGAAATAATATATCACATATCTCATATTGAGAAAATTACAGACAAGCACACGCAGTCTAGGGAAGGGCGCTAGACAAGACAGGGACTAGGACCCACATGGTCAAAACCCACACATGAGTGGATTCGAAACGGCATGGGAGAGAAAAATAAGAGAGACGGGGTGTAGGGAAACTTGCTGAAATGCTTGTGGCGATGGCACAAATCGAGGACTAAAATTCGCAGACAGCAAAGATGAAGATGTTTTGATTATGAGGCAAAAAGTGTCGCTACATCTTCCTTCACTTAGAGTCTGTAAACCAGGACGGCTGTTTTAAAGATCTCCAAGGTAAGACTCATTTCTATTCTTTGCCACTCAGCTGTTTTTTTCTTTCTACTCCAGCCCAGCTCATTGGCTCATTTGTTGTTTGGTGGTGTACATTTTACTTATTGAGCAGTGGAGTTTTGTACAGCCTAGGCAGAGATTAAGACAAATTCTGATAAGGACTGGAAGTTGACTCTCAGCATTAAGGAGGATTAATGTTTAGCTCTGTGTGGCAGGGGCCTTCTCAGTGGCTGTGTTTACGCAGTGTTGCAGACCCCGCATTAATCCGAAATTAGTATAAAAGATCAGCTGTGGCCACTGAGGCGAACCTTCACAGGGCTTAGGCCAGTAATCAAGTCTCACTTTGGGACAATGAGCGCCTGGAAGGTCAATGAGAGGCCTGGGGTTGAAGGGACGAGGAGATTGAGGCGGGGGGGGTGGGAAGAGTGGTGGTGAGGGACTTTTGAGTGACCACATGGTTTAATTTAGGTGAGATCCACACACACACACACACACACACACACACATGGTTTGCCCCCACAGTATGTGCCGTCTCCTGTTGGGCGTTCATGATTTGTTTTTGCTGCAGAGGCAGAGGACATATATAATTTAACACTTAAAAGACATTTCTTCCTTTTTCTTGCAGCCCGTCTGAAATCGTATACATGTATTTGATGTCATACGAGTTTACATTTCGGCGCACTAAGTATTAGCTCTGTCACATAATTATAATGTGTGCTGAGGGATTATAACAATAAATAGTATAAGACTATCTGTAGCGTAAAACAACATCTCCTGTTCCAATGCAAACCAACACTGAGCAGAGCTGGTAGGAGAGTCACGGGAGATGTCTCGGCTCCAGGATTGTCTCTTATGCAAGACAGTTGAACTGTGTCAAATTGAAAACAAGCAGTATAAAAATCTGAAGTAAATTTTCCACTGCCAAACTGGCTGGTGCGATACAAGAGGCAGCACCACTGAATTCAGTTAGGAAAATAAAATAAAGGAAATATAGCTCAGCATAAACCGCAGCCCTCGGATGGTGCAAAACTGTTGATATCTGCATTATTTTGTACTTTTAAACCGCTCAAACTGTGAGCGGCCGCATTCAAACCTGCTTCCAAAAGGAGACAATTTTATTGGCATTTTAAATAAGCCTCACCATAGAGTACATGCAGCATTATAATGTGGCTACATTCATGTCTCTGCTGTTGCAAAAAGGGTCCGAGGAACTTGCCCTTGGAAATACTTTCCAAACGACATCCATAAAGTTCTTAAATTATTCATTTATAGGGATTTTATAGCGCCTGGGCAAATTACAGTGCCCTTGAAAAAGAAACAGAAAATCATCTCCTCAATCAACTATTCTTGGCACGTGCTACACTTCATCCTGCACTAACTTTTCCACAGTAGTCCCCACCATGTCTGTCTTTTGTGCACACATGTTAACAACAGACAAACTACAAATGAAAGGGTAAGGGCACAAAAAAACAACAGCAACACAGCCAAGCGGTAATTTGGGGCATTTGCACCACATTGTGGTGGAAGCAGCTCTCTTCAAGTGCCAGCAGGGTACCAGCGAACCCCCCACCCCCAGCCACCCACTGCTCCTGCTAAGATTAGACAAATTAAACACTATTATTCACGTCACTCCCGCAGCTGGCCTTTAAAGTGGTTCTACGTTAACTATCATAATGGTTTGCTTTGAAAGCCACAGTCTTCTCCTTAATTTACAATATGAAAAAGCACTTTTGGCCGAGTCTCGGAGGGTTTTTTTCTTCTCTTCTGCCTCATGTTGCAGAGGAAAAATGGGTTTTCTTTACACTGCAAATTCTAGTAGTATGCATGAATTTATATTGTAAAACATTTTATACTCATATCCACAACTTAGTCTAAAAAAGAATATTGATAGGACTTTAACTGAATTTAAAACGTGAATGTTTTCCATTTTTTTATCATCAAACATTTATTTCCAAAAGTCCTGTATATTATGTTTGGTTAAAAGTCAGCCTGGAGTCTTGTATGCAGCTTCAATTACTCATCCCTATACACTATTTGAAAATTTACAAGCAGACATTCCTGACTTTGTGTCCTTTCAGTGTCGACTATAGTGGTTCTGCCAGACTCTCACATCTGTCCATACGTTTTTAATGTAGCCTCCTGTTGGGAAAAAGCCCTTTTATTTTCCCTGTTGTATCCCCATAACCTGATAATGGATGTGGTATTGGCCAGGGGCCCGTGGACTGAGGACGGCCGGTGATGGATAACCTAGTTTCAGACCCATCATCACCATACAGCATGTGCCTTGTATCTGTAGTGAAATGCCCCCCACCCACACTGAGCGCGCTCCAGATGCCGATTGAGGGAAGTGACAAAATAAGTGACGTCCTGTTAGCTGCCTCATGATTCCAACTTCTATCACTGACACAAACTCATAACAGAAAACTCAGTTATCAAACCACATTAGTATAGGATGGACAACATAATGGAAACAACACATAAACACCAACTTTATAATGCAGAAGCAGGTAAAAGGGCCAAAACTTTTGCCTGCTGGTAATGTATGAGCTTTGAAATAGGTAAGCAGGTTACCACATTATTATGGATATTTATGCAAACAGCAAAAGACTACTGAAACAGGAGCAAAAAATGTCAAGAAGTTAAAAAAAAGCAGAATAATTAACTGTGGTAGTCATGACAAGACAGACACATTCAGACTTCAGAAAGGATCAGTGGTCAAATGTCACAGCTCAACAACAGAGACAGTGGACTTGGCTGCAAAATGTCACTAAACTACAGCTACAAAAAGTTTGATTTAAAATTAAATCAAAGTTAAAAGTTAACTTAAATTAAAAATAAACACATTTAAAAATAGTCAGCAAAAATTGTATTGTGAGTTATAGTAGGCTTTGAAACCCATTAATATGCAATATCTATACTTCTACCATTCAGTAATCAGCCATCCAGCCTGTCTTCTTTATTATATTTCAACTTTATAACTGCTTACTTATTACATTGCTGTGCTTTTTTTTTACCGCTTTCTTATTATTATATTGCTTTGTGTTTTTGCGGTTTATGTATTATGTCTGTGTAGACATGTACACTTACTTTTATATTGCCTTGTGTGTTTTTTACTGGTGTCTCCTGTTTGCACTGTTGTTGTAATGTTGGAAATTTCCCCTCTGTGGCACAAGTAAAGGATTTTCTAATACTTAAATGGGCACTCCACTGTTTGTACACATTAAAGGTGGAGCATGCTCAATTTCAAGATTCATACATGTTATTCCTATGGTCTAAAACAGTCCAAAAAATCTTTAAATGTGAAGAACTCTGTTAAAAATCCAAAACTATAGTGGTAAAACTCAAATTTGTGATGTCAACAGGTATAAGTCTGGCGCTGCTTCATTGACAATGAATAGTGAAAGATATTGCACTGAGAGCACCCGTGCGGATGTTCTTAGTATATGGGCACATTTTCAGAAATGAAAATTGAAGAAATCCATTACAATTGAATAAAGCTCACTTAAGTATGAAAGTTGAAAAAAATTCTGTTGGTCCTCAAATTCAGGCTCCCACTTGGGGGGCTTTGTATGAAATTTCTTGTTAACATGCTATTTAGAAGACTAAAATAGTATGTGAGATTTTTTACTGTGTCCGAAACTTTAGTATGAAACCAATAGTACATGGATTGCATGCTTTTTCTGGTGAAAAATTACATTGTGTAAACTCTTGACACTATTTCAGCACAAATATCCCACAATGCAAGGCGGCAGTGACAATAAAGTTTATATCAGACAGTGACCACCAAGGCAGCTCTGTAATGTCAAGCAACTCTAGTGAATGACTTTGGCCATGCAACACACAAATATTGATTGAACTTTCCTTGGCTATAGAAATAACATACTCGAATTCTTAATTTCAGTTGTGTTCCCCTTTAATGTCAGTTCACTTGCCATTGGGAGTCCTACTCTGCCTGTTATATCAGTCCTTTACGTCATCTAATGCAGCTCTGGAGGGAGTTTTCCAAAGTCTCAGAGGATAACCCAGAAGATGTCATGAGGGTTATCTTGGCTTGGCTTCAGACTTGAGGTCGCCACACCACAAACTTGAGGTGTGGGGTTAGAATAAGTGGCCATTTAGGAGGCAGGGATGGTCTAATGAAAGACACTATTAAGTTGTGTAATGGGACATGTAGAATCCCCTTACTGTCGGGACTAAAGAGTCTTCTGCTGCTTAACCATTTCACCCAGTTTTATGAAAGTGCAATCAATAATTACTTGAGTTGCCCTGTAGGGTATATTGTACCAAACTGAGCAAGGATTTTTTTAAAAAAAAGCACTGACCTGATCTATGAGCAACATAAAATGCTGTGATGAGTCGGTCATTACTCATCCCATTTCTCCAAATAAATTGGTGTACAAACAGGCAGTCAGAGGGCGGGTGACCATTCACCCTCAAATTTGTAAGGAATAAAAACAAAATGTAACATGGAACAATGTAGCCCCAAATCAAAAATACACAGCCTAGGTTTCTTCTTATCTGTGTAGCTATTTATCAAACTAGATTGTTTTGGTGCTAGTTTTCGAGTGTTGGAGATACCAGCAGTAGATTGCATTGACTTCACTCTCTTTTGTATGGTTGGACAACAGCAATGTCTCTTTTTAAAAAATCATGACCTGGTTACTCAAGTAAATGTTTTACAGTTTTAATGTAGGAACAATTTTCTTTGTACTGAATTTCACCCGCCAACTCCGGCAACATCTTGGGCTGAGATATAACGTACTAGCTCCATCGTGCTAGGTGAGCTAGCAGAAGTTGCAGCTTCTTTCAGTGCAATGGTGCGTTCGGCAGGTGTAGTTCGGTAAAAAGAAAATAGTTCCTTCATGAAACTTCTCAAAACAAGGTCTATGGATTTTCAGATGTGTTTTTTTTTTTTTTTTTTTGCGCTTTGAGCACCACAAGCCAAGTGCTATTTAGTTCCATAACACTGGAGAGAAGGTGGACATCTCTACAGCCGATATCTCCGACACTCAGCGAGTCACACCAAAACAATCTACACTGATAAACAGCACTACAGGTAAGAGGAAAAATATGTCGTTTTGATTTTGGTGTGAACTGTGCCTTTAAAGTGTCTTGACATACAGAATAGAGTAAAAAATGCACAATATGTCAAAGTTTGATGAGCCAGTTATGGAGTAAAAGTACAGACATTACCACCAAACAAAGTCAGCAGTGATTTCATGGTAATAAAGTCAGTCCAAATTCCTTTCCCTTCCAAGACATCAAAGTTAGTTGCATATCTTAAACTTTCATGCAGGAGCATGAATGACATTTATATTCAGGTCATACCTCTGAAGAGGTCTTATAGAAGAAGGTCTAATATCCCACTGCACATCGAGCAGGACTTGAATGACATCACAGCCCTAATCGTAGTAGTAGTCAGATATTGTTATGTGTCTATTATTTCGGGCCACATCTGGAAAGGTTTTCTCACAAATGTTGGTCATAAACGAAATACTACTAATAACAAATACAACTAAATATAGTGTACACTGGTGTTCTTTCTGAAATATGAGTTGCATCAGTGAGACCACAGAACACAGTTTTTTGTTACATGATCACGCTGTTATGACTTGAGTCTGCGTGTTCTCCCTGAAACCGACTCTTTGGAAAACGTATCCACAGTTGGAGCCAGTTTCTGGTGTCATAACCAACACCATCGCTGCGGGAGCCAGGGGAGCACAGAAACGCAGCCTTCTCCCACTCGTCTGCTGCCCACATTATTACCTACGATGACTCTTGCATATCAACTTCAACGCCAGCAGAACTGGGGAGCTGCACTTCACCAGCAGGTTGAGATTGGTTGAGATTGCACGTCTATAAAAATAGTGACAGAATCGCTCATGCCTCGGTGAAACACGATCACTTTGTCTACAAGCTGCACACTTAAGCTGCAGCTCACTAAAACACCCTTTAGTTTGAGTTTCAGATTTACTGGTGGATTATTACTCTAATGCAAGCAGAGAACTAATGATTTTTGCACTTGCAGATCTTGTATTCACTCTAGAATGAGAAAATTTTACTTTTTTTATGCAGTTTTTACTACTACTATAATAAGCAGTTAAGAACATAAAAAATAATTCTATTAAATTGTTTAGATGGGCATTTCTGGGGACATACTTTTCACACTAAACAGTATTTTTTTTCCCATAAACATGGATGAATTGTGGTTTGCGTTAATCATTTCTAAATTATGAATCAGTCCTTTTTTGTTGGTGGGAGCCGCAGCGCTGCAGGAGGTAATTAGTCCAAGCAGGGTTAAAGCTGTGACACACAATTTGAAAACAGCTGTACGACTCACCATACAGCATGTTTGTCCCCGAGTGTCTCGAGGAGCTGCGGGCGGCTGGTTCTCATCCTCGCTGTGATGATTTATGCCTGACACATCTTAGTACAGTAAAAAGAGAAGGGGAGGGAAAAAAAAGAGATGCTCTTCACATTCACATGTTTTGCATTTCTGCCTGCATGGGCGAGGATGACATTTCATTTCTTACCCCAAGTCATCTCAAAAGGGCTAATTCAATTTGCACTCAAAGCTGTTTCTAATCCTCTCCCCCTTCTCAATTTTTCACTCCGTCGTCTGAATACCAGAACATTTGCCGTTTGATTGCCTTTTAATGGTAAATGTGGGGCATTTTGACACAGTTGTTGGTAAAGAGGGAGAAGAAAAGTTTGCCAAATGTGTCCCAATACCCCTGTAGTGGGGTGATTGAGTTATTCAATGATATTTACTGTATACTGTGCAGTTTAGCAGGTTTATCAGTTCACATTTCTTTGGTTAGTTGGGACAGTTTGCTAAGCGCTTTGAATACTCTTTAGAAGGCTGTTTGTCTGGTGGAAATACCAGAAGGTTTTACTAGAAAGATGTACACTTTACTGAAGAGTACACGACCCAATTTAATATGCAGTTGGTGTATGATACTAACACTGTCTGAACTGGGTTTATTAGTTTGCCAATTACAAGATAGATAAACTAGTCAGCTGTATTTAAGCAAAACATTAACATCCATTTCTTGTTATGGTACCACAAGGGGTTAAAGGTGGCCTGAATGATTCAGAACAGGGCTCCAGACCCTTCAGTTAATAATTAAATGAATCTTATTGGACAGCTTTATACATGATAATGTCAGGCAAGTAATTTACTCGTGTGCATCAGCCCATTGTTTTTTACAGCTGATGCCAGTAAGACACTCACTAAACAAATAAGCTAATAATGTCACCCCACTGTCCCGCCTCCACACACATCGCACATCCTTTTTCCATTCTCAACACTTCCCATCAGCGGGTTCATGCGTACAAATGTCTATAAATTTGCAGTTGCTGCACTGTCAGGCCATCTGCCAATTAGTCAATCAGGAGCGAGAATGTGTTGCAATTAGCATCTACAGAAGGAGAACAAGCGTAAACAGAGTTGCGTTTTTCTGAAGTGGTAAAGTGGTGAGTAATTATTATTTCTTTAAGATTATATTTTTGGCTTTTGCCTTTATGGTATAGGAAAGCTTACGCTTGAAAAGTAAAGAGGGAGGGGGCGACACGCAGCAAACAGCCACAAGCTGGAGTTGAACCCGCAGCCGCTGTGGTGAGAACACAGCCTCTGTCAAAGTGAGCTCAAGAACTATCACCAAAAACAGACTTTTTTATGTGCAACCTTGCTATCAGTTTTGTTAACTTATGGTACGATTGTGTGTCAAGTAGCCAATGGATCTGCCATTAAGAGGTGATATGCTTAGCATAGAGACTGCAAGCAAGTCTCTGGTCCACAAATACATATTAACAGCGTGTAAGTAATAACTGGAGGCCGACATTACTGTCTTCAAGAGGCTCCGGATCCACATTTAATCTAGTGCAAAGACAGAGGTATCTTTTGAAACTACTAGGTTGTGAAACCTAAGGCATCTGTTGGTACCAACAATGCCATGAAATCACTGCTGAAAATGGTTCTCTGGGTACCCACAAGTCCATGAAATCACTGCTGACAACTTGAGGAGGTTTGTTCCCAGAAAATGTTTTGTTTCTTACAATAAATATACTACTTCAAATTAAAGCTGTATATTTATCTTTTTAAGGAAAAAAACAACCAGCCTATTTTCAAGAACAATAAAATGCCTAACACACATTTAAACAGGATTATTTGCAGAACTCAAAATGTTAACTGTGCTAAAATTAGTCTATGTGCATCAGGTGATAAGTAACATTAGATATAAAATAAACTAAAGTACATCAGAATGTGCCGCCTTAATTCTCTATATGACATGGTTTTTTACTCATCTGTAAACTTCATCATAATCGAATCGCTGAAATTCAGTTATGGCTTTTGGTTTTCTTGTGCCACCACAAGATTTTCAGTTGCCCAATCTGGCAAACCCTTTGAAAAAACTCTGGGGGCGCCACTAGTGACTTCCAAAAAAATTACAAACGTAACATTTATGCTTGTGTACAGATTAAATAAGTGAAGTATGTCTGAGCTTTGAAGGGGGGTATTTTCGTAAACTTTAGCCAGCCGCGCTAGCTGTGCCCCCTGCTTTTAGTTTTAACGCTGAGCTACTGACTCTGGCTTGAAACTGATTCTGATGTGTATAATCCATGGAGAGCCTTTCAACATGCTGCTGAATTGAATGATTGCTCTTTTTTAATGAATGTGTACATAAAACATGTTATTATTTAGGCCTTCTTGTAATCACAAAAATACTTTTGCAACAAGACGCACCATCAGCTAGTGCCAGAATAGTTGCAGTTTTGCTGCATGTGCTTCTATATTTAAGTGATGTGGTCATGCATGATCCATTGTGGGCTCAGAAAGGCACTCATGCCAGGCTTCAGTATCAAACAACTGGCGCTGACTGTTGCCATGAGCTCCACACTGGCCTTTCTGCACTGCACCCGCCGCTAACAGCTCTGGCAAGGTAATCCTCACCCACGTATGTGCAGCGTGTGAAACTAATTTTCTCATCTGCTCATCAAATTAGTCAGTGTATTTCAAAAATGTGATTTTTTTAGAAACAGCAAAAATGGGTTGTTTAAAATAGTCGTACAAGATAAAAATTAACGGCCATTTCTGCATTTTTCTTGTGGAGAGTGTTAATTTCTAACATTTCTCCAGTAATCAGGTGACTTTTGAGGGTTGTGGTGATTATGTTCAGTAAAGACCCGCTTTGTGACGCTGTAAAGGTGGTATCTGAAATCAACATTAGTTTTTGGCATGTAACACTAAGTCACATCAACAGGCCACAAAAGTGAAAGTAAGAAGGGAAATACTGTACATTTCTGAAGATCTCAAGGGTCTCAAAGGGAAACACTCACATGTGCAGCATGTAAATAGATAACACAGAAATATCTAAGTTTCCATCCACTGCCAAGTCACATAACACGAGGCATAAGAGCAGAGATAAACTGAGAGTTCGGGCTACCCTGGCAGTCCTGCAGGTTATGGGAGAAGTTTCTCTTTACCAGCCCTGCACACCATGTCCCCGCACTGCATTTCTATCCATTAACACATCCACTGTGTACGCACTCAATTTAGGGAGTGTAATAAGAGGCAGATGAGTCTCGCAGCCGCTCTCCTCGCAGTCGGCAGAGACCCTGTAGGAGGGAAAATTTGTCCAACTAAAATCGCCCCAACAGGGGGGAGCTCTTAGGTCAGAAGCCCTTAAGTTGAGGCGAGCAGACACTCCTATGAGTTTGTGATGAAAACTGTGTGATCCATCATCGCCGCCGCGTTCGTCTGTTAGAGGACTGTAAGCATGCTGAGAGCTCCCACGGGCCTCCACTTGATCACAGTTAAGCTGAGCTACATGGGGCACCAAAGCTATCACTCATTATGAAAATGGAGGGAAGCTTTCACATTAAATAATTAAAGCAGAGCCTCGTAGGGACTGGCTGAAGCAGATATGTAAGAAGTTAGATAATAACTTATCCATTTATTCTCAATTTTTTCAAGAGATTTTGTTTATTTTGTGTGGCACTGGTGAGGCATTATCGCTGAAAATACTATCAGTGATTTTGATATAAATATAAACTCAAAAGTGTAGGTTTATTTATTGATTTATTCCTCAGTATTTCAAAACATGCATTTGTCCCACCCAACAAAAAAATTAAAGTAGCAGAAGACTTTTATTTTGATAAAATTAAAGATATTCACACCATAAATTGACGCAGGAAAGGCACAGATTGATGAATTAATAAATAAAAATCACCAGATCGCAGTAAATTAAGTGTTTGATGCTCAAAGGTTTATGGGAAAGGACCTAAAACTCCCTGTTTTATATGTGTGTCCCACAACATTAAAACAAAATCAATGCCTATACTGTATATAATATGATATGCCACATGTATGCAGTATATGCAATGCAAGGTACTGTGTTCCATCATTGCAGATTATCAAGATATGCTTGTCGTGTGTAACCCAAAACGTCTACAGCTCCTTTAGTTAAACTTTTTAATTGCATTGATTGATTATGTGCAGAGAATATTTATCTTTTGAAGGTACTGTTCTCGGGAGATACTTCGGAAATTGAGGATATTTTGAGTCGTGATGACAAATACAATACAATATCTATAAGCAAAATATTCATGCAAAATATATATGCAATGTTTTTTAAGCATCACTTAATTGATATGAGTTAACCATTCATTAAAAATAAATAAAGTCACGATTTAGTTGAAAAAAAAAGGTCAATCAAGACCATTTATTGTCATTTTTATTGTTAGGTGGTTATTTGGGCTTATTCTCCGTCCACTGCAATGGACAGGAAACCCATTGTTTAAAATGTGATTAATTTATTTGTCATCATAAAAATATCTTGACCTACAGACCTAAATGCCAAAGTATATTTGAGTGCTCCACTTCAGGCCGGGCATTAATATGTTGTTGGCTTTTACTGGGTCTTTCCCATGTTTAAAGAAGCACAACTAAGTTTTATGAGTTGTATAAAAACAATCATCCATGATCTCTCTCTCCTCCGAATCCTCCTCCAAACGAAGGCTATTCTGAACAGTGGTACCACCTTGTCTTACACCAGTGCTAATGTGACCCCCCGCTTGCCCCACTAGGTAGCAACATCTCTGCGTCTCGGAGCCCAGACGAGTCTGGCTCTGATTACCCTGGGAGCTACCGCCTCTGCCTGAGAAAAAATGCTGCTGCTTTAAAATAAATGTTATTGTTTGTCACAGGAAACCAATCTGATTACTGTTTCTTCTCTCATGCGCACACTTAACGCCGCGCACCAGGCTCTATTTACGCATGTGGTTTTCATCGGGCCTCCCCAGCGAGGGGGGAAAACGGACACCTCGCGTTTTCATCTTTATTAAGTCACACTTTGGGAGAAGGTTAAAATGGGGGTTGTTTACACAAAGTATTTGGCAATCTTTGGAAGACAATCTGTCTGTCCACATCAAACAATAGATTGAGTTTCTCTGCAGCAAAGCGGCAGCGGTGTCTCAGAAATGGGCAGGAGGGGAGAGGGAAAGGGACGACTCCTCTGATAGTCGTGACGTCTGTGTTTGCTCAACTTGACAGCGAAAGTGAGGAGTTGTTAAAGTGTGGTGTAAAGCTATTTTGGGTTCGGCAGGAATTGGACATTATGATGCTATCATTTCACTTTAGCTATGCGTACAATTGTGTACGTACATGTGGTAGTGTGTCTCTAAATGTGGCATTTAACTGATTGAAAATAGCGTTTAAGGAGAGCTTTACCTCACTGTGCCTTGTATCTTTGTTTCTCCCTCTGAGTGTATCCCTCAGGGGATTTATGAAACACACACACACACACACTGAAAGAAGCGCAAAAAAAGAGAGTGCCAGTAAAAAACAGAATAAAGGGCTTAAAAGGCATCTGGGAGGAAAGCTGAGAAACCAAGGGACCCGTCAGCAGGGTCTGCCAAGGCTTAGAAGTCAGACTGTTTGTTTTGCTTCATATGTCGACACGGCCGCTCTCTTTCTCCCAGTGTGGTTCTGCCCTGCCGTGATTCTCCGCCAGGCTGCTTTTCATAAACTATACCTCCATAGGACACCTCGACTTGACACCCAGAAAACCAACAACACCCACCTCCCAGAGTAAAAAAAAAAAAAAGAAAAAAAGATATGTAAATGTTGTGAAAGGAGCCAATTAGGAAATGTATCTTGTTTGAAAGGGCCCGTAATAGTTTAATTCCAAAAACATGTTTTCTGCCTCCCTGGTAATGTGTCACATGTGAGGCTGTGGCTTTCTGGAGAGCGGGGGTGGGCGGGGGTGAAAGGCGGACGAGGGGAGGGGGGGGGGGGGGGGGGGGGGGGATTTGAACGTGCTTGGTGGCAAACATTTGTTTATGTTTTCCTCCTGGTGCATCATTTCAAAGGGCAGCATGCATGTCCCATCACGGGTGCCGATTGGAAACACATTGCAACGCACTCTGAATGGTGAAACGTCAAACCGACAGTCATGTCATGTATGAGAGAGGGAGCATTATGTGACGCACTTTTTAAAGAAACAATAACTTACGCATTTAATCAGGGACACATCGACTCATTTGGTTTCACTTAAATCCACAAGGCCCTCCTGATGTGCAGAAATAGATTGTTTTCTGGGACCCCCCACTCCCAGAGACAGCATTTAAACTGCTGTGTGTGTGTGTGTGTGTGTGTGTGTGTGTGTGTGTGTGTGTGTGTGTAGTGTGTGCATTCAGAGTTAGTGTCAAAAAGAAACTAAATTAAGGTATTGTAGGTATTTCTGCCCGCCTTTCACTCGATTTGGAAGAGAAAAATGTCTGTATATGTGAATTAAGGAGGCCATGTGTTTCCTGCTCCTCTTTATTTTCCACTTCCACTCTGCTAAGCCTCATGGTTAACAAGACTTTGCTTTTTAATTGCTCCCATCACACAGCTGAGGCAGACTACCAAAGCAGTGCCCTTGAATGGACCACCAACCCAAAAACCTACAAGAAACTTTTAATTTCTTTTTAATTTTCCTCCCAAGTAGCCTCCGCAACCAATTTCACTTCTTATTTAACATACATGAAAATCACATCTGTTCTCATTTTGATTGAATTCTTTAAAAAAAAATCAGTCTTTTGACATTTCATTTGTTAATGTCTCTTTCCTCTCCTCTAAATGGAATGCTGTCAGGTTTAACACATTTTTTAAATTAAATTAGGATTTTTGCACTCACAGGGAATGACATTTATCCAAGTCCTAAAAAAATGGTCACGGACAAGGTTTTTATTAAAACAGTAGAAAAGTAATTTTGCTGCCGGGAAGATGGAAATATACAAGCAGCACACATTGGATTTATTTCTCCCTATCAGGATAAGTTCTCCATATTAGGGCTCATTTAAAAAAGGATGACAAAAATGCAAACACTGTAATTTGAGAGCACATCCGTCTTAAAGTAATTACAACTTAGGAAAGGTAACTATATTTGTGTCTAATATATTTAGGAAATTTACAGCATTAACTGCAGTATGCAGACAAAGTACTTCTTTTGGATGTAATAGTGCTGCATTCACAAGCTCTTTCAAAGGTCACATTTCCCAAGTTGGGAAGTAATTCTTTTGATTTTATTGTCTTCATGAGCTATTATTCACGACTTGTTTTTTACTCAGAGCATTTAAGCAACACACTGCTAACACGTTAACATCCACACAATGTGAATACTAACATCGTTAGACATTTCAATATCATCAACCTGATTACTTTCGAACCAAAATTTAATGGCTCTCTGTGAGAGTTCAACTTTTTTTGAACACCATATTGACTTCCAGTGTCCACTAGATTTATTTTACAAAGTGAGTTTGTCCCCAAACTTGTTGCTGCACCAATGCATTCCCTAAAACTAGAATATTACTTTATCTGACCAACGCTAATTCACTCAGCAGCTATCAGTGATACCCTATTACCAAGAAAAAACTTTTTTGTTTAAGTAGTTTTTCACTATTGACCAAACATTTACTTTTGTCTGCCATATTTCTAGATATATGTCTTCAACTCAGCAACTCATGCACTCTAATTTTCAGCAACTTTCCAAATTCCAACTTGACTGGCTTTCAAGTAAATTTTCCCCAATTGGGAACTCATTTTTTAGATTATTCCGACACCACATGAATGCAGGGGAAAACACTGACTTATCTGTCTTTTACAACATATAACACTGAAAAAAAACCAACTTATGACTAATAAAAGGTTAGTGTAGACCTTGTTACTCATAAAAGTAAAATTTCCCATTTTTTGGCAAGCAATTTCTGATATTTTTATTATGATTTTGTTTCATAGACCTATATGGAGTTTTATTTAAGAGGTTAAAGTGACAAAAAGAAAAGCATCAACTTGTTTTACAACAAAACTTTACTACTAAAACTGAAATAGCAAATAATTCCATTTCTTATCACTGAAAATTGTAATTATGTTATTGTAGTATATAAAAGGAGTACCTCCTTACACTGTTAACAACATGAGTTTACTTTTTACTTCACCTTAACAAGTTAAAACACATGCATAGACATGTAAACACAGAGCTATTCTCGTTTATATGCAAGATATTAGTGAGCCTTCATTTAGCCAACTGCAAATTGATGACAGTTGTTGTAAAACCAATTAATTTATATTTTAAATTTTTAATGATACACATAGTGTAACAAGAAAATAACCTAAATTTGATTTGTCTATTACTCACGAAATCCCCATAATGAATGTTAACATTTATCATATTTTTCTGCCATATTACCTTTAGTTTGTGTATAAAATGCGTGCAGACATTGAATATGAGACTGACCAGGTGTCATCTGTGTGAGTGTCTGGGAGCCGACAGCAGTGAGGCGGCGGGCAGCACAGGGTGAACACGGTGCTGGGCAGGGTAAGGCCTTATCGCCGCTTTAATTTTTCTCCCCAAGGTGAGCTGGGAAGAGATCAGTGGCACTAAACCCTGGGAATTACCCTAGATATTGGCCCCCTGTGCTCTGCAAATGAAATCCTGCCGTCGGCAGGAAGAACATGGTGGTTAACACTCTGAAAATCAGTTTTTGTGCAGACCACAGCTGGCGTGAAGGGGCAAGGGAAAGTAGTGGAGAAAGGAGGAGAAGGAAAGGGGGAGGAAAGAGGAGGGGGAAGGGCGCTTTAAAAAAAAAAATCGACATTACTCATAAAGAGAAAAAGACAGATGGAGAAGCCTTTGCTCTTGGCCTCTCAGTTCTTTTTTCTACTTACAGACTATGTGCACATTGCTGTGTAACAAGTGTCATAATCATTCGACAAGTATAAAGTTACGTCTGTGTAGTGGCATTTTAGGCAGAGTTATAGAGACATGAGACATCGACAACCGACAAGTGCAAAATACGTGACAACACACTGCCGTTAGTCGTTGTGTTGACCAAACTAGCAGTGAAACCGGAACCAGGGTCCAGCTGTCTGGGGGTCTGACAGAGGTCTCGGGGCCGCGGTGAGAGGGTGAATGCTGAGATAGAAATCATACACTGTGATCATAACCTTCGCAGTCCTGAACCTGACCAGCTGTCAGGCCTGTGTCCGCCTGCACCCACTTTAAGCACTGTGGGTAACAAGAGTGCTCACATTAACTCTTTTTGGTAACATAAATGAGCAAAACACAAATAAACAATTTAAAATTTGATTTTGATGTTTATTTCAATCAGATTAATAAACAAGTCCAATCTAGATAAGAATCATAGGCCTGTATGTAGATGTTTGTTTTAATGTGTTCTGCCACCAGCAGTTGGTTTCAGTTGACATATCGGTTGCTAATAGCAACTCCTACACGCAAAGCTCCATAACAGTTTGTTACATCCATCATTTTGAGAGATTTATTGCTGCCTTTACGCGCTCTTTGATATATTGTAATTACTGTATTACAAGCACATGAACAGCCATCCAAAGTCATAAATTGATGATACCCGAGTTGCCTGGTTGGGACGTTTGTGTGACATTTCAGGGCAGCAAAAATGGTAGAAAGCAACAGTGTTAACAACTGATGGCAAAAAATTAGATATTTTGTTATTTTGTTCACAGCAGCTATACTTTACTTTACTACTAGCTGTAGCAAGCAAGCAAACTTTTAACTATAAAGCATGTCAGACGAGTATACCAACACTGATAACAACGTTATTTTATAACAAGAGTTGCGGACCTTACTTCATAAATGTATAAACATGGTGGGCAAAAGTCAATGTTTGGTCAATGGTAAGAAACTCTTTTATTTATTCACTTACTAAATATAAATTTTTGATCACATGTAAAGTTAGGGTTAACATTACTGTGGTTTAAATGTATTATGCTATGTTCACAATACGAGCAAAATAGTCACAAAAGGGCCAACTGTGGTCAGCTATTATATATATTATTGTAGGGTTGCTGTTTGCAGTAAGTGCACAGCAGAAATAAACAAGTTTGGCGATTTTACATATTTCTGCAATCCAGATCAATTGACAGTTGTCTACCAATTCAAAAATGCAAATGGCAGATATAAAAGGCTCATTATGTGGTAACAAAGACTTAATGACTTTTCTTGTCAGGTGATTAGAAACTAAAGAAAACTGTTTGTAATATACCATACCATTCTACCAGTAGATGCACCTAAATTCTTGACACTGGACCTTTAACAAAGTAGCTAATGACCTAGAAAATTTGCCATCAACAATTCTTTCCACCACCAAACTGAAACCGCACGAGAGGAAACTGGATACGCTGTTATATTTCATCACTCATTTGTCAGTCTCAGTTTCCCTGCCTCACATACACATACACAAATACACACCCATACACACAGCATGCATATATATACAGTATATATATATACACACACATACCACGTACATACACATACCCCCTGTTTCCCCAAACACACACACAGTCACTCACTATTTATAGTTTCTAATCATGGTGTAAAACAAGACCCATCTCTCTTTAGAACACCCCTCACCGTATTCTCCCAAAAATAGCAGGTGCCCATCCAGCGAGCCGCGGTGGGAGGATTCAGAGCTTCAAAATAAATGGAAGGATGTTTACTCTTCGCCAGAATGAAAACAGTGCTAATCTCCAATCAAGTCCAAAAGGCAGATAGTTAGCAAGGAGAAGCTAAAAATAGCCCGGAGGGTAACACATTCCTGCTACGACCGAGCTTAACTTTGATCTTACTATACGCAGGCCCTCGTGCACTGAAAATGATTAGCACTTCTGTACAGTGATTTAGGACGTGCTATAAATAGATGAACTTAAAGGACATAATATGATGAGAGCGGAGTATTAGTGCGTGCTCCACGGTTCAGGGGGATGGAAAATGCAGAGCGGTGGGGGTGTTTGGAAAACTGTTGGAAAGCTTGGTTGGAAAACATAGTTAACTGACTGATGACCTTGGCGATGAGGTGGTTAGGTTTCTATATCAAGACAAAAATGTATTAATTGTGTGTGAAAGTTGTAAAGGATAAAATTTGTTCACTGAATTTTACGTAATACATGGATTTATTTGTGAAGAATAAACACAATATGCACTTCTAAAGTAACAGATTGAATTCATTTGTCAAGTGCAGACTGTTTAATCAAAAGTGAGTCGAAATCGTCAGTCACGATGACACATTAATACAATCAGGCATGCTTTTGAGAAGTGCTAAATGCTTTGGCTCGCTTCAGAAAGAGATAAAATACAAATGGATGTTTGTGTTCCAGTGAGTGAATCACAAGAGCTCTCTCAGGCTGCTGCAATGAAATATGTGTGTGCAACGCCACAAGTATCAAATGGACGATTACAACTGAAATATGGCTTCCATAATTGTTCAGCTTTTTAATGACATGTAAGCGCAGTGTGAGTGTTACTGTGTTGAAAGGGCGTGTTTTATTTTCCTTTGGGTTTCAGTGCTGGAGTTTGCGTTGGCCCCGTTTCTGTGTTATGGAGAGCAGCACTCCCTCCAGCTGCAAAATTATCCTCCAAAATTTACCTTCATGTTCTACTGTTTTGCATTAGCAGTTTAGGGATTAGGGATTAAGAATGATCTTGTGCCAGAGCTGAAAAATGTCCACGAAAATGGTGATAACATGAAATGATTTGATGCAAAAAGAGTAACAACCCATAAATTTTCTCCTTTTTTTCAGTATTTCTCATTTGAATATGAAGGCCTAGTAACTTAAAAGTCCAGTGTGTAGGGTTTAGGGGGATATATTGGCAGAAATTCACTATAACATAATAATAAGTGTGTCTTTAGTGTATATTAACCTGAAAATAAGTATAATCTTGTTTTCATTACCTTAAAATGTGCTGTTTATATTTACATAGGGAGCGGGTCCTCGTCTACTGAGTCCACCATTTTGCACCACCATGTTTCTACAGTGGCCCAGAACGAACAAACCAAATACCGGCTACAGATGCAGCCATTCACGTGTTTGCTTTGGCCACCATAAGCTGGACACTGATATGAACGTCGGAAAACACTAATTTTTCAACATGAAACAGCTTTATTTAGTGTTTTAACTAGTTTAAATCGATGTGTTGGAAAGGAAGAGACCTCCTCAGATAATTAAATCCATTCTCATTCTGAAGTCGTCAAATACCGCCACTTTTGCAATGATTTCAGCTTAAAATCCCAACGTCAAAAGCCATCTTTCTGTATGATATGCCGCCAGGTGGCCGTCAAGTGAGAGTGGAGCCGGACAGAACCTGTTGACGTCCTAGCATTGGTTGCCCTATGTTTTTGCTGCCTAAACATAAGCATGTACTTTTGTAGCGTATTCCCGCCATGTGCTTTTGTTTACATTCCAGCATCGGCAGGGAATCCCTGAACGTCAACAACAGACACAGAAGGATACCTAGAGCATAATATGTAGATGCGGAAGTCCACTGCAAAGCGGCAATATGTGACAAATTGGGATGAGAACATGTTGGACTGATTGGCCCCTATTAAAAACCTCCTGAGCGTCTGGATCAGAAATACGGTGAGAACACATTAGCAGTTGCTGGACCAGCAGCTGATCTCAGACATGCCAAACATCATAGGAGAAACTCTGATTTTTAACATGAAAAGGCTTTATTCATTTTTTTACCAGTTTAAATCACTGGTCTGTTTGTTTTAGGCTCCCATGAACCTCCTGAAGAAAAGATTCTAACCTGAAGAAGTTTCAGCAAGTTTTAATCTCCAATCCTCACCAATAGATGCCTCTAAATCTGCCCAAATCCTTTAAAACCCCAAATGTAACTTAAACTTAAGTTGATTTACCAGCAAAAAAAGGAGAGAGTAACAGTTCTCAGTTCATCTTCATCTTCACCAAATAATTTGCATTTCAGTGTTCATGCCGATTCCATGTATTTGTAGGACTTTGTTGTTTTGATGACACTGAAGAAGGAGCAAATTCAACACGTACGCTCTGAGCATTAAGTAACATGAATGTGGATCCTGAGACTAAAAAGTGTCACAGTAGACGCAGGGCTGCAGTGCAAATAACTCCTTGCTATTCTGCAGATTAACAGTCACTTTAAACTTATTAGCTGAAGAACTGAGCATATGTAGCAAGGCATGCAGTGGTTGATATTTGAATGTGTGTGGAGTGGAAATACAGCGCTATTTTCCAAGTGGTTTGGAGCGGGGTTACCTGCACTTTGGCTGTGCAGTGAAGCGTTCCATGTCTCCTGCAGTGTGGTCGACTGTGAGTAGTGTGTGTGTGTGTGTGTGTGCCTGTGGCAAGTAACCAAAGTGGTTTACTTTTAGGTAAAGTAGTGGTAGGTAAATGGCACCTTTAATGGAAATGTTCAGTTCATAAAATCTTAAAATGTCATAAAACCCATAAAATAAAACCTGCTTTGCACTAATTAATTCAAAAGAGGGTGATCTTTGATTGTGAAAAATGTCCCTGCAACCCAAATTAAACACACTTCCCTCAACATCCAGCAAATCAATAAACAACAACTCAGAAAGTAATGAGTTGTGTAGCAGACTTTGAGGCACCAAAACCATGTTTTTCTGCACTAGTTTTAAGACTACCTTACAGCAGCTAGCCACCTCTCCTGTATGCAGAAGACATATTTTAATAATCCATTTGTAAACAGGCTCCTCTCCATCCACAGTGGCCGAGAAAAGGAGAAAATATGCAATATACCATTTTAAACAGTGTGATTCATTTATTCAGTGATTGGTGGCCCAAGTCTAAAACTCCCAGCTGAAATATTGCTACACTGTAGCTCCCACTATTATAATATGCTGTAAGTGAACTCAGTTTTGCTGGTGTCTTCAGACTTGTTCATCTTTTGTCCATATAACTTTTTTTTTATTGAGAACAAGCATCTTTTTTCTGATTGTTCCCAATATGGACAGAATGTAAGTAAGCATCTTTTTTCAGGGTGCTGCGACTTTTTTTTTGCAGCGGCTCCAAAAGCTTCTGGCTGAAAATCTCTGCACTCTTTAGAAAGACCCTGGTGTTGTTACTGTTTTTGCCACACAGACAAACTGGGGCATTGAGAATATAGCAGCTGGGAAGTTTCCGGGTCTTTCTGGCTGCCCTCAGCCGCTGCAGTTTCATCATCTATTCACTCTGACTACTTCAAAGTTCACATGAGGGCAAGCATCCTCCAGTTGGTGCCCGTGGTGAAAAAAAAACTATGTCAAACACACAGCAGCCCAAATCAGAAATAAAAAGCTCCTCGCTGCCCTGCTGGCACCGTTCTGACGGTTACAAAAATATTATATGGACACGCCATAAGAAAACTCTTTTCTCAGTGATAAGTATTACTACTATTAGTGCATAGTAGGCCAATAAGTAGGTTTCTGTATAGCCTTGCTGTCACCCTGAGGTTGCCAGGCAACCATCTGGGACTCCAGGAAGCTACTGCATGTGTCATGCCTTTTATCTTCGTTATGTTATTTTTTCCATCTCCTTCTCTTGCATGTACAAAACAAAACATGTGAAGAAGGAAAATTAAATAAACTAGATAAACTAAACACAAAAGAAACAATCAAATTTAAATCAAAAAACTGCTCACACGGTAATCTACCAAACATTTGCAGGTTATCGCAACAAAGAGCCCTCTTACTTTTCTCCCAGGCTTTCTTCAGATAACTGGCTGATTTGTATCTCACAAATGTGAACAAATATATTTGTAAAATTGTCCAACTATCCAAATCTATTTTATATTACTAAACAATCAATTGCCAGGTTCACAATAAAAAGGAAATTAAAACAAAATTGAACAAATTTTTATATTTTTTAGGCAGTACATTGGACAAATCCACTTCCCAAACAACAAAAATTCAAGTACTAATTAGTGAGCATTGAAAGGTGCTGCTTGGTAGATTTTTTTTAACCTTCGGAGAGTGCCAGGCTCACTGTTTTCACCTTTTTCCGGTCTTTAAGCTACGTTAACTGACTGTTGCTTCATGTTTACTGTACAAACTTGGGAGTGGCACTAATCTTCTAACCAAACTCTACATTTCCCCACATGTTTCATAATCAGTCAATACTGTCATATTATTTTCCTTCGATTTTTTCTTGATTAACATTTAGTTTTTGCTCTCAACTTTGTCTTGTCAGCTGCGGTGGCTGTTGACAGTCTCCTGTTTATTGCAAACAAATAGTTATTTCAGGTGCCTTAAAAAAAAGACCTTAACTTTCAACTATGTGAAAAAAACTATTTAGAGAAGCATGTTGCAAATGCTAAACCTTTACCAAACTGTGCTGCATCATCACTACGTTCTCTAGATTGGCAAAACTTGGCCGCTATTTATATAAGAATAATAATGACACATACAGAATATTTAAATGAAGCTTCACACTGAGACATGAACATCTAATATTTTAAAAAAGTATAGTTTTTCAAGCCTGTCTTTCTTTCTTTCTAGAAGGAAATTCTGACATCTCATGTTGCTCGCTTTGAAAAGTCCACACGGAGAGGGCAGACATCATAAAAAAAAAATAAATAAAAAAAAGTGCCTATCCACCTGTTGTTCTGCCATTGGGGGAGCATTTGAACCCCACCTGCAATACTTTGGTCTGGCAGACTGTGATGTGTGTGTGCGTGAATGCATGCATGTGTGAGCGAGTGCGTCCCCCCATAAACAGGTGGGGTTCCCCGCCACAGATATCGAGTTCCCCTCTTTGATAACGCATTACAGACTTCATTAATTTCACTCACTCCAGCCACGCACTTGCCATCTGACAGTCTCGCTGAGGAATTTTTGTATGAGCACACCTCCTTGGAGCTTGTGTAACTTTTACAAGCAGAGATTAACATGTGTGAAAACAAATGTAATTTAATCCTTTATTGTTTTAGGAGGTTGAAGCAGACATGCCTGGTGTTAAAAAAGCTGTCTGTATCAGGCACTGAGGGACTACCCCTGATGACTTCCTGACCAAAATGTTCCTCTAATTTGGGAAAAGAAAAAAAAACATATATTAAAGCAAATTTTTAAAATAAATACATTTTTAAAAAATACAAGGAAAAACTACAAAAAAATTCAAGAAAAAAATGAAACACAACAAAACAAACAAAAAATGAAAAAAGAAAGAAAAACTAGGCAAACAAGACTTTGAAAAAGTGCTTAAAATGATAAAAAAAAATTGGTAATTCTGTAGCATAAATTGAAATATGTCATTATAAAATATTTCTGAAATTTGTAGTTTTTTTCTTTTTCCCCTCGGATTTTTTTTTTTTTTTTTTTTTAAATAATTTTCCAAATCTACTAATTTCTTGCATTTGTGGAACTTTTCTCAGCAAGTTGCTCACTGCCTTTTTCCAATATTTCTGAAAGAAATTGCACCAATTTGCTCAGGGTCCAAAGGTTTCAATGCTTGTGAAAGGCGTCTAAAAGCAGCAAACTAAAAGTGATGTCGCTCCAGGTTCCAAAGGATTAAAGAAAGACAGAGAGGAAATAAAAAAGAAAATCTGAGGTAGTGACAATTCATCTTTTACAATTATGTTAATAGCTCTCAGGAGCCTGCACACATTTCTTTCTTGAGCTCTTTTGAGCCAGGAAACACACATACATCTCACGTGTCCAGTTGTGCGAGGCTAATTTGAGCTTTACTTTGTTTTCTTGACATTGATTGGTTATTCTCGAGCACATGTGACACCCGACACCGCAACCCCCTCGATTCCAGTTGTGCAGTGAGTCATCTCCGTGTCCGGCAGATGACACAGTGATGTGAGGTGAACTTGGACTGGACCGTCCACACTGAAGCTTTTAGCGCTATGCCTCCAAAAACATGTCTCGCATTGCTCCCAACTAACAGAACAATGCCGGGGATTAGGCAGTGGGCTAAATTTAAAGTCGCAGAAGAATGTGTGCAAAAACAAAATGACCCCACAAAGCAATTACTTTTTTATTTTCTTCTCTTTTTTGTGAAATTAACTTACAAAATTGCCAAGGAAATCTTTGAGCATGCTTGTTAAAAACATATTCCTCCAAGATTGTGTTTGTGTCTTCTGGGGTAGGGTGGGGTCATTTAGGGGCAAGCTTCAAAAATGAATTTAAACCAAACATTTTATGACAGCTGCTTTCAAACATTTCCAAGTTAACAGTTTGATTTGTCATTAAATAAGGCAATAATTTATGTGAGAACCCAAGACTGTTTGTGACAGTCTCACAAAATTTAGTGTAATAGGCATTAAGTTTACAAGTATGTGGCAACACACATTCATGAGACATTCAAAATAACTTTTCTAAATTTGTTTTTACTATAATGAAACATATTTTTGGGGAACGTGGATCATACATAAAACCTGTTTTATATATCACCTGTTGTCAGTCTGAAATGTGCCGCTTTGCATGAAGCTGTCGTTTTGGCCGTAAAACATCTGCTGTAAACATTAGCAGTATAGTGCCAGTGCCCTGTAAGTACCGTCTTCCTGTTAAATGCTCCGTGTGCCCAGACACAAGCTCGACCTTGACACTTTAAAACAGACAGCTCACCAAGACGGCGACAAGTATGGGGCATGAACTTGACCCACTGAGGGGGGGGCGGACAGAGTTAATAATGTCCTTGTGTTGGGACAAAAACAGACAAACTTTGGGTTTAAATTACAGCCTCTTTGTTGATAGTGGGAAATTGGATAAGACTTCCAATAGTTACATGTAGTTAAATTAAAGAATAAGTGTAAATGTTTACAGTTACAGAAGAAAAATGTTATTAAATTACAGTTACTAATCAAAATGTTTGTGATGAAGGGATGACATCCCAAAATATTCTTACCAGTAAAAAGTTTATATGTAGAATATAAAATTCATTATTTTTAGGTTTTCCCACATATTTGCGGCAGCCCGCCATGATAACAACATCTATTTCAGCATACTGATTTATCTTCTTTTGTAGCAGGTCTGACCATTAGGAGCCCTGCTGGAAGATAGCTTTTGGTTATTCCCACCACACTCTTGGAACGCAGAACGTACACTGGTCACAGACGGAGCAGCAGAAACCCAGGCACATGAAAGTGAAACTACACCATTCATTGCATTGTTTGCTTTCACTCCCACTGTAGCAGCTGCTCCTATCATCCATCAGTCTGACCAGCTATGATCATATCAACTGATAAATTATCAATCATGAGACCCATCTCCACAAACTACTGCTGAGAAGAAAAAGAACCCAGGAAAAGATCTGCAGTCTGTTCATGGATCCACAATTCTGTGGGAAATACTGTTGTTGCTTTGCATCTTTTCGCTGTGAAGGACTGTCTGCTTTTGGCATAGACTATTTCCTGACATTTTTCAGCTTTATTGCCCAGTTTAAAACATTTGTTAGGAAAGTAATCAAGAAGTTCTTTGGGACCTCCAAGCTTCAATGATAACTACCTGCAAATATTCAAAGATTTGATGAGATGCAAGGGGAATGTTTCTATTACTTATAAATAACTCTGAAAGCCGCAGCTCAGGCCGCATCATGTTTCACCACTTCCATTTCCTCATCAGAGAGCCAACTTTACTGCTTGAAGCAGGAGTCAAAGACTTTGCTGACAACACTGGCCTTATTCATGTCTGATATTTGCCTCCTCCTTTCACTTCCCTCCAAAAGTTAACTGATGGAAAAACAAACAAAAAAAGCATTTGAATACTGATTTGGATGTTGATTACCATGGCAATGATTGAGGTTTCTAAGTATTGGGGTCAGCACTAAATCAAATGTTATAAATCACATGACTTTGATGAAGTTGCTAAAATAGATACATTACTTATTTCATGTTTAATCGTGTAACTAGTAGTCTGTAACCTGTTACATTTCAAAAGTAACCTTCCAAGTGCTTACCATTTGCCCTGAGAACATACAGTAGTTTCAGGTATTCGATTATATCTTTTTTTTTAATCGTCCAAGTGACTTTCTGTTTAATTTATTGTATTTCTTGTTTTGTTTTTTTACTGAAATCCAATTCCTCTGCTGAGTGTTGGTGAAAGAAACTGGACTTGACAATCATTGATGGGAGAATGAAACCTCCTCTGATCAGCAGGCAAATAGGAGCCACTTGTGGAACATTGTTTAAAGGATATCCATGTCATTTATTTTTAGAAAGCTATACCAACTGTTTAAAAAGGTCCTCATAATGCAGATACACAGGTCACTGCTGTCATTTTTTTGTCGTGTTGTTCATAAGTGGGGCAGCATCTGTTGGGACCTTTAACTCTCCATATTGTTGTGGCTAACATTCTGATCAGACAAGAGTCTTGATTTAAATACGAGAACAAAGTTTTGTGGAAAAAGCTGAGGTATTTTTGGCCGCCACGGCAGATACAGAGCATGCGAACGCTTGATTTCAAGATGATTTACAACACAGAGGCATCCATAGTGTTGAAAAGAGAGACAAACATACCACAGTAGCCACTGAACAGTGGGAGTGGGAAGTTGTGGATAGAAAACCAAACAAAACTGTTTCATCAAGCAATTTTTGATCTTCCTCTCAGCCGGATATTGATTCTTGTGGTTCAAACTTTGTGTGTAATCTTTAACAGTTCAATGCCATGCAATAGTGGCTGTTCTCATTTAATTAAGGTCAATCGTTACCTCAAACAGAGCCATATCTTTGCACCTGTGTGTGTTATGGAGCTGATATTAAAGACTAAATATGAGAAAAAAGAGAGAAAAAGACTTCCCCCACAGTCAGTCAGTTCTGAGTTTGCTGCAAACAGACAGCGGGAATTACTGTTATGTTGTTTGATTCAAAATCATATTGATCTCTGCTCCTTTTGATTCGCATTTTCCCCACTCACAGCCAAATCCTCCCACACAGGCTTTGCCTTTCTGAAAGATCGCTTTCAGGCAGCCGCACGCCGAAAAATTATTCTCGGAGAATATTACTTTAAAATACGTATTGATTCCGCTCGCATAAACGAGGCATTATGTGGGTGTTGAGTGGAGCGGTGGAGAGATACGGCGGTGAAAAATGACACTGCGTCACGAGCTATCAGTTTCAGTGGCTCAAAGAGAAACATCTGGTTGGACTCGGCTCCAAAGAACACAAACCCCAGCTAAGGAGACTGCATGAGTTGGGAGCAGACAGCCTTCAAAACAAACGCCACCAGCTTTGTTGGCTTCTGACACAATTTGCTCAAGTTCTTATTTAGTTTCTGAGTCTTACAATGATCTCCATGTGCAGAGGAAACTTACTGCAAATGTGGCGGGTCGACATAAAAAAGAAAAGGTGAAAAAAGGTGAAGTTACTGTGCATGATAGCAGATACCCATCCTATGAATACATTACATTGTTACCCCTTTGGACACTGTACATAGTTTGGCTTTAGAGTAATCCATCAACCTAAGGTGAGAAATAGCCTTCTATATTTGGCCGCTACATCTTTAGCTTGTTCTCTCAGTGGGTACAGGGGCAGCTGAGGAGACAACCCTCTCCATCAGTCATAACTGCTGGCTCGGGGCCCAGAGTTCCTGTCACTAAGAGGCTTAGACCAAAGAATCTTCCCCTCATTCGTATTAAAGCCAAGCAGGTCAAAAGGTTCTGAAATGATTTGCATAGCCAATGAGGTACTGACTTTATGACTATAGTCCACTATGAGTCGTAATACTCTCTGAGGGCTAATTTCCACTTTTCTGTTCTTACAATCATTGCAGCATACATTTCTAATAGCACTAAAGAGCCCGTCTGAGAATTTACTACCATCATCACCTCAGAAAAACCAACAAGCAGCACTCCTGATCAACCTGGATCCAGTTCATTTCAGTCTCCTTCATCAGCCCAATTTAAGGCATTAAACACCACCATGAGCCACAGAATACGAGCCCTATAAACTGCAAGTGTAAGAGCGGCCATAGGAAAACATTTGGGGAAAGGAGCCGAAACTGGGAATTACTTCTGTAACGCTGCCGCGTGACCACAAAAATCTGTCTGTGAACCACGTCAAGACTGTGATCATTATTTCACTCTTTTCTCCGGCTTTTCGTCTGCGTTCGTTTACCACCGCATCAGCATTTTTCCTCCAAATGAAATCTAAAGGCATTCCTTCCCTTTTCCGCACCCTTTTCAGAGCCCTCGTCAAACCCAATATGGCTTTATACGCTACAAGACATGTCCCTCAGGAACTAATGTTGTAGAATTACTGTACGCTTTTTAGTCCAATTACATATCTCTACAACTCAGACCGACTGAGTGAAGAATTTAACATGACAGATAGGATTGATGGAGAAACTGGAAGTTAAGGATGGCTGTATGTGGTTTCTTTTATTACAAGAAATCCTTACCAATGAACTGATCTTCGTGATTGCCAGTATCTCAGACCTTTATCTATTTATTTATTTATGTATTTTTATTTCTATTTTTTAGTTCTGTGACCCTTAAAATGTTATCTGCAAGCTTACTGTGTGTTCATTTGTGTGAAACTCAAAGTGATTCACAGGTGGATACTCCTTTAAAGCTGGAGTAGGCAGTTTAATTTTGGTTTCATTGGGCAAAAATCCCATAATAAACTTTCAATGGAACTGAGAGAAACTGGACTTCTGTACCTCCTCATGGCTGAGTTTTCAGGCTTTAGAAAGTCAGGCCCGTGACGGGAGACTTTAGCTAATCACAGGTCATTTCAGAGAGAGGACATTTCTATTGGCTGTTCTACAAATGCAGATGCGTGTGCTCGTCCCTTCGCAGACAGCCTGATTCAATGACAGAGAGTCCTGCAGAGAAAGTTGCTATTCTAGCATTGCCAACAACTGCCTACGCTGAAAAGCAACCACAAAGAAGATGATGGACTTTTCAAAAAGAGTCTAAAAGAGAGTCTGACAATAAATGCAATAAAACACGAGTCAATATCGGCAATGCATTTCAGAGATGGAGAGAAAATGTTGCCAGTTAATTTAAAGTTTAAAATAAAGTCAGCATTAATAATTACAGTATGTCCCCACTCCCGGGTCACCACAGACCACCTCACAGGGGGGAGCTTGGTCAACAGCTCCAGGGACAGACCCCAAGTCAGCGGCTTGAGAAACACGCATCCAGCCAGCACAAACCCCAGCTACAAGAACCGGACAGCCCCGAGTCCCTGCTGAATTAGCAAACTTTCTGTTGCTGCAGTTACACAGGTTAGACATGGTGCGGCTGTTGGCCACCAGCCTGCTGTGACATCCAGTGCTGGGGGACTTGTGATGGCTGAATTTGAGCCATTTCAGCCGCCGGCTGAAGGTCCGTCCCCTAAGCTGCTGTCTGCTCTGCTCAAGGCAGTGGATAGCAAGGTGGAGGGGTGGCTAGCTTGCTAATTCTTGAATTTTCTGTAGTCTGATAACCAGAGAGAAAAAGAGTGTGGTGAATGAATGCACTGTGTGCACCTCTACAATGAAATCACAACAAATAAATCAATGTATGAGAAACTGTATGAAGCGTGTGCATATACCCATGGTTGTTTTCGTGGGAGGGGTTTAGGACATTAAGAGTAAAGCTCAGGAAGAGGGTGTATTTTTCCAATTCTGCAGTTTGTTTATTTGTCTCCCCCAGCTTAAATGGACCCACACTTTTTATTTCAGAAGTGGATTATGGATTATAAATGTTGGATTTGATGCATGAACAACTGCCATTACAACTAATTTATGTTCCATACAGTGTTTGTGGCTAAAATAAAGATGTGGCTCTGTTTATTTAGCTAGAATTTAATCATTTAATTTTCTAAGTCTTAACCATACAGTCTACTTTTGTTTTTTTCTCAAACAAGTTTTGACTGGTATCAATCTGATGTGAAATTGGTTAATTTCTCTAAAAGACATGACCAGTACTTAAATGATCCATTGGTTATTGTTCTGTGCTACATGATCATATCATTTACTCTTATTTGACTCCAAGTATGTGCACAATGCCGACTGTAATGTTCCTGGATGTTTGAGATCTGCTGCACATAGTGAGGCAATTTCTAAGCTGGAACATAAATATGCACTGGCAAAGGCTGATATCTTGTGGTTACAGAACTTATCCCACAGAACTACTCATGGCTGAAATGATTGACATATTAAGTTTAAATAATGGTGTAGCCATCCCATGCTGTCTTCAAAGTGCAAGTCGTGCAATTTCTGAAATGTTTAGAAGTATTAAACTCTGGGTCTGTACTATGAGTTGGGGCAGGATCTAAAAAATTGAATGTTGCAGGATGGTTTCAGAGTGTACGCTTTTATCCAGTTTAGAATCCAAACTTCTGTCGAATTGCTGTACTGTGTGCAGTTCACACATAAACTCAGGCAAGAAATAAGTCTGTTGTAATTTCTCACTGAAACATTTGTCAATGTAGAGGATTCCCAATAAAAGCAGGCATATACACCAAAACGCTCTCACTCCAAACTTGTCAACTATGGCAGCTTGGTCAGTGACCCTACGCTTCAAACTATGAGGCTCTAGGAACACCTCAAGCCTCCATTTTTCGATACTCAAGGATGGCATGTCACTTTCTGCTCAATAAATGCATAGTGTCTTTTCAAAATAAACTAAGATGTTCACTTCTTCTTATGTCTAGAAAAAAGTATATTGGCTTGGGTTAAAATATTAACAAGTATATCACATGACATTACATACAAGCAGCAACCGGATGGAGCTGTAAAACTAAGTGAACACGGAGGTGCCAAAAACTGCAGTTCCTTGAATGGCCTCTTGAAGGTGGCTCCAGAAACAATTCAATGCCTACAGAGCTCCATGTTAAAATGCCCAACTTTACAGCAGAAATAAACATGTTCACAGCCTGGTACAAAAAGAAAATGTAATTTTAACGTTTTTATATAACTCCCCTGTTTACATTTTATTAGAGCTTAAAGTTATGCTGAATTAAGGCCGGGGCTGCTTTGAGAGGCTGTTTGTGAGGTGTCACCATAGTCTGAGTCATATCCACCCCTCACGCCTCCACAGCTCCAACATCTAATCCAAATATGGTCACTTTTGGTTCCAAAAAACTAAGATGGCGACCAATGGGTGATGTAACAGTAGCTATGTCCATTATTTCATAAAGTCTTGGTTATGTAGTCGTTGTTTTCACATTGGAAACAAACAGCAGTCTCTTGAGCAAAAGTCCGAAGGTTTTTTTTTTATTTTTTTTTTTTTAACTGTCCAACACCCCGCCCATGGATGGGTTACAGTGGAGTAAGTTGAAAGCCAGATGTGTCTCATAAAGACGCTAAAGGGTGGCTTGTGGAATCACGTGCAGACAGGAACATGTAGTAGAAGTAGCTCTTCGATCTAGCAAACTGGTCACTAGAGGGATCATTTGTTCACCAAGTTAATTCCTGAACTTGCTGTTCCATAACCAACACATATTTAGTCCTCTTTTGTGACTTTATGCTCTATCAAAGATGCAATATGCAAATAGATGGTGCAACAGAGCCAATAAGCTATGAAATGTTCCTCTGTTTTGGTTCCTTGCCATTTTGCCATTAGTTAACAGTGCAAAGTCTTGTGTCAAAGTTCACTAAAGTTAAACTTAACAGGGAAAGATGGGAATCAGCTTTGCTTCTGTGAACCAGTAAAGGAAAGATGACCATAACCGCTCTTTGTGGGACTTTGGGAAGTCTTTTAAAGGTTTCAGAGGATATGTTAGTAATAATCTGTCATGGTTCGAAATTTCCTTTGTGATTGGAGGTTATATTTATATCAAAAAGTCACAAAATGACTTCCTTATGTCCCAGCCGTTGGCTTTCTCGAGATAATATTTCTGTATAATATAACCATTCAGTCGCCACAGTCATTTCTGTCTTAAGAGAGCAAAAAAACAAAGAGGCTATACATTTAAAATCTACTTGGAGTGTCTGATAATGTTATCCTCCTGTTGCATCTTCTGCACTACTTGCAGCAGACAGCACTTGTGACTCAAGAGTCCTCATTCTCCGCTTGAGTTGACCACCACCCAAGCCAAGAGAGGCGGTATGAAGTCATCACAAAAGTCAAGAGCTACTGTGCCACAGAGACCGATGTTCAAGGAGGGAAGAAAAGTTGGCAGAAAATCAGTGTTGTGTCACTGGAAAGGATTTGCAAGTGGGAGGAGGGAGAACGAGGGGAAGTAAGGAGGGAGGGATCGAGAGGGGAACTCGGGCCAGAGCGGAAGAGGGATGCTTTGGAGTGAGTGAAGGAGGGTGAGGGGGGGGAAAGGTTGGATGGATAAAGTAAAATGAAGAGATAAAAGAAAAGTTATAGGGAGTGGAAGAAGGTGAAAGAGACTTGTGGTTGTGGTGGGGAGAGAATGGCGGTGTTGATAGAGGAGGTGAAAGACATTTTCTCTGGCTCCAGGCCCAGCTGGTGTCTACGCTGGACCGCTGCGGGTGTCAGATCTTTATTCCAACCCTGGAGACAGCTGGAGGTGTCAACGCCGCGCCAGCCTGAGTTATACCTCCCCACAAAACTCCGCCATGTGTTTACGCACCCAGCGGCCCCACTGTCACAACAAGCAGATATCATATTGACGCAAGTTCTCCCTCATCTTTTGTCTTGTTCAGTACCCCTGAATCAACTTTTTTTTGTTATTTGACCTCTTCAACAAATTATCTTTAAATTAATAAAACTTTTAAAACTATAAAATGGCTACTTGAAAACCAGAGGTCACTTGCAGGATTTATAATCGAGCGTGACAAGACCCAAAAGAAAAGTTATAGAGGGGCTTTCATGCCCCATTTACATTGAAACAATCACTCACTACTGAGGTTTCAAATTCTCAAGAACCACGGACAGACATTTGAGGGGTTAACCCTCTAACTACAAATCAAACTGGTAGGAAGGCATTTTATACATTTCTTAATGGGTTCCAGAGGGGATGGCTCTCGATCACGTGTGCGTCTCTGAAACTCCCATGTCGCCTTTAAAGTGTTTCAGCTTCATGCAAGGAGAGGGCAAATTCAATTCACATTCGAAAGGACGAGAGGAACTGATTTCTGTTCCTGTTTAGCTTAACCCTTCAAAACCTGGATGGACATCAGTTTATCTTGTGCTGCATTTAGACACTTTTCACAAGTATTTCAACTTTTGAAACTGGAAAAAAAAGATTTAATTCTCTTCAAAAATGAGGGAAAAGGCAATGAATAAATTGTAAGATATTGGTAAAAAGTGACAAGGACACAACGTTGAAATTAATGTTACTAAAATGGAGAGAGAGAGAGAGAGAGAGGGAGAGAGATTAGAAAATTATTTTTAAAAATGGGGAAAATGTCCAGAAACAACATTTATGATTATTATAATTATATATTAAAAATATGCTACAGAATATTTCAATATTGGTACATTTTCTCAAGTAATTTCCTTGTTTGTTTTTGTCTATATATTCAAATTGTTTTGCTAATTTTCAGATTTATTGCAACTTTTTACATTTAAAATTTTTCAGTCATTTCTTTCCAAGTTGCCATTCTCAAGTTGTCATTGCATTCCTCCAATGCTATTGAAAGAAATCAAGCCGAATTGCTAAGGTTTCAAAGGGTTAATGTAGCCTATTTTTGTCCAACTGGGTCCAAAAAGTAGCATATCCTGCCACTGAGATATATTGTAGAGAGGAAGAGGCTGCAGTGTATGAGTAAGACACATTCCTCTGTAATGAGGTTAGTTCTGGTCTGATAGGTGAACCAGGATGATATGACGCTCTCTGCAGGAATCTGGTAATACCATCTGGTAACAGCAACATCGGCTACAAAATGGTTTAATTCCAAAATAATATTCAAATTTTTTGTTGAAAAAGAAAAAATCAGACAACATGAATTATGTCCTTAATAGTAATCTACAGCTACTTTTTGAAGAAAAACAGGTAACATCTGTCCTTTGTTGGACTGGAACTCTTCCAGTTGAGATTTGACAGATCACTCCACACTCAGCTGCAGTCAAAATAATGTGTCCACTTCAGGGGGGGAAACATTTACTGTCTATAAATCAAGCAGGATCAAGGGACTGAAATACTTAGAGTGATCATTTTGTAAGAGTATGCTTCACTTTTGAATGTGGTGAAAGTCCCAAAGAAACTCAGAACACTCATTACAAAAACTGATTTAAAGGGGTAGAATGTGGGGTTTAGGGGGATCTGTTGCAAGAAGTTGAATATAATATTCACAATTATGATTTCAATTGTGTATAATCTGCAAACAGCAACTTCCAGGGCTGAATAATGAAGTATACGTGGGTTTACAAAAAACTGCAGTTCCTCAAATGGCCACTTGAGGCTGACTCCAGAGCGAGTCAATCCCCACAGACACCCATGTTAAAAAGCCTAATTTTACAGCAAATGAACATATTCACCACCTGGTACAAAAAAAAAATTAAAATTTTTAGAACTCACCCTTTTACAACTAATTAATACTTTAAGTTTCACAAAATTAAGGCCACTTTGAGGGACAAGCCATCTTTGAGGCCTCACCACAGTCTATGAGTCAGTTTGTCCATTATTTTTAGGGTTGGGTATCATTTGAGGGTTGATTTTTCAGCAGTATCAGTGCCTAAATTGTGCTAAAATTATATATTTTTAATAAAACAAAGCTTAAAAATATGTTAATGACATTAAATAACATGAGTTTTCTTTATTGCAAAGACATTTTTTTAACAATATATTAACTCAGTTAAGGTTTAAAGTATACTTAAAGGGATACTTCGCCAATTTTAAAACAGCTTTGTATCAAAACAATGTGGATTTTTATGTGTAAATGAACTGTTGTAAACTTTCCTCCATCTAAACAATACCCAGATACCCCTCACCTGCCCAAGGTGAAACTCTGTTGGATGACGCAAACTGATTCAAAACATAATATCCAGCAGAGTGTCACTGGCTCTCTGGGTTGCTGCTCAAACTACAGGCTGTACTTCCTCATTTTCGTATTGCCCGCCACCAATGCCGTCACCGCAGAAGCAGATCAAGAGTTCAGTTCTCCGGTGTGCTTGGAAAGGGAGCTAGAGGGCAGGGGAATTCAGTTGGTTTGAATCTTAAACCTTGCGGCTATATGCCATTAAGTCCTACACACTTGTCCTTTAAGAGGTTTAGTTCAAAAGTTTGCAAATAACTGTGACTAAATACCACACTGTCCACAATACTGCATTCATTTATAAGATGAAAAGATGTCATAAATGGCAAAAAGAAAGAAAAATGGAAAACTGAATCCTCCTTCAAAGATGCATTCAGCACAATTTGTTTTATTGTGTTCCCAAGCAAACAGCTCTGAAAAACTTTACATATTGCTGCATGGCCTGCATCAAACTCAGAGAGCAGATGTGTTTATGGGAAATGGGATGCCTAATAAATATTTGGCATAATGTTATTGAATTAGTTGGGACTTAGGACCAGATACCATATTAAATCCTGTCTTTTCCAGTTCACTGCTTTTGATAGCGATATATTAGAGTCCCACATGATATACTTGCGCATCCGCCATCGTTTTTCATCACCTCTAGTGAGGCACTGGCGAGGGGGTGACGATGAATAATAAATGAGTCTGAATTTTCTGATGGAATTTCCATTTACGCTGCGAACAATTTTCAGGAAAGAGGATTTACACTTAATACCTTGCGGTGCCCCCTCCAACAGTTGCTGTTTGTAGCACAGATTAACGGTGAGATCTCCATCTCTTCCATGGCAGGATGTGATATTTGCTGCCATTTAAAAGATATTTATTAGTCTGAGGACTCAAATCTTAGATGTTCAAGCTGAATTAAAGTGGCTATCCTAGAAATAAATATTGGTAAAGCATTAAATCTGCTAATGTACAGCAAAAAAACACGTTATACCCTAATGTTACATCTTCACGATTCTTATGATGTCTTATTTTCAATAGTCTGTGTGGCTGGTTTCATAAGATGTACTTTTAATTTTGCTTACAGCAATAAAATTGTTAGTAAAAGGCTGTGAGGAACAACTATGAAATTAATATATCTATGACACTATCATCAAATAGATGAATTCTGACGTAAATTATTATAGACTAAAAATTACATGCTGAAAATGCCATGCAGTCAAGATTAAACCATCTTTAAATTTACCTCAAATGCAGTAAAAAGCATGTTACTTAGTGATTACTGTAGACACACAACACCAATTAATTGTTTACTTAAATCTATATGTTACTCTGAGGAGCAACAACATGTGACACAACAAAGTCTTTTGCAGGTATTCAGTCAATAACCAAAATATTGAACAAACTAAAATCCTGACTTGAGGGTGGCACTATGAAAAGTCAGAGAATCACGAAAATGATTGCAACAGAGAGAGATATAAACCAGATTTAATCCAGGGGTGGAACCTGACATTGCAGACATTCAGAGCTAAAACAGAATATTGACTCAATTAAATTAGATTTCTTTAGGGAATAGCGATTCAGGGCTTTTGAGAAAACATTTGGGGCTGGAGGAAAGTGGTGGACCATCCAGACAACAAACTCCCTACAGCCATGCAAATACGATAGCTAAAAATTCAGACAATGCCCAGCTCTATTTTTGAATCATGGGTATGTTTTTGAATCCAAAAGGTGCAAATATTACATGCATATGGCACATTGTTATAGATTTTATGATTAGTAGTCAGTGCTGGTCAGTCAGTTCAGTCCCACAGTGACTTCTCATCACCTGACATGTCAACAATAATCCCAGACTCTCTCCTGTCGTAAACGTCTCTCATGCATCACCTCCGCACTCTGACCTCTCCTCTCCTTACAATGTTTGCAATGCAGGAAGTTCATCCCACTTTTCCTCTGGATGAAAGCACAAGCTAAATACCTTACAAGTAAACATAAACAAGCTCACGCACCCTCACATGTCATCTTTCCTTTCTTCCCAACATGGCTGGTAATCGGATGCCTGGATGCCCCTTGCCATCCCTCATTACCCAGCATTCCTCAGGGCTACATGCCGAGGGCGCGGCAGAGAGACTGGTGTGAGGCTGGCGCGGGGCAATGTCACAGTGATTGATCGAAGTATGATTGATGGCTACAGCTGATACACCAGCTCTGTTTCCAATTGTTGTTGGATTTGGCACTTCTCACCTTGTAAAAGTGCTTTAAGTGGAGCTTTGGGATGAATGCGGGTCAGTGTTGGAAGTCGAGGATAGCGAGTGCAAAGAGTGATATAACATGAAATGATGAACTGAACATTGTCATATTTCAATGCCATCAGAAAGAGAAAATGTGGCTGCTGTGGAAGTTTGATAACACTTTTTTTCCTTTTTTTTTGTTTCTTTTATGAGACCAAGAATTGCCATGCCGATAACTGAATGTGCAGCCAAATGGTATCAGTCTCTGATGTACCAGAATCAAATGTTGTTCCTACAACTTCAGTCCCCGTCAATAGGCTTGTTTGGACTGGGCAAAAGCTTGGCCTACACTATTGCAGGTTAAACCTTTCTTAAGAACCGCTCTTCTAATCAACTTCACACTTGACACTTGTGCTTCCTTTGGTCCTGAACAACACACCTGCCATTTATTAAGTGCATCCCCGAGCAATGCTGACATATACGCACCGTTTGCAAACAGCTAACTATTTAGGACACCATTAATTCGGAAAGTTTGCCACAATGTAACATCTCTGGTCTCCCCTTGGAGTGATGGAGAGGGAGCTGTACTCAGTGGTATTAACAGTTAATAGATTGGGGTAGTGGGTAGTATGAGCGCCCCATGTGCAAAAGGCAATGTTCTTGCCGCAGCAGCTGTAGGTTCACTTCCAGCCCGTGGCCCTTTGCTGCATGTCATCCCCTCTCTCCCCCTTTCATGATTACTCTGTCCTGTCAAATAAAGGCAAAATACGCCAAAAAAAAAGATGTCTTTAAGAAAAGAAATAAATTGACACCCAAACAATCATCACTGTTTTCCTATTGGCATTTTAGTGCCCAACCATGGGTCTTCTTTTGTGACTCGCCTCTGTTTTTCCACCATTGACAGTGCCAGAAAAAGTGGTTGTTTTTTACTGAGATTTCACTGCATTTCCTGGCAAGTTTGTCAAGTTTTTTTTTAACAAAATAATTCTGCATTTGGGATTATGACACCAAAACCAAGTATTTTAAGTCAAAACATGATCTTTTTCTTTCTGTAGACAAGTTTTTTTTATGCCCAGACCTAACCACATTAACCACAGCATTGTCGAAATGTAAAGAAATTTAAATTTCCAGCATATCCACTACACAATAACATGCAAACGTAAAGTATTTATTGGTTTTTAGACATGCACAATGCTAATATTTTTTTCTGGCAATTGGCTGCCAATACATATCCTGACTTCTCCTCCAATAACTTTCACCATAGTGTTATACTCATGATTTCGAAAGCCGCTTCCTGTAAGTTGACGAGATTAGTTCTTTAGGTTTGTGATGTAACAAACCCTTGAATCTATGTTTGTTTAGACTGCCATTAGTCCACTGAGGTTCAGAGGTGAAAATGCTCAGCCATGATGCTGACTGCTTATTTCATTCATGATGTCATGTCAAGTTTTCATCTATATGTTTTTGATTTTCTCTGCTAATTCTTTTGCTTGTCCTACACTCAGTGTAGAACAGGTGGTGATTTTGCAGAGACATTGTGCTGGCAGTAATGGGTGTTTTAAAAGCCACTGGTGTAAATCCCAAACCCATCGGTGTGGCCATGTTGTCCTGCAAGGGCAGTAAAAATCATAATTGTTTCCGTGTTAAATGGAAATACCCGTTCTTTCCTCCGAAGTGCTGTAGGTTAAATGTTTGTCTGGGGGTGAACAGGTGGCACCATCATTCCTCCACCCCGCTACCCCATTTCACAGCTCCACTGTTCCTGCTGGGAGCTGCATAGCTGACTCCTTGGCTTCCTGAGTTCCTGCTTCGCAGCCAGGACAGGACAGAGCAGCTTTGTGTCTCAGCAGGGAGGCAAACTATCAGCAGAGCTCTGCTGTTCCACAGCATGCCGACAGAGTAAGGGAAGACATAAAAGCCTCATCCGTGACCTTCGGAGACACCAATAGCTATCTGCCCTTTACTGCACTGCTACAGTCCTATGTTGCATCAATAGAAACAAGGAAAGTAAGCAGTAAACCAATTTCACTCCCAAAGCTTAAGTATCATGCAATTCAACTTATTGTATGATAAAACTAACATAATCTAAAGGTGGAGGCAGAAGTTGACATTGTTTGCTGTAAAACTGACATGATAAATTTGGTGTAAATATAAAATATAGACAGATTTAAAGACTTTTTTTTTCCACTGAGGGATTGTCATGGTGGGTGGGTGCCTTCTCAGCCTCCAACCTGACATTTTTACCAAAGCCTCTGATATTATACTTGCTGAAAAATGACTGCGTCTTCTCATGTAGTGTACCAGAAGACATTATTGAACTAGGGTTGAGGAGTCTGTTCTGATTCCAACTCATTCTTTGATTTGGCGGCTCTGGTTCAAAAGCTGAAAGGGATCTGTGGCTTGTATGCTGAGATAATTGGACTGATACCTAATTGGGTGTCAGGAGAGAAAGGAGCAGGTGGGCACACTAAAAAATTTCACTTGTTTGTTAGTGGAAAGAAAAAGGAGACAATTCCTTTTCTGCTTTTTTTATGTTTGACATCAATTGTGCAATTTCTTAGAATTTAAATAAATGTGAAAATCATTTATGAAATCTCAAAAAGGTGTTCACTCCCTTGCCAAACCAAACGGACCTGGTGATTTAAACTGATCAAAACCTGAAAAAAGCTGTTTCAGTTTAAACATCAATGTATTTTCGAAGCACATTGGCATGTCGCTGCGGGCTGCTAATCCAAAACATGCTAATGTGAAGTCACATTTTTCTCCAGTAACTTCAGATCCAGACGTTCAGGAGGTTTTAGCTGAAAGCTGAATAAGCCACAATTGAATTTCGCATTTTTACGTTACAAACGGTTGACCTCTGGCACTGCTCATTGCAGTTGGGCCTTTTTTACTACAGTGACCGATGCGAAAATGCAAATGTCCATAACTGGAGTCAGTGTTTGGTTTGACCCTTCTGGGCTAATGTAGAAACATGGTGGTGCAGCATGTATATCTAGATACAAAAGGCTCATTCTAAGGTAAGGAGAACAAAGGGGTTCTTATTTCCAGGTGATTATACACTCAAAAAATGTATTGTATTATATTCCACTTTGCCAATATATCCCCCTAAATCTTGCATCCCGTCCTTTAATATCATTTCAACCTTATTCTTTAAATCACTGCTTGGGCTACACCAAAAAGAGAAATGAAAATATCTTCTTTATGGTGTCTTTCTTTTCTGCAGCCAGTTATGGAGTCAGGAGTTGATCGATTTGTTTCCCCTAAAGATCCTTGAAAGTTGAGTGGGATTGGTGACAAAGCCTTGGTTCTGTTAATATGGGCCCCCGATGACCTGGTGGTATTTGAACTGCCCTTCAGGTCCAGTGATCAGCATGCTCTGTGTTATAACCGTGAGTACCATAGAAGGGGTTAAGACTCAGTCGGTCCGCAAGGGCCAAGCCTTCAACATACCAGAGGATCTGCAGTTCTCTTTGCGAGGATCATGGACCTACAACCTGTCAACCTCGGCTGAATTCATGTCTCACCGGCCAATGGAAAATATCAATCAATCATTACCTGAAGCCCTCCATTCAATGGCAGCAAATCCAGTCTGTAAACATTTTATCGTCTTGGCAAACATCAACTATCCTTTAAAAACACTCAGTTTTTCTATAAATCATTTTCTCAAAGAAGATAAGCTAGAATTACTCTAAAGATCTCAATCTCTGCACTCTAGACTTCTCCAAACTTCCCAATCAAGTTTTTTGGCCTGTATCCTAATCTGAATCTGGCAATATTGGGTACCTCAAATTTGATCAGTTTTAATCAGAACATCTCTATTTACAACTTTATTTAATTGCTGTATTCAAGGACATTTTCTCAGTTACTAGTGTGTCTATAACGACTTGTGAATTATTGTGTGAGGGAAGTATGAGAAACCTTCAAAATAATCTCCTTTCAGATTCCAAGCTGTGGCCTTGCATGCAGTCAAAACCAGAGACGTCTGCAATACGTTAAATATAAAATGTTTCAACTCTTTAAGTGTCTGCTCGGATTACATTTAAAGAGCGATGGTATGAGTTTGCATGTCAGATGTGTCAGGCCATGTTTACATGTATGTCTATATCAAGTTCAATTTCACAACTGCAGTGTCCTCAAACTGTGGAGTGTTGTCCAGACTTGTGCCTTGATAACAACATTTATATCGTGAAACAATAACATGGCATCAATTACATTTTGGAATAACGCCACGGAGGAAAAGTAGAAGAAAAAGAGGTTTCGTTGCATCACTTTAGGGCAATTTTAGGTGATTTCCATTTAGTCTGCCAATCAGAGCGCAGTTCAATGAATGCTCCTATAATCAATCTGTCTCTTAGAAATAGGAAAAGAACCACAATTTTCCTTTAAAGACATATAAGATATTCTACTCTAAACCACTGTTGCTTGATGTAGGATCTATGCACTTTTGAGATTTCATATAATGTTTTTTCTCAGAAACCTCTCAGGTCCTATTTATCAGTCACATAACCTCCCTGTGTTTGGCCTAAATAATCACACTTTATATATTCTTGACTGTGAATTTCAGATAGCTCTGTCAAGATACAAGCTGAGTTCAAAGGGTCCAACGTAGCTGAATCTCACAAAAATGGAATGTGATCTAATAACACACCGATTAATTTTCATAATCAAATTTTGCTTGCGCTGTGTTTATTAAAGTAACATATGAGAATACGCTGCAAAAAAAGCAATGAGGGAGACTTAAAATTGCCTGGAGTGAATGTTTGTCCCACCACACATGCAAAATGAAGTCATGTGCACCACCAGGGATGCACAGCGTTTGCGTGATCCATCACACCAGGCATTATCAGTCATATAATGAAGGCTTTGGTTCCACTCCCATGCTTTCCTTTCTCTCACACTCCTCAGACGTTTTTTCCCCAAATAATAAACTATCTCATCCCTTTTTCATTACACAAGTATTCCGACGCTGGAGTAGCCTGAAGGTTAGAGAAGCTTTCTTGTGACCGGAAGGTCATATAGTCTGAACCTGCCAGATTTGCTATGAAAACCTGAGTGGGGGAACTGAATGAATACATGAAGACCTCCATCAAAGCACCCTTGAGCAACACAGAGTCAGTGGTGGAATGTAACTAATTACTGTACTTAATTACAAATTTGAGGCACTTTACTTGATTATTTTCTTGTCTTGTCACTTTACACTTTATGCCGCTACATTTTAGAGGGAAATATTGTACTTTTTATTCCTCTAGATTTATGTGACAGATTAACTTACTTTACAAATTAGGATTTTTGCATAAAAAATATAACAAGAAATGTGCTGTTTTCTAATAAATTAAATGACCAAAACTGTTTATACAAGTACAGCTACAACAATTAGCAACAATTAGTTTGTATTTTTATACATAATTTTATTTATTTTTCTTTTTTTATAATTTCAGGTTTTTTTTCTATTTTTTATAATTTAAAATCTTAAGGATTTTTTTTCTTCTTTTTTTTCCAGAGTGATTTGGAGGGTTTTAGGACTTACTTAAAGTATATTTTCCTGATTATATTTACTTACTTTTACTCTCTCTGGCTCCGGTGCAGCTGCTCAGGACAGTGTACAATCCAGTTCACCTGTAGTTACTACCACAAATCTTTTGAAATAAACTAATAAACATTTACACTTCATGTTTTCAGGGTTCTTTTTTAAATAAATGTGCCCCACAACAACTGATAACTCTATGGTCCTTAAAATAAAACCTGTTTGAGAGTGGAGGGAGTCAGAGGGAGGGGATGCAGTTGTGTGAAACGATCTGGAACGAGATTTAACACTTCTAATTACATCTATCAACAATCGGGGCTTTCACGTCAAAGCCAATGTGTTTCCTGTTAGCAGAACACAGTTCGTGACAGCCCTGCAATTAATTGAAACATTAGAGAGAGGTGGGAATGCTCAGGGGCTCATGTGGCCTTGGCTGACGCGTCGCATGCATTGCAGCCCCCAAAAGACACGGAAAGCACGAGCTATCCAGCGGGAGCTTAGGCTAGCCCCAGTGTCAGCAGGCTAGCTTTCCTCCCAGTCAGGGGGAACCAGATGTAACTTTGTACTCAGCATTAGCACTTGTATCATGAAAAGGCAGCCGGCGCGGACACGTCCCTTTCGTGACGAGGTTATTGCTCTGCTGTGTATTATTTTGGAACGCTGCTCCTCAGAAAGCATTAGACATGAAAGAACCGAAATGGAAGCGTGTCGTCTCTGGTGCTCATATGATTCATTATATGGAGCTATGGAGATATTCTGCAGTCTGGACAGTGGGAACACAGTGAGGAGTGGCAGGATGACGTGTCACCAGAGAGAGACCGTCCTGAAGCCAAAAGATGAGGGATTACACCCTTATGCTAACTAGAACCATATACCGTTTTTCAGCTTATCCCCACAGGAGAACCCATTTTTCATAGGGTCCTATTTAGAACCCAACATAAAGGGTTACACCCAAAACCATCTGTGAAAGATTCCAACCAGACCCAGTGTGAGAGGTTCAACAGAGAACCCATCTATGGTGCAATGGAGCCACCCAGAACCCTCTCTGGGGTTCTACCTAGAAACCTTCATCTACTTATTTTTAGATTTTTGTTTTGGGGTTTTCCCTGTGTTTGATAGACAGATATATTAGTGTGAAAAGGGAGAGGAAAAGGGCCGAAGATGGAATCAAACCTGCAGCTGCAGCAACAAGGACATAATCTTTTGTACATGGGGTGCCCGCTCAGGTGAGCTACTGGGCAAAACTTTTTCACCCTCTATGGGTGCTAACAAGAACCCACGCAAAGGGGTTCGACCTAAAACCAAATATAAGGGGTTATACCTAGAGCCATTTGTGAATTGTTCCCCTGCAGAGAACCCATCTTTTCTGCAATGCCAAGCCTCTCAAGGGGTTATATATAGAACCTTTTCACCTTGCAAGGGTGCCATCAAGAACCCACTCAGGGAGTTCTAGCAAGAGCCCCTTTATATTCCAAGGTTTTCATCTAGAAGTGACCAAGGGGTTTCCATTCCAAGGATATCATGTAAAATCCACCAAGAACCCTTTTGTAAGATTTTCTTAGAAGGGATTCTTAATGGAACCCTTACACTCCGAAAGAACCGTTTTAGAATGCTTTCTTTAAAATGAGTTGTTCAAAAGCAAATAGTTCTGTGTAGAACTTTGGGCGTCAGGGAGAACCCTTTTGGAACTTTTCTGTCTAAGAGTGTAAATTGTCGCTTCGGCTTTTCGTCAACAAAATGGTATTCATTTGCATCATTTAATATTTAAAATGGTCAAACAATTGCAAACTTAACAATAATATCTTTTGTTTTTATCATTTAGCAATAAAATAATAGTTTAATAATATTATAGGCTAGTAGAAGTGTTAAGTGATCTATTTTAAAATTTTTGGTCAAACAAAACAAAACAAACAATTGTAAGCGGTCCTCTGGTTTCTTGGGTAATTTTTCATTACTTTCTGGCATTTCATCCAGTAAAAAAAAAAATCACCAAAGAATGAAAATAGAGACAACAGATTAAGCTTGAATGAAAGCTATTGTCAGTTGCAGCCTTAATCGTATCCTTGCGGGACATTTCAATCAAAACAAATGTTTGACCTAGTTTGTCACAGCTTTTTTTTTTGTTGTTTTAATCAAATCATGATTTGTCGTTTTTTACTTCTAATGTTTTGAAACTAGATAATCGAAAGCATTTGCTGTAATAAGAGTAGATCAATTTGCTTCTTGACTTGAAATTTTATTTTCCCCAAGTGTATCCATCTGTGCTGGCATTTTTCTCATTACTCTCTCTACAGTTATCCTGTGTGCATGTGTGTCTGTGAATCTGTTGTGACGACTGGCTGAAGTGTTGTGTGTCCGTTTTGGAAAAAAAAAAAAAAACAAAAAGCTCAGATCACTTATGGGGCATTTCTATGAAACTGAAGAAGTGTTTTTACTTTGACACTGACAAACTGCCACTAATCTAACTTTGTACCAATGTTTGTAAGACTTGTTTTTCTGTTGGAAAAGTCATTTAGAAATGAAAGTCATGTCTTTGTGTGTCTGGTCATTACAATGGAAACTGTTGTGTGACATTCACAACATGCCAGGGGTCAGCAGCGCCAGCCTGAGGCAAACTGTTGTGTCAGTCAAAAGAAGTACTTGGAAACAATCTTAAGCATTATTTATGAGGCTGGCAACTGCCATTACAATGAACTATGACATCACCTAAGCTCAGCCCATTAAGCATTTATTTGCAGCAATGTGGCACCTCACACATCAAAGCTGTCCGTCCGGTATTCCCTGCGCCTCCGACAGCCTGCAGCTAATTACATGATCTGATGGTTACACAAGGAAGGTTGTGACTGGATGGTCGCTGCTGGGACAGTAAATGTGCTCACCACCACCTCAACAACAACAGCTGCTGTGCCCTTGAGCAAAGTGCTAAACCCACAACCGACCCAGTAGCTGCTCATTGGCCAACAGTGTGTAAACTGGGCAGCTCCCACATATTAACCGAATCTTTTGAAATGGAGGGCTGCCAAAATAAAACATTAAAGGTGAGTCATCTATTAAAAACTGAGCACCGGAATATTTAGTAATGTTACACTGATATGACACTGATCTTGGACTGTACCGACATTTGTCAAAATAATGATAGATTGAGTGAAAGATTAGTATTTTGTTAGTTACCTATCTAAAGGAAAACAAAGGAATTCTGCATAACTTTAATTTTTGTGTCCATCTTGACAAGGGTCAGCAGCAAAGTTCACTCTCGTCTCTTGTGTTGCGTCTGGTGATAATTTAAACAGTGTGCTTCAGCTCTCAACTCACAACAAGTAACACTGCGTGCATTAAAAGAGACTTTTTAGCTCCAACCATGCAGAGCATCTGCAAACATCTGTTTGGCAAATGTGTGATGAATATGCCGGCAGTCATGATAGGGAATTCTGTGCTATGTTTACCAAAGCAAGACCAATTTAAGAAATATTAAAAGGTTTATTATGCAGAAGTATAAAGTCACACAAAAGTAATCCCACTTAATCATCATTTATGACCCACTAGAGGTATGGGGCCAGACCGCAAACAGCACGCATTCAAAAGGAAGCTATGAAAATTGCAAAAACAGCACCAAAAAAATGCTAATATAGCGAAGCAAAACACCAAGCTCATCAGCCAGTGGAACTTTTTAAAATGTCCAACAAGAACCTTTCTGAGGGCCACATTCGGTCCACAGGCCAAACTTTGTGAAGCCCTGCACCAGATTGTTCCTGTCAGTCATCTATAAAGTAAATAGAAATACACTACAATAATTTTTAGGAGCATAAAAACATCATCAGATATCACACTTTCACTCAATTCCTACATTTGCCCTCTGGGATCAATACAGTTCATCTTTTCTAATCAAGCTGTCACTTTGATCTCCAGAGACAAAGTAGGTAAAAGCTTTGATTAGTTGTCTTGTTCTGAAATCCCGCCGCAAGGTGAGCTCACTATTAAATGGGAGAGGAAGCGATCCTGGAGCGATCCAGCTCCTTTCACACCCTGACAAGAACAAACAAGATTCCTGATCAACAGAAAAAGGAAGTGCATGAGCAGGTGGCTTTTAAAGAAATGTTTTTAGGTTATTTATCCAGCTACTGTGCCAGGAGGTATCGCCACCTGTAGCCTCTGAGAGGTTTGAGCTGAGGTGCTTCTTTTACCACATTAAAAGGCTTTGCAGTTTTGTACTTTTAGTGTAATAAATGATACAAATTAAATATCAGATCATTCATTGTTCTTTTATTTCACTTAAAAAATTACTAAATCATTTACAGACAGCCCCAAAGCTACAAGGTTTTGCTGTGCTGCTGTAAGTTGGCAGCTTAACTGACACAATGTCTGTAGTTTCGCATTTTCCTCTCCAGTAAAATTTCTCATATCAGTTACACAAAGGCCACATTAAAGAGCATAGCCATCTTGTGAAATTGAATAATTTGAATGACTTTTCACTTAAAATAATAGTTTGAAAAGGATAAGTGTTCTTTTTTTATAGGTTTTTTAAATGGACATGATAAGGTTACAATGTTTTATTGTTGCCTCAAGCATATAAAGACACCTGCATATAAAAAACAGGGTTTCCCACACATTCATATATTTGTGTCGGGCTGTTACAATAAAATCATCTGCTGTCACAAATAGATTTTTTAGCGCTACTGAAACATATATATCGTGCGGATATTAATTGCACCAAACACTCAGGGTACAGAACGTACTATTATCGCTGCCGGAGCAGCAGGACACAAGGTGCAGTGAGAGTTTAAGTTAACCATTCATTCTGCTGGGTCTAAAAGTTTGCTTTCACTCACTCTGCACTCTGCTTCTCCTCTGACTTGTATTAAAAAAAAAGTATAGCCAATCACTACTTTGAAGATATAGCTTCCATTCCAGTCAAAAAAAACAAAACTCAATACCATAAATTAAAAATATAAACATCATGCACTGCCCATCATTTTTCAGAAACGTATTTTATTCTGTTGCCAATCTGTATAAAAATCATACTCAAATGTAAATCTCAATCCACCTTCACGCCAGTGGCCTTTATTTTGCATCTCCGTCGTGTTGACAGAAATCAAAACTGGTGGCGGAGAGAGAAATAGTGAATACATATACCTTTAATCCCCCTTATCCTGCTGTTAGGCCAGGGTGTGTCCCTCGGTCTGCTATAATAGTCTGCAATGAGAAGCTTGAGTAAACACAATCAATGGAAGATACTAGCATATGCACCGCCGAGACTTCCGAAGTCTCCCCCCACTTTTTATTCACCCCTCCACGTATTCGATTACACACCCCTACCTTTGTGGATTCCAGGCAAATTACAACCTGAGACAAAAGGTATTGATGCAATATTACATATGGGCAGCAACAATGTTATTGGCAGGATTGGAAGAAAAAAATTCTAGCAGAGGGGTGCCCTCAGTGTGTGTGTGTGTGTGTGTGTGTGTGTGTGTGTGTGTGTGTGTGTGTGTGGTGCTCCTCCATGCTCTCTTACTCCTGGATTACAATCTCTTCATCCATTATTAATGAAGTTAAACTACTAGTGGCATGCTGAATGTGCTGCATGGGAGATTTGTAGCTAATCCAGCGCAAAACAGCCCCAGTCACATAATGAAGGGAAAAAAAGCACAAATGTCAACAGTTTCACACTGGGACTGGATTAGACACCCCCACCTCACCCTCCTCGTTCACACACGGCCTCGCTCGCTCGCTCTTTCTCTCTTACAACGCACAGAAACACACACACACACACACACACACACACTGACTGAATCACACAGCAGATCTTACATCGGGCATGAAGAGTTATGAGTGCACAAACATCACCTTTCCTGTGATGTTTCCCCGCAAACAGATTAGTGAATCTGAAGTACTGATTTGAAGGGAAAAGGCCAAAGGGGCTGCCGAGGTCTATATGTGAAATCGTTCAACGCAGTCTGCCAAGGAGTAACAGTTGTGATGCTGTTTCTCAAAATCAGCCACATATGACACAGAGATGTACGACATATGCTTACAGTACGAGTGGATGTTGACCCGCGTCATCCGTGAGGTTCTCATGTGTCACTTGTCTAGTGATAGCACGGGGGTTGGTCGTTGTGTTGTGGTGAAGCACTCTGCTCTCATGTACAGTTCAGCCAGGCGATGTGGCTCCATGAAAAGCAGAGACGAGCATGAAACGCTGGAACTAATCAGAACACAGGACATGGGACTAGCATCCTGATTTCAGATTAGCCACCCTCCCTCCCTCCCTCCCTCCGTTTCTCTGCCTCTGTCTTCATGTCTTCTTTGTCATCCTTTAGCTACCTT